>NC_025997.2:41019363-41334363 GCF_000442705.2 Elaeis guineensis
AAACCATAACACATTGGGTTAATGGGTTAGTTGGAACTAGGTCCATTAATTGGGTTAGACCTATGGTTAGATTAAAGATGGACTTAATTAGAGAATTGACTAAATCTAATCAATTATTGTCTTAGATTAGATCAAGGATTCTCTAGATCAATTACAATAGTTGTGGTTGGTCAAATCCATGTCTTTAATGAGAATCAAATGGACTTGATTCTTGGCTAAGCGGTCTAGCACGAACTGTTAGGTTGATCTAATCAAAACTAATTAAACCAGTTGGTGTCTAAGGTAAACCAGACCGGTGGTTTTTAATTGGGAGCCCGCTTACCTGGCCATTTCTGATGGTGTCTAAGGCAAGCTTTGGTAGATCCTCCCACTGATCGAACTTACCTGACCTCTTGGTGAAATTATGTTTTGATTGGATCACTTGACTATTCGAGCTGATCCATGTCAGCTAGGTAAATCAGTGTGACTGATTTAGGTGCTCCTAGACCAGCCCTTTTAATGGTCTTCCTTAAGCTGACTTGGTGAAACCAGTGGGAGGATCATGATAAGTTGGTTCATCTGACCTCATCCTCTAAATTATTTAAATCTTCTAAAATTATTAGGTCCTTAAAATGATAAAGTTATGGAGATAACTAAGTCATAGCCTCCCATTAAGGTATTTGATAATGAGTCCATTAACTCAATAATCATTGCAGACCCAAAGGCCTGGTGCTTGTTGACTAATGAAATTATCATTCATCATATGATGACTTGGAAGTGTCTCTCTAATGGTGGTTAGGTGAGCCAACCAAAGTTGGGCTTAATCATTCGTTGGTTAGATACACCAAGTATGATCATGTTAATGGTTGGACCTAACCGGATCCTTACAGTGGAGGCCAAAGCCTACTGATTAGATTTCTGGGGCAAAATTAAAATTACTAGAAATTATTTAGAGAAACAATTGGTTATGAACCTACCCTTAGATGTACATGGGTTGGCCAACCAAAGTTGGGCTTGTGTGCAGTCTAAGTGGATTCTAGTACCCACTAAGGAATTAGGGTAATTCTTCGAATTGGAGATAGAGGCTACCAACTCGAATAAAATAGTGAAAGAAACTTTTTGATTAAAGTCCAAATCTTTAGGTTTAATGAATTAATTACTAATTAGGTTATATTTTTTTTTGTGCAGATATGGCCACTTTCCTATCGCTCCGATCATTGTTGGACAATGATAAGTTGGTGGGACCCAACTTCGGTAGCTAGTACCGAAAGTTGAAGATAGTCCTGGAGCATGAACGGATCCTATATGTGATAATGGATCCTGCACCTGAGGAGCCAGCTGTCAATGCACGTGGAACAGTTAGAGACACTTACCAGAAGTGGCTCAGTGATCGGACCACGATGCGCTGTATCATGCTAGCTGCCATGAGCGATGAGTTTAGTCACAGATTCGAGACGGCTCAGCCAAAGGATATGCTTCAAGTGTTGGAGGATGCCTTTGACACACCCGATGACGTGGAGAGGCACAAGACTAGTTGTGCCATCTTCAATGCCAAAATGCGGGATGGTGCCTCTGTCACTGATCATGTATTGTACATGATCGAGCTGATGGAACGATTGAGCAAGCTCAGCTTTTCCTTGCATGAGCAGCTTAGGAAAGATGCAATACTGAACTCGCTGCCCAAGTCTTATCTTTCATTCCTCACTCATTATAGAATGACAAAGCCTGAAGTAAACTACCACAGATTACTGGGGTTGCTTCAGAACTTTGAGAAAAATCCCCAACTCCATAAGGAGTCGGTGAACTTAGTGGGAGGATCGTCTTCTGGTTCTCGACTCTTTAAGAAAGGGAAGAAGAACAAGAAGAAGAAAGTGAAGAAGGTGCAAGTTCAGGCTGGGACATCTGTGTAGGATCAGACCAAAAAGATCAAACCCGATAAGAGTCAAGTTGAATGCTTCTTTTGCAAGAAGCGGGGGCACTGGAAGAGGAACTGTCCCCAGTATATTGCCTCCTTGGACTCGAACAGGCAGAGAAAGTAGCAAGTTATTGCTGGACAAGGTATTTATACGATAACTCCTTGCAATTTTTCTATTTGTGATATAACTGACTGGGTATTGGATACCGGTAGCCCTTACCATATTTGCAATTCGTTGCAGGGGTTGCAGGTCAGTAGGAGATTCGAGCAAGGCGAGAGGTTCCTGAATGTTGGAGATGGAAGACCAGTTTCAGTTCTAGCATTAGGAATCTTGAAACTTGTATTTGAATCCCATATCGTTGTTCTTAATGATTATCATTTCTATCCCAATTTCTTTTTAAATGTCATTTCTGTAGGCCTTCCGACCAAAAATGATTATGAAATTTCAATAAAGAAATAAATTTGTAATATCATTAAGAATGGTGTTACTATTTTTTGTGGATATTTGAACAATGGTGTGTATATGTTATCACAACCTGTTAATGTAGTATATTTAACTGGCAAGAACCCTAGATTAGATAGTGTGTCAGATATCTACTTATGGCACTGTAGGCTAGGTCATATAAACAAGAACAGAATAAACAGGTTGACTCAAGAGGGAATCTTCGAAGTTAGTGATTGTGAATCACTTCCAACCTGTGAGTCATGTCTTCTTAGTAAAATGATCAAGTTACCTTTTACTGGAAAAGGTGAGAGAGCTACTGAGCTCTTGGGCCTAGTACATACTGATGTATGCGGGCCCATGAGCACCAGTGCTAGAGGTGGATATTTCTATTTCATAACTTTCACGGATGACCTATCCCGATATGGATATGTCTATCTGATGAAACATAAGTTGGATTCATTTGAAATGTTCAAACGATTCCAAAGAAAAGTAGAAAAACAAACTGGGAAGAGTATTAAAACTCTTCGATCTGATCGAGGAGGAGAATACCTTTCTAGTGAGTTTCTCACATATCTAGGAGAGAATGAGATTCTCTCCCAATGGACTCCTCCAGGAACACCACAGCATAATGGTGTGTCTGAAAGGAAGAATCAGACTCTATTAGATATGATCCAATCCATGATGAGTTTTGCTAGCTTGCCGATATCCTTCTGGGGATATGCACTCGAATCGATCTGTTATCTGTTAAATAGGGTTTCAAGTAAGTCTGTAATTAAGACTCCATATGAGATATAGACAGAACGTAAGCCAGCACTTTCACACCTTAGGGTCTGGAGGTGCCCGGCCTATGTCAAATGATTAGTCACAGACAAACTTAGACCTAGGTCTGACAAATACTCATTCATAGGGTACCCCAAAGAGACAAAAGGATATTTTTTCTACCATGCTGATGAACAAAAGGTGTTCGTCAGCCTTAAGGCAATTTTTTTAGAAAAAGAGTTTCTTAGTGAAGGAACCGTTGCCTCTAAGGTTGAACTTGATGAAGTTCAACAGGTAGAAGGACCGACACCAATAGCTGAACCTGAGTCGGATATGATTAGATCAGATCCGGAGCCCAATGTACCTGCACCATTAAGGCGATCCGGTAGAGTACCGCATCAGCCAGCCAGATACTATGATTTCTTGGTCTAGGACGGTGATCCCATCGAACTTGATGAGAATAATGAGGATCCGATCACCTATATGGATGCAATGCAGAGACCTGATTTCGAGAAATGGCTTGAAGCCATGAAATCCGAAATGGAGTCCATGAAGGTCAACGATGTATGGACATTGGTTGACCCACCTGAAAGGGTTAAATCCATTGGGTGTAAATGGGTCTTCAAAAAAAAGAGGGGCACAGACGGAAAGGTGGAGACCTATAAAGCCTGTCTGGTTGCCAAGGGGTATCGTCAATATTATGGTATTGACTATGATGAGATATTTTATCCTATGGCAATGCTCAAATTCATTCGGATAATGCTTGCAATAGCTGTCCATCTAGATTATGAGATCTGACAGATGGATGTAAAGATAGCTTTCCTGGATGGAGAGCTGACCGAAGAAGTGTATATGATACAACCTGAGGGGTTTACATCCACAGATGAGTCCAAGGTGTGCAAGCTTCAGAGATCCATTTATGGATTGAAGCAAGCTTTTCGGAGTTGGAACATGCATTTTGATAAGGTGATCAAAACGTATAGCTTCATTAAGAATGGAGAAGAGCCCTGCATCTATAAATGGGCAAATGATCCAGTTGTGGTATTCCTTGTCTTGTACATGGATGACATTCTCTTAATCGAGAATGACATCCTCGCACTACAGAGAATAAAAATTTGGTTGTCATTACAGTTCTCCATGAAGGACTTGGATGAAGCATCCTATATCCTAGGAATGAAGATCTATAGGGATAGATCTAAAAAGATGCTTGGGTTATCCCAGTCCATGTACATAGACACTGTGCTGAAGAGGTTCAGCATGAAGAATTCCAAGAAGGGCTATCTACCGATAGGCCATGGAATTTTTCTCTCTAAGAAGGATTGTCCGACAACTCCTGAAGACAGAGAGCGTAAGAGTAGAGTCTCATATACTTCAGCCATGGGATCTATCATGTACGCCATGATATGTACAAGATCAGATGTGGCATACTCACTAGGAGTAGTAAGTAGATACCAATCTGATCCTGGAGAAAATCATTGGAAAGTGGTTAAAGCCATCCTTAAGTATTTGAGAAATACTAAGGACCAATGGTTGGTTTATGACGAGTCAGATCTGAAACTTGTGGGGTTCACAGACTCTAGCTTTAAATCTGACCATGATGACAGCAGGAGCGTGTCAGGTTATATCTTTACTCTGAATGGTGGAGCCATCTGCTGGAAGAGTTTCAAGCAGCATACTGTGGCAGACTCTGTTTGTGAAGTAGAGTACATCATAGTATCGGATGCCGCGAAGGAAGCTGTGTGGCTGAAAAAATTCATCAACGAACTCGAAGTAGCACCCTCCTTCGATGGTTCGATCCTGCTCTACTGTGACAGCACTGGTGCCATAGCTCAGGCGAAAGAACCCAAAGCACATCAACAGACGAAGCACATCTTGCGTCGCTTCCACCTGATCCGGGAGATCGTGGATCGAGGTGATGTCAACCTTCAGAAGATTGACGGAAAAGAGAATCTGGCCGACCCCTTCACTAAAGCCCCGACGATAAAGGAGTTCGACAACCACAAGTCAAAGATGGATATTAGATACTGTGCCGAGTGGCTTTAGGACAAGTGGGAGTTGTTGGAAAATGTGTCCCAAAAAGCCAATCGTCAAGCTGTTGACGGTTGAGCAACCAAGTATTGTAATTGATTTGTTAATAAATAAAATATATTTGGCATTTTCATCATAAGCTTTCATCTTTTAATGAACTCCATTGTTATGATGAAGTCCTTAGGACTATTTAGATTTGATAAAGAGAGGATTTATCGATTAGTCCTTAAAACAGTTCACGACCAAATAATAGGCTGTTAATAAGGACGACAGCTTCTATCGAGCATAGGTTGCTGTAGGCCATATGGGTTGGTTGTCCTCTTAACCAAAGAGTGTGGAGACACTGGTATGGCATACAGGTGAGATGTACTGATACATCATCATTGAACGTGACCAACTCCAGAGTATTCTACTGTCGAGAATGTCTCTGATGGGATATAGGTATAAGTGTCCCTTAGACCTGAGATCACCTCAGTGACTTACAAGCAACTCACTGTGCTTTGGTACTGGACTAACTGAATTTCTAATTTAGGGATGGAAGGCTTCTGGGCACAGTCAAGTACTTGCAAAGTCAGAGTGTGATCGAGATGGGATTGACTACTCCAAGAGTTGGAGAAGAATGAGTCGCTGTATTTCAATTTAGCAAAACCTTGACCAAGGTAATCCATCAGATGGATTTGATATTTTGAAATACAATGTGGACAACCTGATCAGAGTTGACAGTTGAACTCTTGGGTGTCCTATGATCATTTTGGTCAAGGGGATGAATTATATGAAAACTATATCCGCATGGGTTCTAAGGATGTTGTTCTACACATTTGACCTATCCGATCGTCGGCTACCATTGCTAGATGGTCACTTTGATTGGTACAAAAATTTATTTTTGTACTACCGGCTTAGGTTTGGACCTATAAGGTCACACACATTAGAGTTTATGATCCGATCGGATGGTTGATCAATGATTAAGAATCATTCTAGGGTTAAATGATCAATACGATTGACATTTAACCCAGTGCAAGTGTTGTAGGAGGATCGATTAGCAATTCGATTGGTAATTGACTTAATTTGATTAAGTCAATGGGCTGAGATTAAGTCTAATTAAATATAATTTAATTAGATTTGGTTTGGGCTTGATTGGATCAAGTTCAATTGGTTTATTGGATAAGCTAAGTGCAAGAAAAACCTAGTCCTAGTTCAACTAGGACTTGGGTCAATCTAATTTCTAATTTGATTAGAAAATTAAATCAGATTTAAATCTAATTTAATCTAATTAAATTAAATTTTTAATTGGGTTAAGACCTATTTTGATTGGGTTGATCTAATTTTGGTTTGATTTGGTTTGAGAAACCAAATTAAAACAAGTCATAAGATGGAATCCTAGTAAGACTAGGATTCCACCTTGCGCCACATAAGCCTTCCCCACGCCCTCTCTCTCATTCAATGCCAATCTCCTCTTATTTTGTGTGACAAAAGCTCTCTCCCAGGTCTCTCCCACATTCACAAAAGGTTTTCTCTCTTCTTTCTTACATGGAAGGTGGTTTGGATCAAATCAAAGAGGAATAAGTTTGGATTTCAAATTCTATGAGATAGAGTTTTAGAAATCCAAAACTCATTCAAATTTGCACCGAATTTATCCAATTTTTTTTTAAAATTTTTATAACTTTTAGGGTATACATTGTGCATCCTTGGCTGGTGATCCATGCATGAAAATAAGGAGGAGGTGCTCAAGAGTTGGGCGCCCCTTATCTTGCCATGTTTGGATAAGCCTTGACTAGGTATTTGACCTAGACAAGGACTCTATCATATCTCTCTGTATAAAATGAGTTTCTTCATAAAATTTTTGAAGAAAATAGAGATTTGAGATATCTTTGGGCCATCCAAAAATTAGAGAGAAAGACCTTTGGGTCATGGAGATATAATAGACACAAGATAGGGTGTCTAGAGAGAGAAACGAGAAGAAGAAGAGGGTCTTCTTCTAGAGTTGTTTGTTTTCATATCTTTCCTCCCTCCATCTTGAGTTTCCTGAGAGCATCTCAGATTTGAAACTCCTCCTCCTACTTTTCATCTTTGGAAGAGTGCAAATCAAGAAGAAGGAGACACCTGATCAACCATCAAAGAAGGATCAGCGCAGTACTAGCATACTGTGCTGATTTCCTGAAGCAGGACTTCTGATCGAGATTCGTGGGCTCGTGTGGATGACTCTTAGAGGTTGGATGCATGTGCAGCTTGCAACATCATCCTCAAGCCTGGATCAGTGAGGTTAGAATGTCTAACTTGCAAGGTAATAGATCTGATCTATTGTTTAATACATACATTAGATGTAGTATAGAAACATGTTGATATGATCAACATGTAGTTCATGCTGTATATATATATTTTAATTTCTGATTTAATGCTATGTAATAATCATGTAATAGAATCTTAGATCTAGGGATTCTCTAGTTTTAAAAAATAAATTTTGATTTATTTTAGTCTTCCACTGTATGATCTTGAAAAAATTTCAAGATTTAATCCTGAAACCCTAGATCTGGTTCCTACAATAAGTCAGAGGGACACTTATACCCATACCCTTCACAACCTACTCTTGATAGCAGAGTGCTCGAAATATGGTCACGTTCGATGTGAATGTACTCCTACATTCTATTTGTATACCATAATAGTGTCTCTATACTTCTTGGTTAAGAGAACAACCAACTTATATGGCACACAATGACCTATACTTGATATCGCTATCGTCCTAGTAATAGCGTATCATTTGGTCGTGAATAATTTTAAGAACTTAACGATAAATCTTCTTTTGTTGATTAATATATATAGTCCTAAAGACTTCATTACAACACAAGAGTTCAAAGATGGTCAATTTATAATAAAAATATCAAATAAATTTTATTAATAAAAATTCATATATAGTTGACAAGATGAGCACAATCGTCTAACGATTGGCTTTGAAATATATTTTTTAATATTAGGGTCAAAGAGATGAATTATATGATAACCATACATCAGTAGGTTCTTGAATGTTGCTTCACCATCATTCAATCTATCTGGATGTTGGGTCCCATTGCTAGATGGTTACATTGATTAGTTCAAAAATTTATTTCTATACTATCAATTTAGGTTCAAACCTACAGGATCACACTCAAAAAAAATTTCTAACTGATCATGTGGCTAATCAATGATTGAGAATCATTTAAGAATTCAATCTTCAATTTAATTGATGGTTAACTTTATGCAAAAGTTACAATAAATTTATTCACTGAGTGTTAGTGAATTAATGAAAGATTAATTGATAATTAAATTATTGATTAGTTTAATTTGATTGAGCAAAGAGGATTAGATAAAATATAATTAAATTAGATTCAATTAGGTTTGATCCGATTAGGTTATGAGATGACCTAATTGCTAAGGGAGAATTATCCCTGATTTGATCAGAATTTTGGTTCAATTAATTTTTAATTGGATTAAAATTTGATAAAAAAATTATGAATATAATTAGATTGGATTTCATCTATCTGTTTGGGCCTAACCAAATGTGATTTGATGTGGAGTCAAATAAGGAAATAAAGAGTCGATAAAAGATTGGACTCTTCTTCCTTTACGCCACCAATTTTGGATGCCACCAATTCCTCATGTTAAAAGTGTTTTTGCATGAGATTTCTTTATGAAAAATCTGATGTCACCTTATTCTATCTCATTTCCAAATATGGATTGGTTTTGATAAGGAAAGGTTTGAGATTTGATTTCAAATTTGATTCCTTATCAAGAGGAATTTGTTCTCATCTCAACCACCTTCACACAACACCTTGTTTTCCTTCTCTTTTGTGTGACAAAAGGAAGTTTTTCACTATGGAAAATTAGATGAGGATTTGATTTACCTTGAAAATATTTTGGTTGGGGAATCCAATATTTTTTGGGCATTGGTTTTGTGAGATGGTGGTGACAACTCATGTAAAGTCCAACATCTCTTGGACTCTTCAAACCCCACCACTCATAATGCCAAAATAAAAGACTTCTTTCTTTTGTGCATGGATATGAGACACCAGAAAGAGGTCTTCATGGTGAGAGGGCTTTGGGCATGACTTCATGGTGTGAAGAAGAGGAGAGCCTTCTCCTTTTTGGATGAGCGAAACATAGAAACCCTAGGGTTTGTTCCTAAAGATTTGGAAAGAGAGAAAAAGAAGAGAGTAGAGTGTCTCCTCTCCATGTTTCTTTCACATCTTCATCTCCTCCAAATATTCTTCTTCAATTTTTGAAAAAATTTGAGAGATTTGAAGAAAAAATCCAGATCAGCCAACAAGATGGTCTTCGCATGAGCTAGCACTCCTAAGGAGATCGATCAGATCAGGGCTTCGAGTGGACTTTCTATAGAGATTGAACATGTGTATGGCTGTGAGTAACCAGTGAGGATCCTCTTTACCTCATCTCTCAACAGTGATGATCGTCAACCCATGTTCAGGTATCGAGTTCTGAACTCAGATTAGAAGTAGATTTGATCTACTGCTCATAGTATGCATGCAGATTTTATCTTCTATTTTTTTTAGATTTTATATACAATATATCATGTCATAGATCCTAGAATAGGTTGATTAATTAATCTGATCATATACATGTTAGATTAATATGATTAATCTAGTTACTTTTCACTGTGATTTATTTCAAAAATTTTTGAAATACATATATGAAATCGCTTATATTTTTTAATAGAATTCTCTCATGCTCCAAGACAATCTTCAACTTTCGATACCAGCTATCGAAGTTGGATCCGATAAGCTTGTCACTGTCCAACAGTGAACAAAAAAAAAGTATGTTGGCCATAGCTGAAAGAAAAAATAAAAGCCTATTAGTATATGAATTACTTTTAATCCCAAAGATATGGACTTTAGTCTGAAGGTTCTTCTACTATTTTGTACAAATTGATAGCCTCTACCTCCAACTCAAGAAATTACATTAATTTCTTAATGGGTATTAGAATCCACACAGGCTGCATTCGAGCCCGAGTGTGGCTCGACCAACCCTAGTGCATCCATAGATACGTTCATAACCAATTATTTCTCCAAATAACTTCTAGCAATTTAGTTTTGCCCCAGGCATCCCTTCAGCAAGCGTGTGGTGTCTCTACTGAAAATTTTGATTAAGTCCAATCATTAACATGATAACATCAGGTGCATCCAACAAATGAATGTCAGACCCGAGTGTGGCTCGACCAACTTGAACATTGATCTGAAGGTACAATAAGATGGTCATATGATGGATGATAATTTCAATACGTAATAGATACCAAGCGTGTAGCACCTCCAATACCTATTTGGAATATTGGACTCATTATCATGTACCTTAATGGGAGGCTATGAACAAGTTATCACCATAACTGTATCATTTTATGGACTAAATAATTTAGAAAATTTGATTTCACTAACTTGAGAATAAGAGAAGAAGTTGACCTGTAAGTTGTAAATCCTCCTACTGACTTCATCAAGTCATGTAGAGGATTAAACCCAAGCTGGTCTAAAGACACCTGAATCAGTCATACTGATTAATCTTGATGGCATGGGTCAGCTCGAATCGACTAGTGACCTAATCAAAATATAATCTACCATATTGGTCAGGTAAGTAAGATCAGTGAGAAAGATATGCCATTAACACGTCGTAGATGCATCTAGGTGAGTAACTTTCAATTAATAATCATTGATTAAATCTGCCAAACTTACTGTAGACACTAATTGATTAATTAATTTTGATTTGATCCATCAGAAGATTCGAGCTCAACCATGGAGCTATGATCATGGACCATTTATTAAGATAAAAAATATAGACTTGATCAAATTTCAACTATTGAGGTTGATCTAGAGAATTTCTGACCGAATCTAATTCAACTCTTGATTAGATTTAATCAATTTCTCTACTAAGTCCATATATATTTCTAACTCTAGGTCTAATCTATTAGAAGGACCTGATTTATGCTAACTCATAGTCCATCGATTTATGTAATATCTTAATGATCTTCAATTCTCAAATCTAGATCATTCAAACTTAATTTAAAATTATGTAAAACATATGTTTTAGTCTATAGAACTATTCTATCAAGATTTTAGGTGAAGCATACCATATATTTCAACTCATAAAACTAAATTTTTATAATATGTTTAATAATTAAACATACATGTATGATCTAAACTTCATACATATATCTCATGCATCATGATAACTTTTAAATTAATATCAATTATATCTAATATAATATGCTATTTAAATTTTAAAATAATTTTATATATAAATTTATTTTATTATAATAAATTATAAATTATTTTAAATTTAATCTAAATATATTTATAATTAAAATAATTTATAAAAAAATATTATATTTTTTCATAAAATCAGATCACAATGATACCCCTATACATCATAAGAAAACCTGTCGAATGGGTAAGAGAGGGAGATTAATCCCTTCGATCTCTTATGATCGGACGATTTGGTGATCTCATCAATCTAAGTACTAGACTACTAAGATCTAAAATTTAATTTAATATGTAATCACATCAATATATAATTTTGATAAAATAATTTATGTCATGAACATATCTTTGATCTTATCAATCATGTTCTTTATCTAATCTAATTAGATTTGATGCATCATATATATCATATCAGATTTGAAACATATCTTATACTAATTATAAAATATTAATTTTAAATCTGATATCATATAGAAAATTAATTAAATGTAATTATGAATGCATAAAGATTAAATTTTTGGTTAAATCTATTTTGGTGTAGTGCAGAATTTTATTAGAATTCAGATCTACAAATCTATCAAAACAGATTCAATTCAGATCTAAAATAAGTCTCACTTCATAATCAAAATAACACCATTAAAATTCTATTAAAGCTAATTTAAAATAAATTTTAAATTAGATTGTTATTCCAATAAAATTTAGTAATAATAAAATTCTGTTATAACTAACTTATAACAACCTTAATCAACCATTGATTAGGTTCATATAATCCAATTAAAATTAGATCATAAATTTTATTTAAATAGATTTAAATTAGATTTAATATCTAACATAAAATTTTAATTATATACAATATATAAATAATCTTAAAAAATTTAGTTATACATCCATGTATCAAAGCCTAGTTTTGATACTAATTGAAGGAAAAGAAAGCCTGTTTCTCACGAATAACCAGGATTACATTTAAATTTTTTTTATATATTTAACTAAATAAAGATCAAATCTTTGCATAAATTATAGTGGAATAGGAATCAAATATATAGAATTTGGATTCAAACATTCGTGTAGGTCTAGATCTACAGGTCCTCTACTTCGCAGCACACGTCAGGCTCCGCAAGAAAGCGAGATAAAGCTTTGGATTAAAGCACCTTCACAAGGCACCAAAGGAGGGAAGAGAGGCACTAATGTGACACCCCACACCAACAAGGAGATGCCCAAAGAGGAGGCCACAGCAAGGAGGAGAAGGGGGCGGCAAGGAGGGAGACATGCCAAGGATCGGACGCGCACAATGCTTCATGCCTCTCTCTCTTTCTTTCTCTCTTTTCTCTCACTTTAATTGCTATGCATCCATAGGTAGAGTCCCTCTCTATTTATAGATGATTCCCATAATCCAATAAGAATAGAACTCCTAATTTAAACAAGCTTTGAATCAGTCCACAACTTATCAAAGAATGACTCCTACATAAAAGATTGGCGCCTAATATGGCGCCCACTTTGCACCCATGCTCACACCCATGTGGAATGGCCCACAACCAGCACCATACCAGGTGTTGGTCAGCCATGGAGGTGAGAGAGTCTCAATAAAAATAGACTCTAAAAATTTCATCCAAAATTGGTTCAATTTGAATCCAATTCGAAGCTGATTCGAAATAATTTCGAAAGACTGTCAATCCTAAACAATTTAGGACTTTAGAACCAAGTCTAACTTGAAATTTTGAACCCAATTAGGTCTAATTAAATTAGATCTAATTTAAAATTAATTAGTACTTAAATTCAATCTCTTATAGGCTCTTTAGATCATAAATCAAAAATTATTCATTCTCGAAATTAAATCTGAACCTCATGTGTAGTGCTAGCTAGACACAGTCAACTCTTCAATCTCATTTAACCCATAACATAATTCTTAATCAAGTTGGTCTATATGTTCAATTAAGTTAAGTACTTCTAAATTAGATATATAAATATAGATCAATGCTTTCCTACATTGCTGACTTATGTGCGTGACTCCATAGGTTCGAATACTAAGTCGGTAGTACAGGAATCGATTCTTGCACCAATCGAAGATACCATCTAGTAATGATTTTTAATATCCAGATAGGTTGAATTATAATCGTAAGAAAATATTGCAGAACCTATGCATATGGCTACCGTATAATTCATTCCTTTGACCCTGAATACTCTAGAATGATCTAGGGTTAACTATCAACCCTGAGTGTTTCATCCACATTATATTTCAACCTTTCAAATCCATCTCATGGATTATCCTGATCAAGAGTTTACTAAATTGAAATACAATGATACATCAACTCCTATAATTTGGAGGGGTCAATCCCATCTTGATCTACACACAAACTTCACAAGTACTTGACTGTACCCAGTAGTCTTCAGTCACTATATTAGAAATTCAGATAGTCTGATACCAAAGCACAGTGAGTTGCTTGCAAGTCACTATGATGATCTCAGGTCTGAGAGACACTTATGTCTATACACTTTACGAGTAGCTCTTGACAGCAAAATACTCAGTAGGTGAGCCACCTATTCAATGATGATGTACTCCTACATCTCACTTGTATGCCATACCAGTGTCACCACACTCCTTATTTAAGAGGACAACCAACCCATATAGCACATAATAACCTCCACTCGATGAACATCATCATCCTGTAATGACGTATCATTTGATTGTGAACATGTTTAAGAACTATACGATGAATCCTCTCTTTATCGATTACTAACATAATTCTAAAGACTTCATCACAACATAAGAGTTCTACAAGAAAGATACAACTTTGTGATGAATAATATCAAAATAATTTTTATTTATTAATGAATAACTCATATACAAAAGAAACTCAATCATCATACGATTGATTTTAGGATATAATTCCCAACAAAAGATAATGGCTGACCTTGAGTTGGCACAACATTGCTGTTGACAAGCCTGTCTAGTGCAAATACTTTGGGTCCTGAGCCTTTTCATATAATCGATTCGTGTAGAATTTTTTCAAACACATGCCCCTCTACTTTTGAGTCCGACTTTAGTCGAACGAAAGGAGTACACTTGTCTTCTTTAGGTCAAGGATGTGAAAAGGCTCTTCAATTGATGGGACATGTGCAACTTTTGGGATGAAAGTATGGCGGCACAACTTGAGTCATCATGGTGGAATTAAATGGACATCCTTCATCTTTTCTTTTTTGAATTATGGCATTGATTTGCGTAGCTGGCAGCAGCGATCAACCAAATGGAGAGGTGCCATGTGTGCCACGTCCTGCGACTTATTAGAAAATAAATGATTTGATATTTTGGTATTATCTTCTCCTGGCTATAAATAGGAGAGGTACCTGCTCCTAACTTTTTCAATTGCTGCCAGACTCTTCGACTCTTCTTTCTTTCTCTCTCCATTTCTTCTTATTGTTTGGAGTTGTCGTCAGCCTTTGCTTGGAAGACCTCTCGTTTTGGACGAAGACTCCTCAGTGACTTTTCCATCAAGTCTCTTATGCATTAATTGTGGATGATTTTCATGATTGCCAACTTATTTAAGTCAGATTTGATCAGAGTTCATAATGGCTATGCAGAATGATAGCTACTACTTCTTCCAATGCAACAATACTTGGGGAAGAATGTTGGGCTTGTGAGAACATGCCATGTGGTGGTAATTTGATTCGTGAAGCGGTGCTCAAATTGACTTTCGAAGTTGGGAAAATGCACCATTTATGGCTGGGAGAGACGCTGCATTTTCTAGGCTATTGACTGGTGGTTGATATGGGTGCTTATGTCTATAAATAGAGGTTGATGCCTGGTAGAACTTCATCTTTCTTTCCTTCCATAGTTCTTGCGAGGACTTCCCCCTTCTCCTATCACTATAATGCCATCCAAAAAAGCAATCAAGGATCGAGTCAAGGAGAGGAGGGCCGCTGAGGGAGAGGCCTGGAGGAGGGCAAAATGGCTTGGGCAGTCCTCCTCCCGTAGGTGCCATCTGCCTTGCAATCCCTGTCATCCTCTGGGGGTGAGGGTGCCCCCCAAGCTGAGCAGATCCTCACGTGGTCCAGGAGTGCTACATTAGGGAGTATAAGGTCTTTGCAGCATTCGAGAGGACTGTAAGGCCAGCCTATGGTGGTGAAGGGAAGAAAAATTATTTCTCTTCGAAAGGTCCAGGTTGCATCAAAAAATTTTTCTATTAATCTATATGAATAAGGATCAAATCTTTATCTGATTAGCAGTAAAACTAGAGATCAAATCTTAATTAATCTAAATTAAACCTACATGAAGGTCTGGATGTGCAGATCCTCTACTTCGCATACACATCAGACGCCGCAGGAAAGTGGGATGAACTCCGATCCAATCAGCTTCACGATCCAATTAAACAAGGAAGGAGATGTGCTAGTATGACACCTCACACCAATAGGTGGGATGCTCAAAGAGAGCTCACACCCAAGAGAGAAGGGCCGGCAACAAAGGAGAGAGGGCAAGGAGAAGGAACCTCCCTCTCTTCTCATGCCTCTCTCTCTCTCTTTCTCTCTTCTCTCAATCTGATTTGTTTGCTATGCATCCATAGATAGAGACTCTCTCTATTTATAGATGATTCTCATGACCCAATAAGTATAGGAGTTCTAACTCAAATCTAATTTGAATCAGTCCAATACTCATGAAAGAAAGATTCCTACATGAGATAGAATTGCCATCACTTATGACAACCAATTTGCACCCACTCCCTCACCCGCATGGATGCCCCAAACTAGCACTATTCTAGGTGTTAGTCAACCCACATGAGAAAAAAATTTTAGTGCAAGCAAAAATTCTCATATCTCATCAAAATGGATCTGATTCGAATCCAATTCGAAGTTGGTTCGAAATAATTTTGAAAGACCGTCAATCCTAAACTCTTTAGGACTTTTATACCAAGTCTAACTTAGATTTTAGATTCATTTAAGTTCAATTAATTTAGATTTAATCTAAAATTAATTAGTACTTAAATTCAATCTCTCATATGCTTCATAGATCATAGATCAGAAACTATTCATCTTCGATATCGAATCTGAACATCATGTGTAGTGCTAGCTAGACATAGTCAACTCTTCAATCCTGTTTGACCTATAACTTAATTCTCAATCAAGTTAGCTTATATGTTCAATTAAGTCAAGTACTTCCAAATTAGACATATAAACATAGGTCAATTTCTTCTTACTTTGTCTAAACTTGTATGCGTGACTCCATAGGTTCAAACACTAAGCTGGTAGTACAGGAATCAATTTTTATACTAATCAAGATACTATCTAGCAATGGTTTTCGATGTCTAGATAGATCAAATTATTGCAAAAAAATATTTCAAAACTCATACATATGGTTATCGCTTAATTCATCCTTTTGACTCTGAATGCTCTAGGATGATCTCAGGTTAACTATTAACTAAGATTGCTTAATCCATATTGTATTTCAATCTTTCAAATCTATCTCATGGATTACCCTGACCAAGATTTTGCTAAATTGAAATACAGCGATATATCAACTCCAATTATTCAAAGGGGTCAATCCCATCTTGATCCACACATAAATTTTGTAAGTACTTGACTGTACCTAATAGCCTTGCATCACTGCATTAGAAATCTATATAGTCTGACACCAAAGCACAGTGAGTTACTTGCAAGTCACTATGGTGATCTCAGGTCTGAATGATACTTATACCCATGTGCTTCATGAGTAGCTCTTGACAGCAGAATGCTCAGCAGGTGAGTCACTTGTTCAGTGATGATGTACTCCTATATCTCACCTGTATGCCATACCAATGTCACCACACTCCTTGGTTAAGAGGACAACCAATCCATATGGCACACAACGACCTTCACTCGATAAACATCATCGTCCTGTAATGACGTATCATTTGATCACGAACATGTTTAAGAACTATACGATAAATTCTCTCTCTATCATACACTAACATAGTTCTAAGGACTTCATCATAGCACAAGAGTTTAAGGAAGATATTACTTTGTGATGAAAAATATCAGAATAATTTTTATTTAATAATCAATAATTCATATACAAAGATGAACTCAATCGTCACACGATTGATTTTAAGACATAATTTTTGACAACTCCCACTTGAACTAAAATCAATTGGGATAGTATCTTATCCCCATCTTTCATTTGAAATCATCGAACTCTTTGATCTCAAGAGCTTTAGTGAAGGGATCAGCTAGGTTTTCCTTTCTATTGATCTTCTGAAGCTCGACGTCCCTCAGTTTACGATCTCTCGCACTAGGTGATAGCAGTGCAGAACATGTTTGGTGCGATGGTGCGACTTAGATTCTTTAGCCTGAGCTATGGCATTGGAGCTATCACAGTATAGCAAGATGAGACCATCAATGGAAGGTGTAACATCCAGCTCGCTGATGAACTTCCACAACCACACCGCCTCCTTTGTAGCATCTGATGCAGCAATGTATTTCGCTTCACATATAGAATCGGCCACAGTATGTTGCTTGAAACTCTTTCAGTAAACAGCTTCTTCATTTAAGATAAATACGTAACCTGACATGCTTCTGCTATCATCTTAATCTGATTGAAAACTAAAATCAGTATATCCCATAAATTTTAGATCAGTGCTCCATAGATAAGCCATTGGTCTTTAGTATTTTTCAAATACTTAAGAATTACTTTCGCAATCTTCCAATACTTCTCACTCGGATCTGACTGGTACCTACTCACTACTTCTAGTGAATAAGCCTCCAGCCTTGTGCATGTCATAGCATACATGATAGATCCCACTATCGAAGTATATAGTATTCTACTCATGCGCTCTCTCTGCTCAAGAGTTGTCGGACAATCCTTCTTGAAAAGAGTAATTTCATGGCCTATCAAAAGATAGCCTTTCTTGAAATTATCCATGTTGAACCACTTCAACAAGATATCAATGTACATGGATTGGAACAATCCAAGCAACCTTCTAGACCTATCCCTATAGATCTTCATCTCAAAGATGTAGGATGCTTCTCCCAAGTCCTTCATAGAGAACTGTGATGATAACCATAGCTTCACACTCTGCAAAATCAGGATATCATTTTCTAGTAACAGTATGCCATCCACATACAGCACAAGAAATATGACTACAGAATCGAAAGCCTACTTGTAGATGCAAGGCTCTTCTCCATTCCTAACGAAGCTATATGTTTTGATCATCTTATTAAAATACATGTTCTAACTTCTAGATGCCTACTTAAGTCTATAAATAGATCTTTTCAGCTTGTATACTTTTGACTCACCTGTGGATGTGAACCCTTCAGATTATATCATATATACCTTTTCTTCTAGCTCCCCATTGAGGAAAATGATTTTAACATCCATCTATCAGATCTCATAATCTAAGTGTGCAGCGATAACAAGCATAATCCAGATGGACTTGAGCATTGCCACAGGAGAAAATATCTCATCATAGTCAATATCATAATGCTGACAGTATCTCTTGGCAACTAGACGGGCTTTATAGGTCTACCTTTCCGTCTGCTCTTCATTTTCTTTTGAAGATCTATTTACACCCTATGAATTTTATCCTCTCGAACGGATCAACTAGTGTCCATGCACCATTGATCTTCATAGACTCTATCTCAGATTTTATGGCATCAAGCCATTTTTGAGAGTCAGGCCTTTGTATGGCCTCCATATAGATGATTGGATCCTCATCGTTCTCATCAAGTTCAATAGGGTCACCATCCTGGATAAAAAAATCATAGTATCTATCCGGCTGATGCGGTACTATATCGAATCTCTTTAATGGTGCCTCTACTAGTTCTGGATTCAATTCACCAATCAAATTTAATTCTATGTATGTCGGTATGAACTTTATCAAGTTCAATTTTACAGGCATTAGCTCCTTTACCAAGGAACTCTTTTTCCAAAAAGATTGTCCGAATGCTGACAAACACCTTTTACTCTATAGTAAGATAGAAGTAGTACCTTTTAGTTTTTTTTTGATATCCTACGAAGAAGCATCTGTCGAACTTCGATCCAAGCTTATCTGTCTTTAAATGCTTGACATAAGTCGGACATCCCCAGATCCTAAAGTGTGAGAGCATCGACTTACGCCCAATCTATATCTCATATAGAGTTTTATCGACAGACTTGCTGAACACCTTATTCAAAATGTAGCAAGCAGTTTCTAGAGTATATCTCCAAAAAGAGATTGGCAAACTTATAAAGCCCATCATAGATCAGACCATGTCTAACAAGGTTCGATTCCTCCTCTTCGACACCCCATTATGTTGTGGTGCTTCAGGAGGGATCCACTATGAGAGAATCGCATTCTCTTCTAGATATGTCAGGAACTCACTGATGAGGTATTCACCTCCTCGATCTGATCGAAGGATCTTAATACTCTTTTCAGTCTGTTTCTCTACTTTAGCACGGAATCACTTGAATATTTCAAATGATTCTGACTTATGCTTCATAAGATAGACATACCCATACCTCGATAGGTTGTTTGTAAACGTAATGAAGTAGTAGTATCCTCTTCTGGTACTTATGTTCATAGGTCCGCATACATTAGTCTGTATTAGACCCAGGACATCGCTGGCTCTTTCATTTTTTTTCTTAAAAGGTGACTTAGTTATTTTATCAAGTAGACAGGACTCACAGGTAGGCAATGATTCACAATCATCTATCTCAAAGATACGTTCCTTGATCAACCTATCAATCCTATTCTTGTTCACATGACCAAGCCTACAATGCCAAAGGTAGGATTCACTGACATTATCTAATCTAAGATATTTATTGGGTATGTACATTACACTAACAGACCGTGATATAATGTATATGCCATATTTTAGTTATCCGTGCATAATTGTAGTATCATTTATAATGATATCACAAAAATCATCTTTTATTATAAACTTATAATCAAGTTTGGCCAAAAGGCCTACAGAGATGACATTCATCAAAAAGGAGGGACAATAATGACAATCATTTAACATGATACTACTAGACTCGAAGACAAGCTGCAAAGTTTCTAAGGTCAGAACTGGAACAAGACTTCCATCTTCAATGTTACGGAACCACTCGTCCTCTCAAAACTTCTTACTTATCTATAGTCTCTGCAACAAATTATATATATTAATAAGACTTTTGGTATCCAATACTCAGGTAGTAGTATCACAAATAGAGAAATTACAAAGTGTTATCATATAAGTACCTTGTGAAGCAATCGATTGCTTCTTTCTCTTATTCTTAGGTCTGTTTGGGTCAAGGGTAGCTATATAAGCAGGATAATTCTTTTTTCAATGATCCAACTTCTTACAGAAGAAGTACTCTACCTGGCTCTTATCAACTTTTGATGGTTTGCTCTGCTTAAGATTGGTGGCATAAGATTTCTGCACCTTTTTCTTCTCTTATCAACTTTTGATGGTTTCCTCTCTTAAAAAATCAATGTCCTACAAATGAACATCCCACTAAATTCACTGGCTCCTTTTAGAGCTGGTGATCCTTCTCAAAAGTCTGTAGTAACCCTAGTAAACCATGGTAGTTTATTGCAGGCTTCGTCATTCTATAATGATTGAGAAAAGATAGGTAGAATTTTAGTAGTGAATTAAGGATAGCATCCTTGCCTGACTGTTCATGCAACGAAAATTTAAGTTTGCTCAGATATTCAATCTGCTCAATCATATACAATACATGATTGGTGATTGAAGCCCCCTCCCACATACAGATATTGAACACTATGCAGGAGGTTTTGTGTCTTTCTGCAGCCTCAAGGGTGCCGAAGGACTCATTCAATATTTGAATGATCTCCTCTGACTGTACATCCTCGAACTTATGACTAAGTTCATCGTTCATAGCTACCCTCATCACATAATGTACAGTCATGCAGTTATTGAGCCATTTCATATAAGTATCTCTCGTGGCACGAGGAGCATTGACTGCAGGTTCTTCAGGTACCTCATCCATAAGGATATATAAAATCCACTTGTGCTCCAAGACGATCTTCAACTTTGGATACCAGCTATCAAAATTGGGTCCGATGAACTTGTTGTTGTCTAACAGCATATGGAGGGATAATGTATTGGCCATAATTGAAAGAAAAAATATTAACCTATTAGTATAGAAATTATTTTTAATCCTAAAGATATAGACTTTAGTCTAAAGGTCCTCCTACTATTTTTTACAAATTGGTAGCCTCTACCTCCAACTCGAGAAGTTACACTAATTTTTTAGCGGGCACTAGAATCCACACAGATTGCATTCAGGTCTGAATGTGGCTCGGCCAACCCTAGTACATCCATGGGTAGATTCATAATCAATTGTTTCTTCAAACAACTTTTAGTAATTAGGTTTTGCCCCAGGCATCCCTTCAGCAGGCATGTGGCACCTCCACTAAAAATTTTGATTAGGTCCAATCATTAACATGATACACCAAGTGCATCCAACAAATGGATGTCTAGGCCCGAGTGTGGCTCGGCCAATCTAAGCATTAATCTGAAGGTACATCATGATGGTCATATGATAAATGATAATTTCAATACGTAATAGACACCAGGCGTGTGGTGCCTCCAATACCTATTTGGAATATTAGACTCATTATCATGCACTTTAATGGGAGGCTATGATCAAGTTATCTCATAACTTTATCACTTTATGGATCTAATAATTTAGAGGATTGGATTTCATTGATCTAAGAATAAGAGAAGAAGTCGATCTGTAAGTTGCAAATTTTTCCACTGATTTCATCAAGTCATGTAAAGGGTTAGACACAAGCTAGTCTAAAGATACCTAAATCAGTCACATTGATTCACCTTAATGGCATGGGTCTACACGAATCGATTAGTGACCTAATCAAAATATAATCTACCATGTTGGTCAGGTAAGTGAGATCAGTGGGAGGGATGTGCCCTTAACTCACCGTAGGCGCATCTAGGTGAATAGCTCTCAATTAAAAATTATTTGATCAAATCTTCCAAACTTATCTTAGACACTAACTGGTTAATTAATTTTGATTTAGCACATCAAAAGATTCAGACTCAACCACGGAGCCATGATCACAATCCATTTATTAGGATTAAACATATGGACTTGATCAAACTTCAACTATTGATATTGACTTAGAGAAATACTGACCTGATCTAATTCAATACTTGATTAGATTTAATCAATTTTTTTATATGATCCATATGTATTTCTAACCCTAGGTCTAACCCATTAGAAGGATCTGATTCATGCTAACCCTTTATTCATCGATTTATGTGGTATCTTATGATCTTCAATTCTCAAATCTAGTCATTCAAAACTTAATTCAAAATTACGTATGTGAAACGTGTGTTTCAATCTGTAGAACTATTCTATAAAAGCTTCAGGTGAAGCATACTATATGTTTCAATCCATAAAAATAAATTTTCATAGTATGTTGAATAATTAAACATGCATAGGTATGATCTAAACTTCATACATATATCTCATGCATCATGACAACTTTTAGATTAATACTGATTATATCTTATGTAACATACAATTTAGATCTAAAATAATTTTATATCTAAATTTTATCTTATTGTAATGAATCATAAATCACTTTAGATCTAATCTAAACATATTTATTATCAAAATAATATATAAAAATCTGTTCACTTTTCTTCTTCATGAAACTGGATCACAATGACACCCCTATACGTCATAAGAGAACCCATCGAATAGGCAAAAGAGAGATTAATCTTTTCAATCTCTTATAACCGGATGGTCTGGTGATCTCATCAATCCGAGTACTAGGCTACTAAGATCCGAAATCTAATTGCATATATAATTACATCAACATGTGACTATTGATAAAATAATTTTGTGTCATGAATATATCCTTGATCTTATCAGTTATGTTCTTCATCTAATATAATTAGATTTAATGTATCATATACATCATATCAGATCTGAAACATATCTTATACTAATTATAAAATATCAATTTCAGATTTGATATCATATAGAAAATTAATTAGATGTAAATATGAATGCATAAGGAATAAATTTCTGATAAAATTTATTTTCATACAGTGCTAAATTCTGATAGAATTCAGATCTAAATATTTATCGAAACAGATCTAATTCAGATCTAAAATAAATCTCACTTTATAATGAAAATAATAATATTAAAATTTTATTAAAATAAATTTAAAATAAATTTTAATTCATATTATTATTTTATCAAAAATTCAGCAATAGTAGAATTCTATTGTAACAAAATTATAATAACCTCAATCAACCATTGATTAGACACCTCTAATCCAATCAAAATCAGATCAAAAATTTTTTTATAAATAGATTTAAATCAGATTTAATATTTTATAAAATATCTCAATTATATCTTATATAATTAATCTCAAAAAATTTAGTTATGTATACATATATTTCAGACTTGATCTGATGCCAGTTGAAGGGAAGGAAAACTGTTTCTCTTCAGAAGGCCCAAGTTGCATCTAAAAATTTTTCTACTAATCTACATGAATAAGGATCAAATCTTTACCTGATTAGTAGTAGAACCAAAGATCAAATCTTAATTAATCTGAATTAAACCTTTGCAGAGGCTTAGATGTGCAGACCCTCTACTTCGCATGCATGCCGTACACCGCAGAAAAGCGAGATGAACTCTGATCCAATCAGCTTTGCAACCCAATCAAATAAAGAAGGAGATGTGCTAGTATGAGACCTCACACTAGTAGGTGGGATGCCCAAAGAGAGTCCACACCCAAGGAAGAAGCGGCGGTAATAAAGGGGAGAGAACAAGGAGAAGAAGGAACCTTTCTCACTTCTCATGCCCCTCTCTCTCTTTCTCTCTTCTCTCAATCTGATTTATTTTCTATGCATCCATAGGTAGAGATCCTCTCTATTTATAGATGATTTTTATGACTCAATAAGTATAAGAGTTCGAATTCAAATCTGATTTGAATCAGTCCAATACTCATGAAAGAAGGATTCCTACATGAGATAGAATTACCATCACTTATAACAACCACTTTGCACCCACTCCCTCACCCACATGGATACTCAAAACCATCATCATTTCAGGTATTGGTCGGCCCACATGAGATGAGAATCTCAGTGCAAGTAAAAATACTCATATCTCATCAAAATAGATCCGATTCGAATCCAATTCGAAGCTGGTTCGAAATAATTTCAAAAGACTGTCAATCCAAAACTCTTTAAAATTTTTATACCAAATCTAATTTGAATTTTGGATCTATTTAAGCTTAATTAATTTATATTTAATATAAAATTAATTAGTACTTAAATTTAATATTTCATATACTCCATGGATCATAGATCAGAAACTGTTCATCTCCGGGATCGAACCTGAACCTTATGTATAGTGCTAGCAAGACATAGTCAACTCTTCAATCCCATTTGATCTATAACTTAATTCTTAATCAAGTTAGATTATATATTCAATCAAGTCAAGTACTTTCAAATTTGATATATAAACATAGGTCAATTTCTTCCAACTTTGTCTGACTTATATGCGTGACTCCATAGGTTCAAACACTAAGCCAGTAATATAGAAACTAATTTCTGCACTAATTGAGATATCATCTAGAAATGGTTTTCAACATCCAGATAGGTCGAATTATCGTAAAAAAATATTTCAAAATCTATACACATGGTTACCATATAATTTATCTTTTTGATCCTAAATGCTCTAGGATGGTCTCAAGTTAACTATCAACCGAGATTGCTTTATCCATATTGTATTTCAATCTTTCAAATCCATCTCATGGATTACCCTGATCAAGGCTTTACTAAATTGAAATACAGCAATACATCAACTCCAATTATTCGAAGGGGTCAATCCCATCTTGATCCATATACAGATTTTGCAAGTACTTGACTGTACCCAATAACCTTCCGTCACTATATTAGAAATCCAGATAGTTCAGCATCAAAACACAGTGAGTTGCTTGCAAGTCACTATGGTGATCTCAGGTCTGAAGGATACTTATACCCATATGTTTCACAAGCAGCTCTTGATAACAGATGCTCAGCAGGTGAGTCACTTATTCAGTGATGATGTACTCCTACATCTCACCTGTATGCTATACCAATGTCACCACACTCCGTGGTTAAAAGGATAATCAACCCATATAGCACACTATGACCTCCACTCGATAAACGTCATCATCCTGTAATGACGTATCATTTGATCGTGAACATGTTTAAGAACTATACGATAAATCCTCTCTTTATCGTATACTAACATAGTTTTAAGGACTTCATCATAGCACAAGAGTTCAAGGAAGATGTTACTTTGTGACAAAAAATATCAAAATAATTTTTATTTAATAATCAATAATTTATATACAAAGATAAACTCAATCATCATACGATTAATTTTAGGATACAATTTTCAACAGATGGATGATGCCACAGCTGGACCTCCACTACCTCCTCCTTGGGAACAGTGATGAGGAGGTAGGGGCTTTTTCCTCAGATGAGGATTTAGTTCTCTTTATCTTTTTTCTTTCTCTTTTTCTTTTCTTTATTGTAAAGCGGTGTTAGGAGCACCACTTTTTGAAAATATTTAATGAAAAAGCTTTTTGCTTCTCTTCATGTGCACTGTGTATGTTTGTTCTTGTTTGACAATTGCTTTTTCTTTGGTTGATCGGAGGCTTTCTTTTGGGTCTTCAATTATTAAGCCTATCAAAAATTATCTTTTGTTGCTCAGGACTGAGCCGATCAAAGATCATCTTTCAAATCTTCAGTGACTAAGCCAATCAAAGATCATCTTTTATTTTTCAGGACTAAGCCGATCAAAGACCATTTTTTGGGTCTTCAGTAACTAAGCCAATCAAAGGTCGTCTTTTATTCTCAAGACTGAGCCAATCAAAGATCATCTCTTGGATCTTCAGTGATTAAATAGATTAAAGATCATCTTTTATTTTTCAAGACTGAGCCGATCAAAGGCCATCTTTTGGATCTTTAGTGACTAAGCTGATCAAAAACTATTATTTATTTTTTAGGACTGAGCTGATCAAAGGCCATCTTTTGGATCCTCAGTGACTAAGCCGATCAAAAGCTATCTTTTGTTTTTCAGGACTAAGTCGATCAAAGATCGTCTTTTGGGTTTTTAATGACTAAGTCGATCAAAGGCCGTCTTTTATTTTGCAGGACTGAGCCAATCAAAAACTATCTTTTGGATCTTCAGTGACTAAGCCGATCAAAGACCATCTTTTATTTTCTAGGATTGAACCGATCAAAGGTCATTTTTTGGATCGTCAGTGATTAAGCCGATCAAAAGCCATCCTTTGTTTCTCCAGACTAAGCTGATCAAAAGTCATCTTTTGGATCTTCAGTGACTAAGTTGATCAAAAATCATCTTTTATTTTCTAAGACTAAGCCAATCAAAGGCCATCTTTTGGATCTTTAGTGACTAAGCCAATCAAAGACCATCTTTTATTTTCTAGGATTGAGCCGATGAAAGATCGTTTTTTGGATCTTCAGTGACTAAGCCGATCAAAGGCCATCTTTGATTTTTTAGGACTAAGCCAATCAAAGACCATCTTTTGGGTCTTCGATGACTAAGCCTATCAAAGGTCGTCTTTTATTTCTCAAGACTGAGCTGATCAAAGATATTTTTTTGGGTCTTCAGTGACTAAGCCGATCAAAGGCCATCTTTTGTTTTCCAGAACTGAGCCGATCAAAGACCATCTTTTAGGTCTTCAGTGATTAAGCCGATCAAAGACCATCTTTTGTTTCCCAAGATTGAGCCAATCAAAGACTATTTTTTGCTTGATGAGTAGATAAGAGACTAATATTTTTAGAAAAAGAAATTTCATTGAGGAAGGTCATGAGATGCATTACTGGTAGTAGATTCAGAGATTCTCTGAATTCTATAGTCGGAAGAGCACCGTTCTATCAAGCTGCTTCAGTTGGTAGGTTCCTAGCTTAATGATCTCATCCATTTGGTATGGGCCTTCCCAATTTGGGGCCAGTTTACCTCGCTCTTCAGGCTGTGATATCTCCACCTTTTGTAGGACCAGGTTACCTTTATTTCGGACTTTGTTGTTGTAATACCGGATGATCTTATGCTGATATGTTGCCATTCAGATGTGCGCCCTCTCTTTGATTTCTTCAAGTAGATCTAGATCAGTGTGTAGCCTCTCCGAGTTGGTTTGCTCATCGAAATTTTCAATCCTCACCGATGAGACCCCAACTTTGACAGGTATTACTGCTTCCATCTCAAAGGTCAGATTGAAGGGGGTTTCTCCTATTAGGACTCTTGGCATCATCTTGTATGCCCAGAGTATATGATGAAGTTTGTCGGTCTAAGATCTTTTGACTCTGTCCAACCTTATCTTCAATCCCTGCAGTGTTAGAAAACATACTGATTCGCATGCATAAATCTATACGATTACAGTAACCATAGTGAAAGTAGATTTTAAAATTTTAATTTAATCTAAGTATGTAGATTCTAAATCATAATCATTTCCAAGATCATCTAACATGCATAAATAAATTTATGAATACAGATCTGAAATCATAAACAATAAGAAGGTCCTTTGTCGGATCGGATCCTGTGGATGTCTGGGGTTGCTGTCATAGCCGCACAAGCACTCGGCCTCTACTAGTATCCACACAGAGATATCTGAATCAAAACTTCAAAACTCCTGAGGTGCTAGCTCCTTTGCGGGCTTCGTTCTTCGGCTTGAATCAGGGCTCTTTATTTAAATTTACTTGAAACAACCCTATATAGGATCCTGAAGATTGATCCTAACCACCAAGAAAAATTGAGAACTTCTTCTTGATTTTCTTTCTCTCTCTCTAAGGCCACTCTCTAGATCTGATCTAAAAGGAATAACTAAGGTGTGGAAGGGAGAAGAAGTGGCATGAAGAAGGAAGGGGGTGTGAGGTAGTTATTGGTGCACAAAAACAAGGGATCACCTAAACACACCAAAACCAACCCCCTTTAAATATTTGTCGTACAAAATTGAGTCCCTTTCCATGCCTATAACTGATTCTAATCAGATTATGATCAATTTAAAATCAATTAGCTTTATCCCTATTAAGATAGGAATTCAAACTAACCAAGAAATGAGGTGGTGCCTCATTTCTATCCTCCCACGCGCTCACCCAAGAGAAGCAATGAGATTTTTGATCGCCCACTCCTCTTTCTGGTTGGCCACTTAGAGAGAGAAGCCTAGAAAACTTGGGCTCTAATGGTCGAGTCAATTAGGTTCAAACTGGATTCAAATTGAGTCCAAATTGAGTTCGAATCGAATCAAATTCGAAAGACTGTCAAATCAGATCTAATCAGGATTGAAATTCAAATCTGATTTGGATAATTGAACCCAATTAATATTAAATTAAATTAAATTTAATTAAATTAAATCTAATTTAAATTAATTAAAATTTGATCCATACTTTAATCAGCCCTAATTAAATCATAATATTTACAATTAAGTTCTTATGCTAATAATTAGTAGTTACTGAATCTGTAACACTTATAGATTAGTAGTTTTTAAATTCAAACCATCAATCAAATTAATAATTTAAATTTAATCCAAGTCACTGATCAGATCAAACTCTTTTTGTGTGTGACCCCTCAGATTCTATTCTGTCTGGTAGTGAGACATACCATGATCTCCATCATAACATCATCGAAACTTCTTTCAATAGACCAGAATGATTCTAGCTCAACTCAATAAGGATCGTTGATCCAAAAATAATTCTAGTAAATTTTCATAATCCACTAGTGACACCTAGCAGTTTATAGTGACAATCCAGTAGGACAGAAAAATATGAATCCTTAGGTGCAGTTATTGTGTGATTCAGTCCCTCTACCGTGAGTCTTGATTTGATGGAAGTCATGGAGAACTTATCAAATCCCATCGTCAGTCATATACCAGATTGGCTCAACTCGAGTTCACTTGTGAATTCTATGAAAATTCTTTTTTAGTATTCACACTTGCTTCAGTTGAAGACTTTCTGAACTCAGTCTTGCTAATTGTATAGTACTTTTTCTTTTCTATCAAGATCGATAGATTCATCTAGATGCATCCTACCCTAACAGTGAATTTAAACCTACTATAGCCAACATACACAGCAAGGATCTGAATGGCTAAGGATCAAAAAAATATGTAGTCAAGCTCAGTAGCCTTGCTGCAAATAGTCAATGACACCGCAGGTTAAAGAACCACTCACACCACTGCAGCATCGAGAAGATCACTGATAAGTGAGTAGATATCTAAGTAGTTCTTGTGTTGGTCATGCTCAGTGCAAGTTATTTTCTAACAATCATCTGCGCTCTCATCTCAGTGTCACCACACTATATACTCGAGACTTATCTATCCTAAGGAAGGTGATCCATGTATTGATCTTAAATGGATTGATTACTATCCTCCATGACAATCCTATGATCGAGAGCATTTAAAAATAACCACTAATAACGTATGTCTTAAATTCTTAACATCTTAAGAATATACAATATCATCTTTGTTAAGTTTTAGGACAAATCATGAACATATAAATATGATTGAAAATAAAAATATCTTTTTATTAATAATAAAATTTTATAAGTACAAGAATAGGTCCTAGAAATATAAATGTGTTATCAATAATTGACTTCTAGGATACACATCTAACACGTAGAATAGTATGATTTGTTACCTCGGCCTCACCATTAGCTTAAGGATGAGCAATGGAGGTAAGATGGTGCAATATCCCATGCTCTTTGCAAAATTCCTCAAACTTAGCCCTTATGAACTGGTGTCCATTATCGATGATCAATACTCGGGATAGGCCGAACTGATATATGATTGACTTTCAAATGAGATCTACTATCCTTACTTCTATAATATGGGGCAATGGTTTGACTTCTACCCATTTAGTGAAGTAGTCTATAGCGACGAGCAGGAATTTACACTGTCTCGATGCCCGTGGAAAGGGGCCAAGGATATCCATCCCCTATTGCGCAAATGGCCAAGGGGTGTAGATAGGTGTAATTGGCACAGCGAATAGTCGTTGTATGTTAGAATTTCTTTGGCACATATCATACCACCACATGTAATCTTCAGAGTCTTTCTACATGGTCAACTAGTAGTAACCTTGCTTGAGAAGTTTATAGGCCAATGCTCTCTTGCCGACATGACTCCCACAAATACCTTCATGTACTTTTCTAAGTGCATAGTCGGCTTCAGATGGTCGTAGATACTTTAAGAAAGGCAATGAGTAAGACCTCCTATACAACTTCTCTTCATAAAGGAGATAATTAGCTGATTGATACTTGATTTTTCGAGCTTCCTTTCGATCCACAGATAATGTTCCTGTTGTGCAGCATTTGGTACCACATGGTGTAGAGAAAGAAAGAAGAAATAAAATAAAAAAAAATTTATAAATACATGGATCGACCTCAAGCCTACCTCCATGGGGCGTGTAAGCTTCACCATAAGAGAATAAAATACAACCAATACAAGAGAAACACACCACTCAATCCTTGTACAAGAGTCTCTCAATAAAAAATCTCAAAACTCTTACAAAAGCTCTCTAAAATCTCTCTTGAAGCCTTTCTACACCTCCAGAATATCACCAACTATCCAACATAACAAAGGGCTCATTAATTAGAGCTATAGAGGTAGAATCTCAAAAATACTGTTATAGTAGAAATACTGAGTTCCAATCAATCCTAAAATAATCCGTGACCGTCCGATCATGACCGGCTTGCACCAAAACTGTCCGATCATGCACTACAGTCACTAATCACGTTTGATCATGCTCGGAGTCATCCTCAGCCATCCCATCGCAAACGGCTCATTCTAGAGCCATTGAGTCACACAAAAATACTCATGGACTGTGCGTGGACCGCATGATCAGTCCACGTGGCCGCCCAGCACCTTGCAGTCCACGGTGACCGCATAAGGTGTTGGGCCTGGGCGCCTGCGCATGCATTAGGCCGACCTATGCGTAACCACACTGGGCCTGCCTGTGCGCTGGACCACATGCGCCAGCATGCACACGTGCATCTATCAGGCCCGACAGTGCCGCCCCTAGCCTCCACCACCTCGTGCATTGTGCCATCTGTTTCGAGCTTCTTTCATGCATATCTTCACCATCTGGACTTTATTTGGACTGTTCTTGGACTCGTTGGACTCCGTTTGTCATCTTGGACCTCACTTTGAGCTTAATGTGGATCAAATCTTAAGGCATCAAATCTCAATAATCTCTATCTTGACTCGATATTCGATTTCCATTTATCTCTGAGAGTCTGTGATCCGTCTCACCCCCATGCCCTGGAGCATGCCTGCTGTCTCATGGATAGGCAAACATAGGAGTCGAGTCAGACCGCTCGATCCCACCTCCATCATGGACTATGTCCATTTTGACCGAAGACCTACTCGGGGAAGTCTCCTGCGGTAATAGAAACTTTACTCTGTGACGTCACCTCTCGTCCTCCTGAGTCTCTCGTCTAGTGCCCAATCCACCTCCACCTAGAGCTCCACCTCGCTTTGGACTCCTCCTGGCTCCTAAAGCTCCACTTTGCATTGGGCTCTCCACCAAGTAGTAATATCCTCTCATCCTTTTTTTCTCCTCCAGAATAATCCTATCGTCGTGCAACACTTTCAGGATTCTTCTACCAGCTACTATACATCTTGTAGCCTCTCAAATCCAGTCTACTCAATAAGATAAGATTCTACCTAAAATTGGATATGTATCAAACCTCTCTCAATCTCCTCACTACACCATCATGTGTCCTCCAGCTGACCGTCCTGATATCTTTGATCGTATAGCTTGATCCATTCGGTAGATAAATAGTGCCCTCACTACTCTCCAAGAAGTCAAACTGCTCTTCTCTGCAACATACATGATAGGTGCATGCAGAATCTAAACTTCACTACTGAAAAGAAGTAGATACCTCATCAGATATCTTTAGGACATCATCCTCTGACTCACTACTGACTGTCGCTGCAGTAGCTCTCGTCCAATCCCTGAGTTGAAGGCAATTTCTGGCTAGATGTCCCAACTTGTCACATCGATAATATCTTATCTTGCTCAAGTCTCTCATCTTGGACTTGGACCACCCTCGTTGCGATCTCTTATCACTCTGTCTGCCACCTCCTGCTCCTCTGAAAACCATCAAAGCTGAGCTACTGTCTGAACTCGAAGCTGGGTTCTCCCTCCTAAGAATCTCATTCTGAAGAATCACTGTAGTGACCTCGTCCATCTTGATGGTGCTCTTCTCTACTAGAAGAGTAGTCACCAAGGACTCATATGAAGGAAGAAGTGATGCTAGTAAGACCAGCACCTTGATCTTCTCCTCAACTTTCTCACCAATGCTAACGAGGACGATGAGGATCTTCTGAAAGTGGCTGAGATGCTCCTGCACATTCTGTCCCTCAGTCATCTGCAGCTAGTAGAACTGCCTCCAGAGGAAGAGAGTGTTGGTGAGAGACTTCACCATGTACAACTATTCGAACTTCGACCACAGCATCGTTGGTGAAGTCTTGCCAAGCACATAGATCACCACCTCATTCGTTAGGTACAAATAGATCATACTCACCATCTGCATCTGGAGCTGCCTCCAATCCTGTACCTCCATGATAGTTGGCTTCTCCTCGCATAAGAGAGCAGCGATCAACCCTTACTAGTTGAGCATATTTTTCACCCTCACCTATCACAAAAAGAAATTACTCTTTTCATCAAATCTGTTGATCTCTATCTTGATTGTGCTTATCTTCTCTATCTTCTATCTCGATCACCACCGTCGCAACCTATGCTCTGGTACCACCTTGCTCTAAAACTAATTATTGTGCAGAATCTGGTACCACACGATGTAGCAGGAAGAAAGAAGAAACAAAATAAAAAATACAATACAAATACGTGGATCGGTCTCAAGCCTATCTCCATAGGACATGCAAGCTTTATTATGAGAGAATAAAATACAACCAATATAAGAGGAACACACCACTCAATCTTTGTACAGGAGTCTCTCAACAAGAAGCTCCAAAATCCTCATAAAAGCTCTCTGAAATCTCTCTTGAAGCCTTTCTGCCTCCAAGACGTCATCAGTTATCCAACACAATAAACAGCTTGTCAATAGAAGCTATATAGGCTCCACAATCTCAAAAACACTGTTACACTAGGAATACCAAGTCCCAATCAACTCTAGAATAATCCATGGCCATCTGATCATGACTGACTCACACTAGAGCCATTCGATCACACACTACAGCCTCTAATCACACCCGACCATGCCCGGAGTCATCCTCAGCCATCCGATCCCGAACGGCTCGCTTCAGAGCCTTTGGATCGTGCAAAAATGTCCGTGGACTATACGTAGACTGCATGATTGGTCCATGCGGCCTCCATGGACCGCCCAACACCCTGCAGTCCATGGTGGACCGCACAGGGTGCTGGGCCTGGGCGCCCGCACATGCACTGGGCCGGCCCACGTGCATGCCCACGCTGGGCCCGCTCGCATGCTGGGCTAGCCCGCATGCTGAGCCGCATGCGCTTGCATGCGCACATGTGTCCGTCGAGCTTGACCGCACCGCCACCGACCTCCATCATCTCGTACGTCATGCCACCTGCTTCGAGTTTCTTTCGCATGTATCTTCACTGTCTGGACTCCATTTGGACTGTTCTTAGGCTTGTTAGACTCCATTCATCATCCTGGACCTTACTGTGAACTCAATATGGATTGAAGCTCGAGGCATCAAATCTCAATAGTTTTATCTCTAAGATAGCCAACCAATGGATCAATCCAAGAGAGCTCCTCATCAATCTGTAGCACGACCGTTGGCTTCTCAATGCTTGACTGATTCATCACCTCGAAAAAGATTGTCCTAAACAACTTAGATGGTGATGACGTCGCTAACTTGGACAATAGATCGGCCCTCGAATTTTTCACCCTTGGCACTTGCTGGATTTCAAACTTGCCGAAGGCAAACGCCAAGTCCTTGATCTTCTAGAGGTATCGGATCATGATGTCCCCTCAGACTTCATAATGGCCCTGAATGTATCCAACAATCAACTATGAATCACTACAGGCCCTCAAGTTCAATATTCCCAACTCCATTGCTATTCGGAGCCCCACGACTAAGGCTTCATATTTAGCTTCATTGTTTGTAGTCAAAGACTTAAAGCACAAGGAATACTCGACTATCATTCCTTCTGAGCCTATAAGGATTAGCCCCACTCTAGACCCTAAGGAATTGGATGAACCATCCACATACAACACCCAAGAGTTATCATTAGCTTCTGATGAGCCTTCATCAGTTAGGACATGCGGCAATGAGGAATGCATAAGCCAGCTTCTCCTACTTTGAATATCTGGTCTCCGCATCCGTTAGGATTCAACTGATGTAGTAGATAAGTCTTTGGATTTTGTTCTACTCTTTAATTAGCACTACGCTCATAGCAACAGGCAAAACTACAAGGTATAAATATAATTCTTCATTAGAATCAGGCTTACCAAGCAATAGGGCAGAACTAAGATAGTCCTTAAGGTTGGCAAAAGCCTTTTGGCATTCCTCAAACCACTAAAACTCTTTGATTGCTTCAAAATTTGGAGGAAGGGCAGACATCGCTCAGCTGATCTCGAGACAAACCAGTTTAAGGCAGCGACTCTCTCTATAAGGTGCTGTACCTCTTTGATGAAGGAAAGCATGGTGGGTTTTGTACATGCATTTTCAAAAATTTATAGCAGAACATACATAGATTAAATAATTTAATCTAAAATGCTTGCAGAGATTAAATCTAAAATTATCATACAGGAACTGTGATATGAACTAATATGCATGTATCCAAAATTAAAATCTAAAATTCAGCAAGTATAGATCATATCTATGTGTAATTAGATCATATCTAATTAATATTTAGATCATATCTAAATATTAATTGAGATCAAAATCTCATACCTGAGCGTGGGTAGTAGATCACCACATCCAAAATATATGGTACTTAGTTCTTCATAATGCTTGGCAATCGCACACGCGTCCGACCTCTACAGATATCCACACGAAGTCCTTGTGCTGATCGATCTATCTAGGAGTGCTAGCTCATGAAGACATCATGCTTTGACTGATCTATGAGAAATCACAAAGAACATAAAGAATAAGGAGATCCTCTCTTTTTCTTTTTAGATACACGCATCAGATCTCTACAATAGAGATCAACAGAAGAACCTTTCTTCTCAATTTTTTCATGCATAAGAGAGAACTTTTCTCTCTTCCTTTCATGCCTTTGAGAAGAACTTTTTTTCTTTGATTTTCTATGATGAAAATTAAATCTAATCTAATTTTTTATGCTAAAAATTATATAGATTCTTGAGCCCTAAAAAAATTCAAAAGAGAGACCCAAGAGAAGAACCGTTCTTCTCTCTTCTTCTTCTTGATCTAAAACTCTAGGAAGCCCCAAACATCCAATCAAATTTTTTTGATATTTATTTTCTAAATTTTTATATTAAAAATTAGATCCAATCTGATTTTTATCTTAAAAAAGATAGAAAAAAATCTAAAAGAAGAACTCCTTCTTCAAGGTTGCGCACAAGAAAGAAGACCCTTCTTCTTCTCTTTCTCTCGTTGGGAAGAAATTTTCTTCTCCAATTTTCTACTACAAAATCAGTAGAGAAGTCTCTCTTTAATACCAAGAACCAGCAATAAAGTCTCTGAAAAAATTTCTTCCAAAGAGACATGAAGAAGGGGCTTGGCATGTGGATGTTGGGGCATCCAACTCTTGGATGCCCCCTTCTTATTTTCTTGGCAACATGAAGAGAAAGGGGGATGCCTCTTTTTCACGCAAGAGAAGAGAGGGGGCACACATCTTAGTGGGGCGTGGAGGTTTTTCATGGTAAAGGTGTGGCGTGGAGGATTTATATCGCATGGGGTGTTCTAAGTTGGTTAAGTCCTATTCTAAATAGGATTCAAGATCTTGTTCCAACTCTAACTAACCCTTGGACCCAATCCTAACCAATTTAGGAATTAGTTATAACAAACTAACTAATTGGATCCTAGCCCAATAATGAAACCAGTTGGTCCCAATCCAATTGGAAATTAGTTAGATGAAAATCTCATTGATCCAGGGATTGATTCTTAATGGATATCAGGAAAGTTTTTGATAATAGAGCTTGATCCAATCAAGCCTATTGTCCAATAGAGTTTGATCCAATCCAAGTCTATATAAAATTAATTGAATCACATTCAATTTAAAATTTGATGTGCATCCCTGAGATCAATTGGAACAAGCCCTGTTATCAAATAGGGATGCATCCAATTAATCCAAAATCAATCTAATTGAATCCAATTCAATTAGATCTGATCCAATCTCCATTGCTCAATCAAATTAAGCCAACTAATAATCATATTGTTAATTAATTATTTTTTTAATTTATCAATCATTAATAAATAATTTATTATAATATTTGCATAGGATTAATCATCAATCTCATTGATAATTAAATCCTTCAGTGATTCATAATCATTGATCAGCTATTTGATCAGAAAGATACTTCTATGTGTGTGACCCCATAGGTTCAGACTTAAGCCGGTAAGATAAGAATAATTTTTGTACTAATCGATATAACCATCTAGTAATGAGATCCAATGTCTGGATAGATCGAATGTATGTCCAGCAACACTCTAAAACCCATGTGGATATAGTTACCGTATAATTCAACCCTTTGACACTTGATGCTCAAAGACGACTAAGGGTTAAACTGTCAACCGAGGAAGGATGGTCCATATTATCCAGCTATGCAACCCAAGAGGGGGGGGGTGAATTAGGTTTTTGAAAAATTTAAACTTAACTTACAACTATGAAGAATATTTAACAATGAGCAAGATAAGTATGGAGAGTGTAATTTAAGTAAGGTGTAAAAGTTGGATGCAAGAATGCAAGAGGATAAAAAAATTTAAAAGGAGAGCAAGTAAGCACAACACAAACAAGAAGATTTATAGTAGTTCGGTGCCAACCTTGCACCTACATTCACTCCCCAAGCTTCTACTTGAGAATTCAAATCCACTAAACTGTATTCAATCCGAATACAACATCGAAACCTCCGACTCTAGCTATTCCAAGCTAGAACACTTATTTTTTGAGTACAAGCCAATCAATACAATCCGATTCAAGATTCGGATTAATCTTTCCATATTTTGGAATCCTTCCAAAATAAACTATTAACTCAAAATAGAGTATAGCAGTTAATTACACGAAAAAACAGATGTAGCTCCTTTAATGAGCAAATAAAGCTTTAAATACACTTTATACAAAGAGAAGCAAGCTTTTCTAATTTCTCTCAAAGTGGTTGAAGACTTGAATGAGCTCTTGAGGGGTTGGTGAACTTGAAATAAAAGTTTCTTTAACTTCAAAAGGACTCTTTGCTTAGGGCTGAAATATATGCTTGAAATCCTCTTTAAAACCCTTTCTCTCTCGTTCTTGATTCCCTCCTTTAAGTGCCTTTTATAACTTTAAATGATGGTGGAGAGTAATCTGGACTAAAATAGAGCCGTTAGATTACATTAAATGGATATTAAAATAGCCAAAACGAGCAAAAAATTAGCTATTGCGGAGTTTTTCCATCGCAGGGGTCGACTCATAGGGTCGACTCATGCACAGGGGTCAACTCATAGGGTCGACTCATACACAGGAGTCGACTCATGGGGTCAGCTCATATGACGTAGAACAGAAATTGACAGTTCTGTATCTTTGACTTGCACAGCAACAGAGATCGACTCATAAGGTCGACTCATGCACAGGGATCGACTCATGGGGTTGACTCACAGAGTGTGCCAGCCAAAAAATAACGTGCCATTCAGCCCCTTTTGATATGAGTCGACTCATGGGATCGACTCAAATATATAAACATAATTTTTTTTCAAAATATATATCCAAAAATATTAAAATTTTCTTCAATAGATTACAAATCTTCTGTTCTTGCTCTTGAGGCTTTCAAATCAGAACTTGATAAAATTATGATTTTGCCTCTGAAATACAATGAATCTTTTTTCAAGCCAAAATCATTAGTAACCCCCTCAAATATTTTATAATTATCAAAATTAATTCAAAGAGCTATAATCTCTCCCTTTTTGATGATGATAAAATATTTGAGCAAAAGTATATATAAAGCATTGAACATGAATTTCAAATTTATGAAGATGCATCACTTTAATATCATAGCCAAGTATTCGAACGAAATGCATCATAAGCAGTTTGAAGATCAATTTAAAATTTGCTTATAAGTTCATTTACTTTGAAAAATTAGATAAAAAAGGAGCTGACGATTTTGATTCTTTGACATATTTGCTTAACAATTTTGCTTATTACTAATTTCTTTATTACTTATTGCTCATTTCTTTATTGCTTATTGCTCAAATTCGATTTTGATTTCCTACTCTCTCTTTTTGACAGCATCAATTAAGATTCTCTACTCCTCCTTTTAAGAGATCTTGAAAGGATAAAATTTTTTTACTCTCCCTTTTTGATAGCATCAATTAAGATCTTAAGAGATTTTAAGGATAGAGAAAAGAAAAGAAAGATGACAAAAAGGATATATTTTCTTTACTCTTCTTTTTTGATACCATATTTTACTTCTTTAGCCCCCTTCTTTGATTGCTTATTTCTCTACTCCCCCTCAACATAGCAAACATAAAGGATATATCAATTTGTGCATCTAGAAGATATTGCAATTCATAGTATTTTTCAGCACTAATATGAGTTATTTTTCATATCTCATAATTAAAATAATTCAATTTGATCACATTCATAGACATTCATTGAAAGTCAAAGCACACATATATATATATATATATTCAAAAGTGACTGAATACAAAAGGTGTCCCAATACACATGAGTTAACTCAAAATACAAAAGTCATGGATAGAAACTATCCAAGAGTTAATCAGCTAACAAAGTACAATGGCCAAAAGATAGATCCTAGACTTAGAAGTCTAACGTCTAACTAATCTAGATCTAATAGATGTCATGGCTGGATGGATCAGTGTCTGAAGAATCAGAGATGGGGTGAGGAGATGTAGGATCAAGTTCACAGGCACGACCTCGACCACGTCTGCCTCGACCATGGGTAGAGATACCAGCATGGGTAGAGGGGTGAGAAGATCCTGGAGCCTGAGAAGCTATGGACTGTGCAATAAGAAAAAGTCTGACAGTGTCCAAAAAATTCAAGGCTCTCAAAACAGACTGCATCAGGGCACTGAACTGAGTAGAAGCATTCTCACTGGAGCCCCTGATCTCTCTTCTCAAGAAGTCAAAATCACTCTCTAAAACTCCTCGAAGTCTAGCCACCTCTACAGTTAGGTTTGAGACCTCTGTGATATCCTCATGCGGCTGGGAATGAGCTAAAGCTAATACTTGCTCCTGCAAATCTAATACTCTGCCTGTCAATCTCAAAATACATCCCTCAAGCTGCTTAATGCGTACCGACTGATCAGTAAGCATTTGAAAAATAGAAGAAATGTGAGAGATCAGAGTCTGATCTGAGTCATCCTGGGATGTTGATCTCTGTGCAAAGACTGAAGTGGTAAACTGCTGAGATAGAATGGAGGCTATATGCTGGGATATCATCTCAATCTGATCATCTGCTAGTCTGAACTCTGAAGGATGTGCCCTGCTCTCTGACTGTGGAACTAAAGCATGCCTCCTCACAAACTCTGAAGGACCAGCCTCGTGATCAGATATGAACTGAATATCTGAGGATGCTCTGTGATCATGAAGAGGTGAAGATGGTCCCTCCTCCTCTGCTCTATCCTCCGCTCTCTCCTCAACACCCTTTGTCCAACCGCCATCAGTCTTAGAAAAATCCATGCGATACAGTGTGTGGCAGTTGATGGTGTCGGAATGGGATAGTCTAGCAACTGCCTCCCCCTCAAAACTGACTCCGAACCTTCTAAAAACTAAAGTGAGAGCCACACCAAAAGGCAAGTATGCCTTGGACCTGTTCAAGGTCTCTCTCATGGCTTCAAACATCAATGCAGAGAGGTTCAGAAGGGTTTGTGTGATCACATGGTACGTGATACAGATGTCCCTACTAGAAAGAAGATCATATCTACCATTTCTAGGGAAGAATAATTTGGTTACCATGTGATGTAACAGCCTCATCTCAATAGAAAGAATTTTTTTCTCTAATTTATTCAGACTTTCAGTAAATATTCTCCCTAAGATAACATTGATTCCTTCTTCTTTAATAGGGAGTTCCATGTTGGTATACCCTTTACAAGGCAAATGTAGGATCTGTCCCAAAAGCACTGGATCTAGGCTAATATCTACACCCTTTACTGTAAATTTCACTGTTTCATTGCTATACCCCAAATTTAGGTAAAATTCTCTGATTAGATCAACATATGTATTTTCTTTTAAAGAGCAGTAAAATTTCTATCCTTGGTCCTTAATCTTTGATCCAATAGGAAACCCTTCTTTTTCAAAAAACTTGAAATCAATATTTTTCTTGGATTCCACTTTCCTATCAGAGAGGGGTATCTTGCCTGAGCTGATTGGAGATTGAGTTGAAGCTGAAGCAGGACCTAGAGCAGGAGAGGATTTGACTGCTAATCTCTTTCTGTGCACACTCTCTTCCAACCCGCGAACAAATTTTTTTCTCTGTGGAAGCTTCATTTTGGGAGCCATTTGCACAAGAAGGACTTGCACGGAGCTTTGGAGACTAAATGTAAGGGAGAGAGGAAAAGATTCTAGTGGAAAGGCAAAGATTTCAGAGAGGTGATGTGCCGATTTGGAAAAGACGGATAGAGTTTAGGGCAAGCTCGAACCACCCCAAATGAAGAAGGGAGAGGAGAGGAACTTGGTTCCTAAATGGTCGATTTGAAGAGTGAAAATCGGTGGGAAGAGATATTTGAGAGAAATCTTTGGTTTGAGGGAGAAGAGATGTAGAGCTTTTGGTTCGGTGGGAGGAAGAAGATGAACGACTGAGTCGGCTCAAGAAAAAATTCCCAATAAGAAGAGAGCGCCCGAAGGATTTTGATAAAATTGCAAGTTTACCCTAGGGTCGACCCTGGGGGTTGACTCATGGTACAGAGAAATTCAGAAAAATAATGAAACAATTTTAAAAAAAAATTTAAAACTTTAGGAGAAAGATGTTTACCCAAATATTGATCATGTGAATGATAATTTGAGCTTTTGAGCTCAAAACAAAAAGAAAATTGAGCTCTCAAAAATTGGTTCAATGAATTTTTGGCATTAAGAATTTAGAATCAGAGAGATATTTAAGCTGATGGATCAAGAATTTTTAGTTCTTTCCTAATTTTACAAAATCTATCTTCACTTAAGACCTTGGTAAAGATGTCAGCCAATTATTTTTTAGTACAAACATAATCAAGAATTATATCTTTATTTTGATCATGTTCTCTTATGAAATGATGCCTAATTTCAATATGTTTTGATCTAGAATGCTGAATTAGATTTTTAGTTAGATTTATAGCACTAGTGTTATTACATCTTATGGGAGTTTCATTAAGTTTGATGGCAAAGTCTTCAAGTTATTGCTTAATCCACAAGATTTAAGCACAACAACTTTCGACTGCAATGTATTCGGCCTCGATCGTAGATAGTGCTACCGAGTTTTGTTTCTTGCTAAATCAAGAGATTAAGTTAACTCCAAGAAATTGGCAAGCTCCACTAGTACTTTTTCTATCTAATCTACATCCAGCAAAATCGGCATCTGAATATCCTATCAAGTCAATTAATGAGTCCTTAGAATATCATAGTCCTAGAGTTTGTATACCATTTAAGTATCTAAGGATTCTTTTAACTGCATTTAAGTGTGATTCTTTTGGATTTGATTGAAAGCGAGCACAAAGACAAATACTAAATATAATATCTGGTCTACTAGCAGTTAAATACAATAGAGAACCAATCATGCCTCTAAAATTTTAAGTCTACATTTTTACCTCCTTCATCCTTGTCAAGCTTACATGATGGGCTCATGGGTGTACCAATTGCTTTGGAGTTCTCCATTCCAAATCTTTTGAGTAGTTCTCTTGTGTACTTGCTTTGGATGATGGAGATTCCTTCTTTTGTTTATTTGATTTGGAGTCCAAGAAAAAATATAAGTTCTCTCATCATGCTCATCTCGAACTCCCCTTGCATGAGCTTAGCAAAATCTTGACAAAGAGTTTTATTATTAGATCCAAAAATAATGTCATCAACATATATTTGTATAACTAATATATCATTTTGATTTCTTTTAATGAAAAAGGTTGTGTCTATATTTTCTCTTGAAAAAATATTATTAAGCAGAAATTTGCTTAGCCTTTCATACCAAGCTCTAGGTGCTTGTTTCAAACCATATAATGCTTTGTTTAATTTAAAAACATGATTAGGAAAAGCATGATTTTCAAAACCTGGAGGTTGTTCTACATAAATTTTTTCAACAACATATCCATTTAGAAAAGCACTTTTGACATCCATTTGGAATAACTTAAAATTCATAAAGCAAGCATATGCAAGTAGAAGTCTAATTGCTTCTAATCTAGCAACAGGTGCAAAGGTCTCATCAAAATCAATTTCTTCTTCTTGATTATAATCTTTTGCTACTAATCTTGCTTTATTTCTTATCACATTTTCATGTTCATCCAATTTATTCCTATATACCCATTTTGTGCCAATTATTGAATAATTTTTAGGTCTTGAAACTAAAGTCCATACATCATTTCTTTCAAATTGATTAAGTTCTTCTTGCATTGTATTTATCTAATTATAATCTTTTTCAGCTTCATCTATGGTTTTAGGTTCAAGATGAGAGACAAAAGCAAAATGATTAAATGCATCTCTAAGTGAAGAGCGAGTTCTTACACCATGTGTAGGATCATCAATGATTAATTTCTTGGGGTGATTGTGATCATACCTCCATTCTTTGGGTAGATCATTTGTACCTTGAGGTTGTTCTTGTTGTTTTTCACCTTCCTCATCCTGTTTGTCTTCATGTTCTTCATTATCTTGAATAGTTGAGTCTTTTAGAGTGATCTCCTTCATTCTTTCTATAAGAAGATCTGCATCATCAATACCTTCATTCTTTCTTGAAGGAAGATCGTTAGTTTCATCAAAAACAACATGTTTTGACTCCTCTACTATTAAAGTTCTTTTGTTGAAAACTTTAAAAGTTTTACTAGAAGAGGAGTAACCAAGAAAAATCACTTCATCAGATTTAGCATCAAATTTTCCTAATTTTTCTTTACCATTGTTCAAAACAAAACATCGACAATCAAAAACATGAAAATATGCAATTTTTGATTTTCTTTCTTTCCAAAGTTCATAAGGGGTTTTCTTTAAAATTGATCTAATTAAAGTACAGTTTAATATGTAACATATCATGTTAATTGCTTCCATCCAAAAATATCTTGAAAGATTGCTTTCACATAGCATGGTACGAGCCATTTCTTCAAGAGTTTTATTTTTTTCTTTCTACTATCCCATTTTATTGGGATGTCCTAGATGCTGAAAAGTTATGGTCAATACCTTTTCATCATAAAATTTTTTAAAATCTTGATTTTTAAATTCAATTCCATGATCACTTCAAATATTTTGAATTGAAAAACTTTTTTTATTTGTGACTTTTCGATAAAATTTTGAGAAAATATAAAAAATTTCATCCTTATGTGCCAAAAAGAAAATCTATGTAAAATGAGAGAAATCATCAATAATTACCAAATCATATCATTTTCCACCTAGACTAGTAGTTCTAGTGGATCCAAATAAATCCATGTGCAATAGTTCTAATGGCCTAGAAGTTGAAACAATATTTTTAGATTTGAATGAGACTCGTGTTTGTTTATCCATTTGGCATGCATCACAAATACATCAAATTTCAGATCTAAAACTAAATTTACACATATCAAATATATATATAATTAAATTTAAAATAATGATTAAAATATTTTAAAAAATATTTTTTCAAAAATTGATTCACATCAAACTAGGACAACCTTTACAATATAGGGGGTAAACCCAATATCAGGACAACCTTATATTAGTTTGATGTAAATTTTTTAATCATTATAATTTTAGAACTAAACTTAAATTAAACATATCATATATGCTAATTTTTAGATCTAAAAGATTTGATTTAATTATGAAGATTCAAAAATGACTTTATATCCTTTATCACAAAATTGACTGATGCTTAATAAATTATGTTTTAAATCATCTACTAATAAAATATTTTCAATATACTTAGAGAGAGTGATATCAATGTTACCTATACCAATGATCTTTCCTTTGCCATTGTCTCCAAAGGTGACCACCCCTCTATTTTTAGCAACAAGTATGATGAATTGAGATTCATCACCAGTCATGTGTCTTGAGCACCCGCTATGAAGATACCATCTCTGGTTTGCTCCTTGGGATGCAAGACACACTTATACACAAGAATCAAGTTTTGACTTTTGGTACCCAAATTTTTTTGGATCCTTTTTGGTTAGTCATAATGGTTCCTTTTGAAATCCATATTTTCTTTATATTAAAATTTTTAAATTTGTTAGAAGAACATGAATAAGATTTGTATCCTATTCTACCATATTTAAAGCAAGTTATATTTGAAAATTTGTTGTATGATGAGTTTACAAAGATATTTTTCAAAAATTTTTATTTCTTTAAAAGGTTATATCCAAGACCGGCTTTGTCATAAATAGCCTTTTGATTGTCGAGTATCATGTGAAGTTTATTTGAACTTAAAATAAATTTTTCAACCATTGGTTTTAACTTGGCTATCTCAATTTTTAAATTCAAATTTTTTTTGAGATAGGATTGATTTTTTATTTGAAATATTCTTATTTTTTTTAGTAAAAATTGATTCTTTGATTTTAATTCATTATTCTTTACCCCTAACTTCTTTAGGTCATCAATTATATCATAAAATGCTTCATGAAGTTCTTCAAAGGTAAAGTCAATAGGAGTTTTAGTATTTACCTCACTTTCATGTGCCATAAGGCACAAGTTGGCTTATTTATTTGAGTCTTCTTCTTCAGAACTTGACTCATCACTTCCACTCCATGTAGCCATCATGGCCTTCTTCTTATACTTCTTGGGACCCTTCTTTAGTTGTGGGTACTCAGACTTAAAGTATCTCGGTTTCTTGCATTCATAACAAATAAGGGGTTGCTCTTTATCCTTCTCTTTGCTATGTTCTCCTTTTGTAGGTGGCCTCTTCCTCATTCCTTATCTTCTTTTCTTTAAGAACTTCTTAAACCTTCTAGTGATGAGGGCCATTTCTTCATCCTACTCTTCTTTTTCTGTATCATCAGACTCTTCGTCAGGTTGAGCAGTGGATTTGAGGGTGATTATCCTCTTCTTTTTGATATCTTCTTCTTGATGTTGTTTCATGCTCAGCTCGTGAGTCATCAGCGATCCTAGAAGCTCTTTCAAAGGTAGGATGTTTAGATCTTTGGCTTCTTGAATTGCGGTCACTTTGGCCTCTCAAGTTCTTGGTAAAGATTTAAGAATCTTTCTCATGAGATCACTGTTAGAATAAGACTTACTAAGACTTTTTAAATCATTAATAATATCAGTAAAATGAGTAAATATTTTAGTTATTGACTCATCAAGCTCCATTTTAAAAAATTTATATTTATGCACAAGCATGTTGATTTTTGATTCCTTCACTTGGTTAGTTCCTTCATGAGTTACTTCTAATCTATCTCAAATTTTTTTAGCAGACATGCATGTTGAAATACAATTGAATTCATTAGCATCTAGAGTACAATACAAAACATTCATGGCTTTTATATTTAGTTGAGCCATTTTCTTATCAACCTCATCCCATTCTCTTTTGGATTTGGTTGATTCCACACCATCAATTATTTTAGTGGATGTGTGTGGTCCATTTATTATGATACTCCACATATCATAGTCAAGTGCTTGAATAAAGATTTTCATCCAAGCTTTTCAATAGGTATAGTTTGACCCATTGAAAAGTGAAGGTCGGTTAGTGGACTGCCCCTCGACTAGTGAAGCACCAACTTGAGTTGCCATAGATCTTTAGCTCTTTGATGGTTAAATCAAAGTAGGGCTAGAGCATCGAGCTGTATTACCACTTGTTGCCCAGCTATGCAACCTAAGAGGGAGGAGGGTGAATTGAGTTTTTGAAAAATTTAAACTTAACTTACAACTATGAAAAATATTTAACAATGAGCAAGATAAGTATGGATAGTATAATTTATGCAAGGTGTAGAAGTTGGATGCAAGAATGCAAGAGGATAAAGAAATTTAAAAGGAGAGCAAGTAAGCATAATACAAACAAGAAGATTTATAGTGGTTCGGTGCCAACTTTGCACCTATATTTGCTCCCCAAGCTCCTACTTGAGAATTCAAATCCACTAAACTGTATTCAACTCGAATACAATGTCGAAACCTCTGACTCTAGCTATTCCAAGCTAGAACACTTATTTTTTAGGTACAAGCCAACCCAATACAATCTGATTCAAGGTTCGGATTAACCTTTCCATATTTTGGAATCCTTTCAAAACAAACTATCAACTCAAAATAGAGTATAGCAGTTAATTACAAAGAAAAATAGATGTAGCTCCTTTAATGAGCAAATAAAGTTTTAAATATACTTTACACAAAGAGAAGCAAGCTTTTCTGATTTCCTTCAAGATAGTTGAAGACTTGAATGAGCTCTTGAGGAGTTGGTGAACTTGAAATAAAAGTTTCTTTAACTTCAAGAGGGCTCTTTGCTTAGGGCTGAAATGTATGCTTGAAATCTTCTTCAAAACCCTTTCTCTCTCGTTCTTGATTCCCTCCTTTAAGTGCCTTTTATAACTTTAAATGATGGTGGAGAGTAATCTAGACTGAAATAGAGCCGTTAGAGCATATTAAATGGGCATTAAATGCAGCTAGAACGAGCAAAAAATTAGCCGTTGCAGAGTTTTTCCATCGCAGGGGTCGACTCATAGGGTCAACTCATGCACAGGGATCGACTCATGGGGTCGACTCATGCATAGGGGTCGACTCATGCGATCAGTTCATATGGCGCAAAATAGAAATTGACAGTTCTGTATCTTTGGCTTGCATAGCAACAGAGGTCGACTCATAGGATCGACTCATGGGGTCGACTCACAGAGTGTGTCAGCCAAAAAATAATGTGTCGTTCAATCCCTTTTGACATGAGTCGACTCATGGGGTCGATTCAAATATATAAACATGATTTTCTTTCAAAATACACATCCAAAAATATTGAAATTTTCTTCAATAGATTACAAATCTTCTATTCTTACTCTTGAAGCTTCTGAATCAGAACTTGATAAAATTATGATTTTGCCCCTGAAATACAATGAATCTTTTTTCAAACCAAAATCATTAATAATCTCCTCAAATACTTTGTAATCATCAAAATCAATTCAAGGAGCAACAGTCCATATTGTGTCTCAATCTTAAAAATCCTGTGACTCTTTACTAGGACTACTTTGATCAAAGTTTTGCTAAATTGAAGCACAGTAATACATCATCTTCAATTTTACTTGGAGTGATCAATCCTATCTTGACTCGCACTCAGACTTCATAAATATTTGACTATACCCAGAAACCTTCCATCATCGAATTAAAAATTTGAATAGTCCGGTATCAAAGCATAGTGAGTTGCTTGCAAGTCATCAAGGCAGTCTTAGGTCAGAGAGACAAATATACTCATATCCTATCAGAACAATCCTTGACAGTAAAGTACTCCGAAAGTGATCACACTCAGTGAAATGTACTCCTACAAATTACTCATATGCCATATCCATGTCACCACATGCCTTGGTTAAGAGGACAATCAACCAATATGGTATACAATGACCTACACTCGATACAATTATCATTCTTGTAACAATTGTATCATTTGATCGCAAGCAAGATTTAAAAACCACTAGATAAATCCTCCTTTATCATTTTGGTAGTAGTTCTAAGATCTTCATCATTACATATGAGTTCTATTTTGAAAGATGTATTTCTTATGATGAATCTATCAGATAATATTTATCATTTTATAATTTATATATTTATATGGAGTACAATCATCTATAACCTAGATGATTGATTTAGAATATTTTTCAATAACTCCCACTTGGACTAAAGTCAATCAGATCGATATCAAATACCCATCTTTCATTTTAGATTATTGAACTCTTTAGATCCGATTGCTCTAGTCAATGGATTGGTCATGTTCTCCTTTCAGTCGATCTTTCTAAGGTTGATTTTATTTCGATCTTATTGAGCAAGTTGATTACAATGCAGAAAATATTTAGTTCTTAGATCGAACATCAATTCTTTAGCTTGAGCTATGGCTCCAATACTGCTGTCAATACAGAAAGATAGGACCATCAATAGAGAGTGCCACTCCATACTCGTTGATAAACTTCTATAACCAAACAACTTCTTTACCAGTATCAAATACCGTAAAGAACTTCATATCGTAAATAAAACTGGCTACTGACTATTACATGGAATCTTTCCAGTATGTCGCTCCTCTTTTAGGATAAAAATATAACCAGACACAACTTTATCATTTCAATCCAACTAGAAACTGAAATCAATATTTCATAAGTTTTAAGTCAGACTCTCCATAAATAAGCCATTGATTCTTAGTATTTCATAAATACTTAAGGATAGTTCTAATAACCTTCCAAATCTTTACAGAGAATGGAGATGACAACCAAACTTTTATTTTCTGTAATGTAGGGATATTATTTTTGATTAAAAAAATTTTATCCAAATAACACAAAGAATATTTTTACAGAACTATTAGCCCATTTGTACATACAAAATTTTATTTCATTCTCAATGAAGCCATACATTCAAAATGTATATTCCAACTTCGAGAAGCTTGATTCAATCTAAATGGACTTAAGGATTGCCACAAGAAAAATTTTTCATCATAGTCAACGCTATAATTTTGATAAAATTCTTTGACAATCAGACAGAATTAATAGGTCTCTACCTTTCCATCTATGCCTCTAATCTATTTTAAAATCCACTTACACCCTATGGGTCTTATCTATTCAGGTAAATCAATGAATGTCCATACATCATCGATCTTCATGGACTTCATTTTAGATTTAATGGCTCTAAATCACTTCTCAAAGTTAGATCCCTGTATAGCATCTGTATGGGAGATCAAATCTCCATCCCAAATCTAAAAACTGAAGTATCTGTTCGGGTGATACGGTACTCTACCATATTTACTCAAGGATGCCTTTACATTGGGCTCTAAAATTGATCTAATCAACTCCGATTCTATTGGTTTGTGTTAGAGTCAGTTCCTCTACCTATCAAGCTTCACCAAACTTGGTCTTAACGGCATCAGTTTCTTCACCAAAAATTTTTTTTTTCAAAAAGAATACCTTAAGATACATGAACATCTCATATCTATCAGGAAGATAGAAGAAATATTCTTAATATAATATTTATCAGATCCAGATCTAAGCTAGTTGGTTTGTGAATATTTCACATAAATCCAACACTTTAAATAAGGGAGTATCGAATTACCCAAGTCCATATCTGATATAAAGATTTGGTAACCGATTTTCTCAAAATATTCTTAAGCATATATTAAGTAGTCTCTAAAACAGGACTTCAGATAGACTAGCAAACCCACAATGGATTGAATCATGTCTAACAAAGTTAGATTTTTTCTTTCAGACATCTTTTTAAATAATGGTATCCCAAGAGAGGTCCATTGAGAGAAAATCTAATTTTCTCCTAGATATGTCAAAACTTATTGTAAAGATATTCACTTCATTAGTCTGACCGATGAGTTTTAATACTTTTTGTAGTTTATTTTTCTATCTCATTACGGAATTGTTTGAACATTTCAAGGGATTTGAATTTGTGTTTCTCAAGCAAGACGCACCCATGTCAAGATAGGTCATCAGAGATTTTAATGTAGTAAGCCCTCTTTTGGCACTAATGTTCATGAGTGTAAATACATCAATATGTACCAAACTTAAAATATTACTGGCTCATTCATCTTTTCCAATAAAAGATAAGTAAGTCAACTATGCCAAAGGTAGGCTTTAGTGACATTACCTAATCTAGGATGCTAGTCAGACGTATACATTACACTAATAGGCTAAGGTACTGAGTTTATGTCATTTTTAATGGTCCACTTATTATTGTAGTATTATTTATAATGATATTATAACAATCATACTTATTGACACCATCAATATGTAGGAACCAGATCTAGGGTTTCAGGGTTAGATCTTGAAAAAGAGGGTTAGATCTTGAAATTTTTTCAAGATCATACCGCGAAAGACTAAAATAAATCAAAATTTATTTTCTAAGATCAGAAAATCCTTAGATCTAAGATCCTATTACATGATTATTACATAGCATTAAATCAAAAATTAAAATATATAAATAAAGCATGAACTACATGTTGATCATATCAACATGTTTCTATACTACATCTAATGTATGTATTAAACAATAGATCAGATCTATTACCTTGCAAGTTAGACGTTCTAACCTTGCTGATCTGGGCTTAAGGATGATGTTGCAAGCCGCACATGCGTCCGGCCTCTAGGAGTCATCCACACGAGCCCATGAATCTCGATCAGAAGTCCTGCTTCAGGAAATCAGCACAGTATGCTAGTACTGCGCTGATCCTTCTTTGATGGTTGATCAGGTGCCTCCTTCTTCTTGATTTGGACTCTTCCAAAGATGGAAAGTAGAAGGAGGAGTTTCAGATCTGAGACACTCTCAGGAAACTCAAGATGGAGGGAGGAAAGATATGAAAACAAAAACCCAAGAAGAAGACCCTCTTCTTCTTCATGTTTTTCTCTCTAGATACCCAAACTTGCATCTTTTATATCTCCACGACCCAAAGGTATTTCTCTCTAATTTTTGGATGGCACAAAGGTCTCTCAAATATCTGACTTCTCCTAAAATTTTATGAAGAAACTCATCTTATATAGAGAGATATAATAGAGTCCTTGTCTAGGTCAAACACCTAGTCAAGGCTTATCCAAACATGGCAAGTTAAGGGACGCCCAACTCTTGAGCACCTCCTTCATATTTTTGTATATGGATCAACAGAAAAGGGTGCACAATGTATACCCTAAAAGCCACAAAAGTTCCAAAAAAAAATTGGATAAATTTGGTGCAAAATTGAAAGAGTTTTGGATTTCTAAAACTCTATCTCATAGAATTCGAAATCCAAACTTATTCTTTTTAGAATTGATCCAAACCACCTTCCATGTAAGAAAGAAGAGAGGAGACCTTTTGTGAACATGGGAGAGATCTGAGAGAGGGCTTTTGTTGCACAAAATAAGTGGAGATTGGCGTTGAATAAGAGAGACGGCGTGGAGAAGGCTTATGTGGCGCAAGGTGGAATCCTAGTCTTACTAGGATTCTGTCTTATGACTTGTTTTAATTTGATTTTCCAAACCAAATCAAATCAAAATTATATCAACCCAAGTAAAATAGGTCTTAACCCAATTAAGAACCTAATTTAATCAGATTAAATTAGATTTAAATCTAATTTAATTTTCTAATCAAATTAGAAATTAGATTGATCCAAGTCCTAGTTGAACTAGGACTAGTTTTTTCTTGCACTTGGCTTATCCAATAAACCAATTAGACTTGATCCAATCAAGCCCAAAATAAATTTAATTAAATTATATTTAATTAGACTTAATCTCAGCCCATTGGCTTAATCAAATTAAGCCAATTAGCAATCGAATTGCTAATCGATCCTCCTGCAACACTTGCACTGGGTTAAATGTCAATCGTATTGATCATTTAACCCTAGAATGATTCTTAATCGTTGATCAACCATCTGATCGGATCATGAACTCTAATGTGTGTGACCTCATAGGTCTAAACCTAAGTCGGTAGCATAGGAACAAATTTCTATACCAATCGAAGTGACCATCTAGCAATGGTACCCGACGACCGGATAGGTCGAATGTGTAGAACAACATCCTTAGAACCCATGCGGATATAGTTTTCATATAATTCATCCCCTTGACCAAAATGATCATAGGACACCCCAGAGCTCAACTGTCAACTCTGATCAGGTTGTCCACATTGTATTTCAAAATATCAAATCCATCTGATGGATTACCCTGGCCAAGGTTTTGCTAAATTGAAATACAGCGACTCATTCTTCTCCAACTCTTGGAGTGGTCAATCCCATCTCGATCACACTCTGACTTCGCAAGTACTTGACTGTGCCCAGAAGCCTTCCGTCCCTGAATTAGAAATTCAGTTAGTCCAGTACCAAAGCACAGTGAGTTGCTTGCAAGTCACTGAGGCGATCTCAGGTCTAAGGGACACTTATACCTATATCCCATCAGAGATATTCTCGACAGTAGAATACTCTGGAGTTGGTCATGTTCAATGATGATGTACCCTTACATCTCACCTGTATGCCATACCAATGTCTCCACACTCCTTGGTTAAGAGGACAACCAACCCATATGGCCTACAGCGATCTATGCTCGATAGAAGCTGTCGTCCTTATTAACAGCCTATCATTTGGTTGTGAACAGTTTTAAGGACTAATCGATAAATCCTCTCTTTATCGAACCTAAATAGTCCTAAGGACTTCATCATAACAACGGAGTTCATTAGAAGATGAAAGCTTATGATGAAGATGCCAAATATATTTTATTTATTAACAAATCAATTACAATACTTGGTTGCTCAACCGTCAACAGCTTGACGATTGGCTTTTTGGGACACATTTCCCAACAACTTCCACTTATCCTAAAGCCACTCGGCACAGTATCTAATACCCATCTTTGACTTGTGGTTGTCGAACTCCTTTATCGCCAGGGCTTTAGTGAAGGGGTCGGCTAGGTTCTCCTTTCCGTCGATCTTCTGAAGGTCGACGTCACCTCGATCCACGATCTCTCGGACCAGGTGAAAGCGGTGCAAGATGTGCTTCGTCCGTTGATGTGCTTTGGGTTCCTTCACCTGAGCTATGGTACCAGTGCTGTCGCAGTAGCGCAGAACTGGACCATCGAGGGAGGGTGCTACTCCGAGCTCGTTGATGAATTTCCTCAGCCACACAGCTTCCTTCGCGGCATCTGATGCTGCGATATACTCCACTTCACAAACAGAGTCTGCCACAGTATGCTGCTTGGAACTCTTCCAGCAGATGGCTCCACCATTCAGAGTAAAGATATAACCCGACACGCTCCTACTGTCATCATGGTCAGATTGGAAGCTGGAGTCTGTGAACCCCACAAGTTTCAGATCTGACTCGTCATAAACCAACCATTGGTCCTTAGTATTTTTCAAATACTTAAGGATGGCTTTAACCACTTTCCAGTGATTCTCTCCAGGATCAGATTGGTATCTACTCACTACTTCTAGTGAGTATGCCACATCTGGTCTTGTACATGTCATGGCGTACATGATAGATCCCACAGCTGAAGCATATGGGACTCTACTCATACGCTCTCTCTCTTCAGGAGTTGTCGGACAATCCTTCTTAGAGAGAAAAATTTTTTGGCCTATCGGTAGATAGCCCTTCTTGGAATTCTCCATGCTGAACCTCTTCAGCACAGTGTCTATATACATGGACTGGGATAACCCAAGCATCCTTTTAGATCTATCCCTATAGATCTTCATCCGTAGGATGTAAGATGCTTCACCCAAGTCCTTCATAGAGAACTGTGATGACAACCAAACTTTTATTCCCTATAGTGCGGGGATGTCATTTCCGATTAAGAGAATGTCATCCACGTACAAGACAAGGAATACCACAACTGGACCATTTGCCCATTTATAGATGCAGGGCTCTTCTCCATTCTTAATGAAGCCATACGTTTTGATCACCTTATCAAAACGCATGTTCCAACTCCGAGAAGCTTGCTTCAGTCCATAAATGGATCTCTGAAGCTTGCACACCTTGGACTCATCTGTGGATGTAAACCCTTCAGGTTGTATCATATACACCTCTTCAGTCAGCTCTCCATTCAGGAAAGCTGTCTTTACATCCATCTGCCAGATCTCATAATCCAGATGGGCAGCTATTGCAAGCAATATCCGAATAGATTTGAGCATTGCCACAGGGGAAAACATCTCGTCATAGTCAATACCATAACGTTGACGATACCCCTTGGCAACCAGATGGGCTTTATAGGTCTCCACCTTTCCGTCTGTGCCCCTCTTCCTTTTGAAGACCCATTTACACCCAATGGGTTTAACCCCTTCAGGTGGGTCAACCAATGTCCATACATCGTTGACCTTCATGGACTCCATTTCGGATTTCATGGCTTCAAGCCATTTCTCGAAATCAGATCTCTGCATAGCATCCATATAGGTGATCGGATCCTCATTATTCTCATCAAGTTCGATGGGATCACCGTCCCGGACCAAGAAACCGTAGTATCTGTCCGGCTGATGCGGTACTCTACCGGATCGCCTTAATGGTGCAGGTATATTGGGCTCCGAATGTGATCTAATCATATCCGACTCAGGTTCAGCTATTGGTGTCGGTCCTTCTATCTGTTGAACTTCATCAAGTTCAACCTTAGAGGTAACGGTTCCTTCACCAAGGAACTTCTTTTCTAAAAAGATTGCCTTAAGGCTGACGAACACCTTTTATTCATCAGCATGGTAGAAAAAATATCCTTTTGTCTCTTTGGGGTACCCTATGAATGAGCATTTGTCAGATCTAGGTCCAAGTTTGTCTGTGACTAATCATTTGACATAGGCCGGGCACCTCCAGACCCTAAGGTGTGAAAGTACTGGCTTACGCCCTGTCCATATCTCATATGGAGTCTTAATTACAGACTTACTTGGAATCCTATTTAACAGATAACAGGCCGATTCGAGTGCATATCCCCAGAAGGATATCAGCAAGCTAGCAAAAACCCATCATGGATCGGACCATGTCTAACAAAGTCCGATTCCTCCTTTCAAACACACCATTATGCTGTGGTGTTCCTGAAGGAGTCCATTGGGAGAGAATCCCATTCTCTCCTAGATATGTGAGAAACTCACTAGAAAGGTATTCTCCTCCTCGATCAGATCGAAGAGTTTTAATACTCTTTCCAGTTTATTTTTCTACTTCACTTCAGAATCGTTTGAACATTTCAAATGAATCCGACTTATGTTTCATCAGATAGACATATCCATATCGGGATAGGTCATCCGTGAAAGTTATGAAGTAGAAATATCCACCTCTAGCACTGGTGCTCATGGGCCCACATACATCAGTATGTACTAGGCTCAAGAGCTCAGTAGCTCTCTCATCTTTTCCAGTAAAAGGTGACTTGGTCATTTTACCAAGAAGACAGGACTCACAGGTTGGAAGTGATTCACAATCACTAACTTCGAGGATTCCCTCTTGAGTCAACCTGTTTATTCTGTTCTTGTTTATATGACCTAGCCTACAGTGCCATAAGTAGATATCTGACACACTATCTAATCTAGGGTACTTGCCAGTAGAATAGACTCTTATCAGGCTTGACCTTTTTGGTCTGGCTCTGCACTGATGTCCTAGCCTGAACTTGCACCTTCTTTACTTTCTTCTTCTTGTTCTTCTTCCCTTTCTTAAAAGGTCGTGAACCAGAAGACGAACCTCCCACTAAATTCACCGACTCCTTGTGAAGTTGGTGATCCTTCTCAAAGTTCTGAAGCAACCCCAGTAACCCCAGTAACCCGTGGTAGTTCTCTTCAGGCTCTGTCATTCTATAATGAGTGAGGAATGGGAGATAAGACTTGGGCAGCGAGTTCAGTATTGCATCTTTCCCAAGCTGCTCATGCAAGGAAAAGTCGAGCTTGCTCAATCATTCCATCAGCTCGATCATGTACAATACATGATCAGTGACAGAGGCACCATCCCGTATTTTGGCGTTGAAGATGGCACAACTAGTCTTGTGCCTCTCCACGTCATCGGGTGTGCCAAAGGCATCCTCCAACACTTGAAGCTTGTCCTTTGGCTGAGCCGTCTCGAATCTGTGACTGAACTCATCGCTCATGATAGCGAGCATGATACAACGCACCGTGGTCCGATCACTGAGCCACTTCTGGTAAGTATCTCTGATTGTTCCACGTGCATTGACAGCTGGCTCCTCAGGTGCAGGATCTATTATCACATATAGGATCCGTTCATGCTCCAGGACTATCTTCAACTTTCGGTACCAGCTACCGAAGTTGGATCCCACCAACTTATCATTGTCCAACAATGATCGGAGCGATAGGAAAGTGGCCATATTTGCACAAAGGAGAACCATAACCTAATTAGTAATTGATTTATTAAACCTAAAGATTTAGACTTTAATCAAAAGGTTTCTCCCACTATTTTATTCGAATTGGTAGCCTCTACCTCCAACTCGAGAAATTACCCTAATTCCTTAGCGGGTACTAGAATCCACTTAGACTGCACACAAGCCCAACTTTGGTTGGTCAACCCATGTACATCTAAGGGTAGGTTCATAACCAATTGTTTCTCTAAACAATTTCTAGTAATTTTAATTTTGCCCCAGAAACCTAATCAGTAGGCTTTGGCCTCCACTGTAAGGATCCGGTTAGGTCCAACCATTAACATGATCATACTTGGTATATCTAACCAACGAATGATTAAGCCCAACTTTGGTTGGCTCACCTAACCACCATTAGAGAGATACTTCCAAGTCATCATATGATGAGTGATAATTCCATTAGTCAACAAGCACCAGGCCTTTGGGTCTGCAATGATTATTGAGTTAATGGACTCATTATCAAATACCTTAATGGGAGGCTATGACTCAGTTATCTCCATAACTTTATCATTTTAAGGACCTAATAATTTTAGAGGATTTAAATAATATAGAGGATGAAGTCAGATGAACCAGCTTATCATGATCCTCCCACTGGCTTCACCAAGTCAGCTTAAGGGAGACCAGGGCTGGTCTAGGAGCACCTAAATCAGTCACACTGATTTACCTAGCTGACATGGGTCAGCTCGAATAGTCAAGTGATCCGATCAAAACATAATTTCATCAAGAGGCCAGGTAAGTTCGATCAGTGGGAGGGTCTGCCAAAGCTTGCCTTAGACACCATCAGAAATAGCCAGGTAAGTGGGCTCCCAATTAAAAACCATCGGTCTGGTTTACCTTAGACACCAACTGGTTTAATTAGTTTCGATTAGATCAACCTAACAGTTCGTGCTAGACTGCTTAGCCAAGAATCAAGTCCATTTGGTTCTCGTTAAAGACATGGACTTGACCAACTACAACTATTATAATTGATCTAGAGAATCCTTGACCTAATCTAAGACAACAATTGATTAGATTTAGTCAATTCTCTAATTAAGTCCATCTTTAATCTAACCATAGGTCTAACCCAATTAATGGACCTAATTCCCACTAACCCATTAACCCAATGTGTTATGATTTGTGTCTTAGGTTCTTCAATTCACAATCCTAGAACCTAATCAAATAACTTCTTAATTCTTAATTAAGTTTTGGGCTGAGGGTTGGGTTCGGCTTTTCAAAAAATAATTTTCATATTTGTAAAATAATTTTACAATATGATTCTACCAACCATATTGCATGTTTGATTCATAATCAAGATGCAAGTGAAATAAACATGAAACTACTTTAGATCTAATCTAAACAGGTTCATGTAATTGAAACAATTTCAACTTTAAACAATTTCTTTGCACAAAAATTATTAACAAAAAGATTTTATTTCAGATTTAAACATCTTTTAAATCTAATAAATCATAAATTTAATCTAGATCATATCTAATAAATTTATGATTAAAGATAGATCTACACAAACTAGGACAACCTTTGCACTGTAAGGGGTAAACCTTATAGCAGGACAACCTTGCAGTTTGTGATTGATCTAAAATTTTAATTTCAGATTTAATAATCAGATTATAAATTAAATTTAATCTAAAAAATAATATAAGCATGTATAAATAATCATGTAATAAAGAACCTAGGCTCTGATACCAATTGTAGGAACCAGATCTAGGGTTTCAGGGTTAGATCTTGAAAAAGAGGGTTAGATCTTGAAACTTTTTCAAGATCATACAGCGGAAGACTAAAATAAATCAAAATTTATTTTTTAAGATCAAAAAATCTCTAGATCTAAGATCCTATTACATGATTATTACATAGCATTAAATTAGAAATTAAAATATATAAATAAAGCATGAACTACATGTTGATCATATCAACATGTTTCTATACTACATCTAATGTATGTATTAAACAATAGATCAGATCTATTACCTTGCAAGTTAGACGTTCTAACCTTGCTGATCTGGGCTTGAGGATGATGTTGCAAGCTGCACACGCATCCGGCCTCTAGGAGTCGTCCACACGAGCCCACGAATCTCGATCAGAAGTCCTGCTTCAGGAAATTAGCACAGTATGCTAGTACTGCGCTGATCCTTCTTTGATGGTTGATCAAGTTCCTCCTTCTTCTTGATTTGGACTCTTCTAAAGATGGAAAGTAGAAGGAGGAGTTTCAGATCTGAGACACTCTCAGGAAACTTAAGATGGAGGGAGGAAAGATATGAAAACAAAAACCCAAGAAGAAGACACTCTTCTTCTTCACGTTTTTCTCTCTAGACACCCAAACTTGCATCTTTTATATCTCCATGACCCAAAGGTATTTCTCTCTAATTTTTGGATGGAACAAAGGTCTCTCAAATCTCTGACTTTTTCTAAAATTTTATGAAGAAACTCATCTTATATAGAGAGATATGATAGAGTCCTTGTCTAGGTCAAACACCTAGTCAAGGCTTATCCAAACATGGCAAGTTAAGGGACGCCCAACTCTTGAGCACCTCCTTCATATTTTTATGTATAGATCAACAGAAAAGAGTGCACAATGTATACCCTAAAAGCCACAAAAATTTTAAAAAAAATTTGGATAAATTTGGTGCAAAATTGAAAGAGTTTTGGATTTCTAAAACTCTATCTCATAGAATTCGAAATCCAAACTTATTCCTTTTAGATTTGATCCAAACCACCTTCCATGTAAGAAAGAAGAGAGGAGACCTTTTGTGAACATGGGAGAGATCTGAGAGAGGGCTTTTATCACACAAAATAAGTGGAGATTGGCATTGAATAAGAGAGAGGGCGTGGAGAAGGCTTATGTGGCGCAAGGTGGAATCCTAGTCTTACTAGGATTCTGTCTTATGACTTTTTTAATTTGATTTCTCAAACCAAATCAAATCAAAATTAGATCAACCTAATTAAAATATCTCTTAACCCAATTAAAAATCTAATTTAATCAGATTAAATTAGATTTAAATCTGATTTAATTTTCTAATCAAATTAGAAATTAGATTGACCCAAGTCCTAGTTGAACTAGGACTAGTTTTTCCTTGCACTTGGCTTATCCAATAAACCAATTGGACTTGATCCAATCAAACCCAAAATAAATCTAATTAAATCATATTTAATTAGACTTAATCTCAGCCCATTGGCTTAATCAAATTAAGTCAATTAGCAATCGAATTGCTAATCGATCCTCCTGCAACACTTGCACTGGGTTAAATGTCAATCGTATTGATCATTTAAACCTAGAATGATTCTTAATCGTTGATCAACCATCTGATCAGATCATGAACTCTAATGTGTGTGACCTCATAGGTCCGAACCTAAGCCGGTAGTATAGGAATAAATTCTTATACCAATCGAAGTGACCATCTAGCAATGGTACCCGACGACCGGATAGGTCGAATGTGTAGAACAACATCCTTAGAACCCATGCGGATATAGTTTTCATATAATTCATCCCCTTGACCAAAATGATCATAGGACACCCCAGAGCTCAACTGTCAACTCTGATCAGGTTGTCCACATTGTATTTCAAAATATCAAATCCATCTGATGAATTATCCTGGCCAAGGTTTTGCTAAATTGAAATACAGCGACTCATTCTTCTCCAACTCTTGGAGTGGTCAATCCCATCTCGATCACACTCTGACTTCGCAAGTACTTGACTGTGCCCAGAAGCCTTCCGTCCCTGAATTAGAAATTCAGTTAGTCCAGTACCAAAGCACAGTGAGTTGCTTGCAAGTCACTGAGGCGATCTCAGGTCTAAGGGACACTTATACCTATATCCCATCAGAGATATTCTCGATAGTAGAATACTCTGGAGTTGGTCATATTCAATGATGATGTACCCTTACATCTCACCTGTATGCCATACCAGTGTCTCCACACTCCTTGGTTAAGAAGACAACCAACCCATATGGCCTACAGCGACCTATGCTCGATAGAAGCTGTCGTCCTTATTAACAGCCTATCATTTGGTCGTGAACAGTTTTAAGGACTAATCGATAAATCCTCTCTTTATCGAACCTAAATAATTCTAAGGACTTCATCATAACAACAGAGTTTATTAGAAGATGAAAGCTTATGATGAAGATGCCAAATATATTTTATTTATTAACAAATTAATTACAATACTTGGTTGCTCAACCGTCAACAGCTTGACGATTGGCTTTTTGGGACACATTTCCCAACATAATAAGATTGGACAATAGTGACAATCATTTAAAATGACATCTTTAAGGTTGAAAATAAATTCGATAATTTCTAATGCTAAAATTGGAATAGACTTCCATCTCTTACATTTAGGAGTCTCTTGTCGTTTTCAAATCTTCTACTATCCTGAAGTCTTTTGCAACTATTTACGAACATGACTTAAACTGTCGGTATCCTATACCTAGATAGTAGCATTATCAATAGAGAAACTTTAAGGAATTATCATATAACTATCTTGACCAGTATCCATTTGCTGCTTTCTCTTTTAAGCTTGTTTGGATTAGCTTGAGACTTTTTGATCAATTAGCTCAAAAACTATACTCAACTTCTGATACTGGCTATCGAAATTAGATCTGATAATATTTTCACTGTCTAACAGTGAAGAGAACGATAATTTTTTAGTCATTTCTGAAAAAAGAATAATTAACCTATCAGTATATGAATTACTTTAAGCCTAAAGACTTGGACTTTAGTTTAAAGGTTCTTCTAGTATTTTATATGAATTTGTAGCCTCTATCTTCAATTTGATGAATTACTTTAATTTTTTAGTGGGTATTAGAATCCACATAGACTGCATATAAGTCTGAGGATGGCTCGATCAACCCATATGCATCCATGGGTAGGTTCTCAATCAATTATTTTTTCAAATAACTTCTAGTATTTAATTTCACCCCAGGTTTCATTTCAATAGGCGATGGGCCTCCACTGAAAGTTCTGATTAGGTCTAACTATTAACATGAACCTACTCAGTGATTCTAACCAAAAAATGATCAGGCTTAGGGATGGCTCGATCAACCCAACCATTCATCAGATAGTTCAACAGAGTCATCATATGTGAATGATAATTCCATTATTTAGAGAGAATACTAGATGGATGGCACCTGCAATGTCAATCAAAAATAATGGACCCATTATCATTCACATTAATGAGAGGCTATGATCTAGTTATCCCCATAACTAGCTCATTTTATGGACCTAATAATTTAAAAATTTTGATTAAATCTTTTAAAAAATATCAGTCAATCCACAAGTCATAAATCCTCTCACTGACTTCATCAAGATATGTAAAGGACTAGAGACTAGTTGGTCCAACTGACACATCGTAATCCTTCCACTACTTCATCAAGTCATGAGAAGGACTAAAGACAAGTCGGTCCAACTGACAAGTCAATCCAAGGCACCTAAATTAGTTATACTGATTAACTTTAACAATATGGGTCAATTCGAGTCACCTAGTGATCTAATCAACCTAATGACTCAAGCTCAACCTTTGAGCCTCAATCAAGTTTCATTTAGTTTAATCAAAGATATGGACTCGATCATTTACAACTATTGTTTCTGATCTGGAGTATCCTTGATCTAATCTAAATCAACTATTGGTTAGATTGGATCAACTACTCATTTTAGTCAATTAAGTCTTTGATTCTAATCTTAGATCTAATCTAATTAAAAAAACCTAATTTGAGTTGTCCCATGCCTCATATTTTATGTAATATTGTTAGATCTTTAATCATAATTTTAGATCTAAAATATATTTCTTAATTATTAATTAAGTATAGTATTAATATGGATTAAGATTATTAATTAAAATCATTTTAATTTTGTAAAATAATTTTACATCAATTTTATGCAAAATTTTCCATTCTGAAATCAAGTCAGCTCATCCCTGAACTGAGTTGGCTCACTTCAGTGGGTCGACTAAGTCTAATACTTAGTCAGCTAACTAATTATGGACAATAATCATTACTGTTTGGCCTGAGATAACTGGATCGGGTCAGTCAGCACTGAACTGATTAAAGTAGGAGACTAGATCGACTCAGTTCAAAACTAGTCAGCTCAGTTGGCATGCCAATATGTATCACATAGTTTTAGATCTAAAAATTCTTGCATAAACTGAAATAAAATCAATCATTACAAACTTTAGATCATATCTAAATATTTTATGATTCTAAATTTTATTTTTATGATTAAAATAATTTTAATCATATAGATTAAATATTTTATCTTGCATACAATTCATGCTTTGTATCACATACAACAAATCTTAGGATTTCAATATCTAAGATTTTATAGAAAGATAAGTTCTTTCTTTCATATTTTTTTTTCATGAGATCTCACAGTGGCACCCCTACACGTCATGAAGAGCACCCCATTGAATGAGAAGAGAGGGTCATGTAACCCTACTTGCTCCTATGACCGGACGGCCTGGTGATTATCTAATCCGAGTACTTTGCTACTCAGAACATCTAATCTAATTCACATATCATATATGCAAAAATTTAGATCTAATTTAAATTATATTAGATCTAATTTTATATTAAATTATATCTAAAATCAGATCATAACACATCTCATGCATTGCTAAATCTAGATTTCAACTCTACATGCATATATGTTCATATCATAACGAACCTTCGCTCTGATACCATTTGAAGGAAAGCATGGTGGGTTTTGGGCATGCATTTTCAAAAATTTATAACAAAATATATATAAATTAAATAATTTAATCTACAATACATGTATAGATCATATCTAAAATTATCATACAAGATCTTTGACATGAACTAATATACATGTATCTAAAATTCAGCAAGTATAGACCATATCTATGTGTAACTAGATCATATCTAATTAATATTTAGATCACATCTAAATATTAATTGAGATCAAAATCTCATACCTGAGTGTGGATAGTAGATCACCACATCCAAAATCTATGATACTTGATTCTTCATGATGCTTGGCAGTCGCACATGCATCCGATCTCTATGGATATCCACATGAGTCCTTGTACTGATTGATCTCTTCGGGAGTACTAGCTCATGAAGACATAATACTTTGGCTGATCTATGAGAAATCATAAAAAAGATGAAGAATAAGGAGATCCTCTTCTTTTCTTCTTGGATACATGCATCAGATCTCTACGATAGAGATTAAGAGAAGAATCTTTTCTTTTCAATTTTTTCATGCATAAGAGAGAACCTTTCTCTCTTCCTTTCATGCCTTTGAGAAGAATTTTTTTTATCTAATTTTTTATGATAAAAATTAGATCTAATTTAATTTTTTATATTAAAAATTATATAGATTCTTGAGTCCTAAAAAAATTCAAAAGAGAGACCCAAGAGAAGAACCATTCTTCTCTCTTCTTCTCCCTTTTCTTCTTGATCTAGAACTCTAGGAAGCCCCAAATGCCCAACCAATTTTTTTTAGTATTTCATCTCAAAATTTTCATGTTAAAAATTAGATCCAATCTAATTTTTATCTTAAAAAAAAATTTAAAAAAAATCTGGAAGAAGAACTTCTTCTTCTTCAAGGCTACACACAAGAAAAAAGACCCTTCTTCTTCCTTTTCTTTGTCTCATTGAGAAGAACTTTTCTTCTCCATTTTTTTACTATAAAACCAGCAAAGAAGCCTCTCTTTAATGCCTAAGAACCAGAAATAAAGCTTCTAAAAAATCTCTTCCAAAGAGACATGGAGAAGGGGCTTGGCATGTGGATGTTGGGGCGTCCAACTCTTGGACACCCCCTCCTTATTTTCTTGGCAACATGAAGAGAAAGGGGGATGCCTCTTTTTCATGCAAGAGAAGAGAGGGGGCTCATATCTTGGTGGGGCATAGAGGTTTTTCACGATAAAGGTGTGGCATGGAGGATTTATATCACATGGGGTGTTCCAAATTGGTTAAGTCTTATTCCAAATAGGATTCAAGATCTTGTTCCAACTTTAACTAACTCTTGGAGCCAATCCTAACCAATTTAGAAATTAGTTATAACAAACTAACTAATTGAGTCTAGTCCAATTATGAAACCAATTAGGCCCCAATCTAATTAAAAATTAGTTAGATGAAAATCCCATTGATCTAGGGATTGATTCTTAATGGATATTAGGAAAGTTTTTGATAATAGGGCTTGATCCAATCAAGCCTATTATCCAATAAGATTTGATCCAATCCAAGCCTATATAAAATTAATTAAATTATATTCAATTTAAAATTTGATTTACATCCTTAAGATCAATTGGAACAAGCTCTGTTATCAAATAGAGATGCATCCAATCAATCCAAAACCAATCTAATTCAATTAGATCTGATCCAATCTCCATTGCTTAATCAAATTGAGCCAACTAACAATCATATTGTTAATTAACTATTTTTTTAATTTATCAACTATTAGTAAATAATTTATTACAATCTTTGCATAAAATTAATCATCAATCTCATTGATAATTAAATCTTTCAATGATTCATAATCGTCAATCAGCTATTTGATCAGACAAGTACTTCTATGTGTATGACTCCATAGGTTCAAACCTAAGTCATAGTATAAGAATAATTTCTATACTAATCGATGTAACAATCTAACAATGAGACCCGACATCCGGATAGGCCGAATGTATGTCCAGCAACACTCTAGAATCCATGTGGATATAGTTACCGTATAATTCATCCCTTTGACACTTGATGCTCAAGGATGACTAAGGGGTAAACTCTCAACCTAGAAAGAGTGATCCACATTGTGTCTCAATCTTAAAAATTCTATAACTCCTCACTAGGACTATTTTAGCCAAAATTTTGCTAAATTGAAATACAGTGATGCATCATCTTCAATTTTACTTGGAGTGGTCAATTCTATCTTGACTCGCATTCAGACTCTATAGGTACTTGACTGTACCCAAAAATCTTCTGTTATCGAATCAAAAATTTAGATAGTCTAGCATCAAAGCATAGTGAGTTACTTGCAAGTCATCAAGGCAGTCTCAGATCAGAGGGACATATATATCCATATTTCATCAGAGCAACTCTTGATAGTAGAGTGCTCCGAAAGTGATCACGCTCCATGAAATGTACTCCTACAAATCATCCATATACCATACCCGTATCACCACGTACTTTGGTTAAGAGGACAACCAATCAATATGGCATACAACGACCTACACTCGATACAATTATCATCCTTGTAACAATTGTATTATTTGATCATGAATAGAATTTAAGAACCACATGATAAATCCTCTTTTATCATTTTGGTAGTAGTTCTAAGGACTTCATCACAACATATGAGTCTATTTTGAAAGATATATTCTTTATGATGGATCTGCCAGATAAAATTTATCATTTTATAATTCATATATTTGTATGGAGCACAATCATCTACAACCTAGATGATTGACTTTAGGACACATTTCCCAATATTTGATTGTCCTAAGGGGAGTCATCTCCTGCACAGTCTTGATCTTCTCTGGGTTGGCTTCTATTCCTCGATTGGAGACCACGAAGCTTAGAAACTTTTTGGAGGTTACTCCGAAAGCATATTTGGCTGGATTCAGTTTCATCTTGTACTTTCGTAGGATGGCAAAAGCTTCTTCAAGGTCATTGATGTGGGTCCTTGCGACTTAGCTTTTGACAAGCATGTCGTCGACATATATTTTCATATTACACCCAATTTGATCCTTAAAGACTTTGTTCACAAGGCATTGATAAGTCGTACCTGCATTCTTCAGGCCAAACAACATGATTTTATAATAGAAGAGACCCCAATCAATAATAAAGGAGGTTTCATCCTCATCCCCAGGAGCCATCTAGATTTGGTTATAGTCGGAGAAGGCATCCATAAAGGATAGAAGCTCATGGCCCAATATGGCATTGATCAGCTAATTGATCCTCGACAAGGGATAGCCGTCCTTTGGGCAGACCTTGTTTAGGTTGGTGAAGTCAATGTAGATTCACCACTTTTCGTTCGCCTTTTTCACCATGACCATATTGACAATCCATTCTGAGTAAGTTGTCTTCTTGATAAAATCTGCCTGGAGCAATTTATCCACCTCCTTGGCTATTGCCTTCTGCCGCTCTGGTGCGAAACTTCTCTTTTTTGGCTTGAAAGGGTGGTAGTTTGGACTCACGTTCAATCAGTGCATGATCACTAAGGGATCAATTCCCTGCATATCCGCCAACATCCAAGCGAAGACATTTGAGTTCACCTGCAAGAAAGAGGTTAGCTGGTCTTTCATTGCTAGGTCCAAATTCGACCTGATCTAGGCTATGTGCTCCTGATTTCCATCCATCAGAGAGATCGAGATGAGATCCTCGACAGATTCATCATGTTTTTCAACCAGCTCATCGTGGGTATCCAATCCTTCAACCAGATATGACTTGGTAGGTTGCCCTCCTTGGAGTGTGATGTTGTCGCAATGGTGTGCCAAGTCTTGATCTCTGCAAACTTCCCAAACTCCATTTGCTGTTGGAAACCTTATCTTTAGGTGATATGTGAAGATAACAACTCGAAGTGCATTCAGACCCAATCGATCGAGGATGGCATTGCGGGCCAAAGGTGCTTGGACGATCAGGAAATCAACCTAGGCCATAGACTGGATGAAAAAATCAGCCAGCCTTTATCGGCAAAGTTATAACTCCTTCGATGGAGATAGCATCCCTGATAAATCCAACAAGTGGAGAGTCCATCAACCCTAGCCGATCATCTGGTATTTCCATCTTCGAGAAAGCATCATAAAATAAGACATTGGCAGAGCTTCAATTATCGATTAGGACATGGCACATATCATAATTTGCAATATTTAAAGTTACAACAACTGCATCATTGTATGAGAATTAAATTTTCTGGGCATCCTCCTTGGTGAAAGTTATCAGCTCTCCAGTCCTCTGCTTTTTCGCTGCCTCCTCATCCTCGTCGAGTGTTGGAATTTCATATGGTGCTCATGTTAGAAAGTCAGGTAGGCAACATGCATAAATTTCAAAAATCTTTTTGATTGTAGCAAAAAAATAATCAGATTAAACCCTTTAACCCCCACATGTAATAGATCTCATCTAATCCTATCCAAGCCCAGGAGAAAAGATATATATATATATAATCTGAAAATAAAAATAAGTATGAGATCAAATCTCAATAACGTAGCGCAAGTAGAAATTCACTACAATCGATGATCTCGGGTTTAAAAGTTCTTGAGACGCACATGTGTCCAGCTTCTACGAATATCCATCGGGATTAATCTCAAATCGATCTTCTCGTAGTAGATCCTTTTTCTCTAAGTAGGATCTCAGCCCTTTAAAATTTTGACCAACTCTTTGATCAAGATTACGAAATCAACTCTTTGATCTACAGCCTTCTTCTCTTTGTTCTTCACTCTGGAAGAAGATCACCTCAACTTGGCATGTAGAAGAGTGGGATGCCCAAACTTTGGGCATGGGAAAGAGAAGAGGGAGAAAGGTGTGGCGTGGAGAAGGGAGGGAGGGAGAAAGATCTGGTTTTTAGTCAATCAAAAACTCTAACTTTAAAACCCTAGGAGACCTTCTCATTATATAGACCCCTCCCTAATCCAAATGAGGAATCTAATTAACTTAAAAAGGTATATCCTTATCTCATAAGAAACTCTACCTTTTTAATCTATTTTTTTTCTAATAAAATCAGACTTAATTGGTATGTTGTCATCCTCCTTTGGCAAGAATATGGGACCTTATGTTATACAGGGTAGGTGGTTGGGGTGCCAACCCTTGGTGCCCCATTCTAGGGTTTTCTTTCAAGAGAGGGGGCGTGGCCCCTCTCTCTCTCCTCCATGCCATGCCACAAGAGGAGGTGGGCCCCTCTTGCATTATCTAGGAGATTGGCACCTCTCTTCTTTCCAACTATACTAAGAGATAATTAGGAGATAACGTAGAGATAATAAGGAGATAATTTAACCAGCTCATTGACTAAATCCAATCTTCTTGGGCTCACAATTAGGAGTCAAATTAAATTCAAATAGATTTAGGTTAGGTTCAAGGCTATAGACTTGATCCAATCGAAGTTTCGAGAAGAATTAGGTTTAATCATATGCTAGCATGGTTCCATTAAACCTAATCCTAACTCAATTAGAACTTCACAAGCTTAATTGGTAAATTTAAGATTAAATACCTTAATGTATGACCCCATAGGTTCCATTCTATCTGATAGTAAGATATATTATGATTTTCATCATAATATCATTGAAACTTTTTTCGATAGATTGAAATATTTTTAATTCTATCCTTCGAGGGTCATCGATCATCAAGATGACATTCGATGAATCCCACAATCTATCAGTGACACCTAGTAATATGTAGTGATAATCTAGTAGGATGAAAGTATGAACCTCTAGGTATAGTTATCATATGATTCAGTCCTTCTATCATGAGTTTTGACTTGACGGAGATCATGAAAAACTCATCATACCTCATTATCAGTCATATGCTAGATTAGCTCGACTCGAGTTCATTTGTTAATCTCGTAAAAATTCTTTTCGAGTAGTCACACTTGCTTTGGTTAAAGACTTTCTGAACTCGATCTCACAAATCATATAGGACTTCTCCTTTTCTATCAAGATCGATAGATTCCTTCTGGGTGCATCCTACTCCAAACAGCGAATCTGAATCTACTAAAGCCAACATATACAATAAAAATTCGAATGACTAGAGACTAAAAGAATGTACAGTCAAAGTTAATAGCCTCACTGTGAATAGCCAATAACACCGTAGGTCAAAGGACCACTCACACCACTGTAGCATCAAGAAGATCACTGATGAGTGAGTAGACATCCATATGGTTTCTCATGTTGGTCACACTCAATGCAAGTTATTCTCTAACAACTACCCACACCCTTATCCCAATGTCTCTATACCGCAGACCCGAGACTCATCTGTCCATAAGAGAGGTGAACCATGCACCGATCTCAAATAGATTGATCACTGTCCTATGTGATGATCTATTGATCGAGAGTATTTAAAAATTAACCACTAATTAATTTATATTTTAAATTTTTAATATTTTAAAAATATACAAAAATCATCTTTATTATTTTCTAGGATAAATTATGGACACATAAATATGATTGGAATGAAAATTTTTTTTATTGATAATAAAAAATTATAAGTACAAGTTTAAGCTCTGAAATTATAAAATGTGTCAGCCAATAATTAGCTTCTAAGGCACAAATCTAACAAACTTCCACTTGACTTAAAACCAATTAGCCATATACCTAAGATCCATCTTCTTAAGATGAGCTTCGATCTTCTGCTAGCTGAGAGGCTTGGTCAGTGGGTCCACCACATTCAGCGTAGAGTCGACTCTCTGCATCTTAATAAACTTTTTTTTGAGATATTTGCATATGATATGAAACTGCCGCTCTATATGCTTGAACTTCTGATGAGATCTGAGCTCCTTAGTGAGGGTTATGGCACCGTTGTTATCGTAGTATAATGCAATGGCATCACACCCAGCTCCGCAACAAACTTCTTGAACCAAAAGACTTCCTTAGCAGCCTTAGAGGTAGCAATGTACTTGACTTTCATGATCGAATCTGTAATGATTGACTGTTTGAAACTTTTTCAGCTAATCGTACCATCATTACATAAGAAGATATACCCTGATGAAGATATTCTATCGATCAATCATGAAGTTTGAATCAATGTATCCCTTAACTTTCAGCTCAGATCCTCCACCAAAGATCAACAATAAATCCTTAGTCCTTCTTAAGTACTTAAGAATATTTTTAACAGCAATCCAATATTCTTCAATTAGATTTGTCTGATATATTCTTCAGGGCATGTACATAACATGGCATACATGAGGCTCCCTATTACTGAAGTATAAGAGATATTGCTCATGCACTGGATCTCCTTAGATGTGTCGGGACATATCTTCTTGGAGAGATGAATGTCATGTCTAAGGGACAAAAGATTTTTGTTGGAGTTTTTCATGCTGAACCTCTTCAGCACCTCCTCTATATACATTCACTGTGAGAGTCCTATCATCCTCTTAGATCTATCTTTATAGACCTTTATACCAAGAATGTAAGAAGCTTTTCTTAAGTCTTTAATGGCAAACTCTTTTGACAACCATACTTTGACCGACGTCAATATGGAAATATCATTCTCAATCAGGAGGATGTCATCCATGTGCAATATGAGGAATGTGACAGCACTCTCGCTGACTTTTTTGTACACACACGGCTTCTCCATATTTTTGATGAAATCAAATATTTTGATCACATCATTAAAGCGAGTGTTCCAACTTCAAGATGCTTGCTTAAGTCTATATATGGATCTTTGCAGCTTGCAGACCTTGTGATCACTATCACTGGATGTAAAATTCAAAGGTTGCTCTATGTAGATATCTTCCTCAGATATCCATTTGGGAAGATAGTTTTCACATCCATCTATCAAATTTTATAATCATGAAAGGTTGCTATAGCAAGCAAAGTACGGATGGATTTCAGTATGGCTACAGACTAAAAGATTTCATAATAGTCAATACCTTCACGTTGATTATAATCTTTCATAACTAGTCTTGCCTTATATGTCTCTACCTTGCCATTCAACCTAATTTTTTTTTTATGAATCTATTTACACCCAATAGGTATAATACCTTCAGGTGGATCTATTAAGGATCAAATCTAGTTGGAATGTATGGAGTCAATTTTTGACTTCATCACTTCCATCCATTTCTCGGAGTCAATATCTAACATTGCCTCATCATAGGTCTTGGGATCATTCCTAATGTCCCTATCTTCTACAAAAAATGCTTTCTCTAAATCTTTTGTAAGAATACCTAAGTACCTTTCAGGAGGATGAGAGACCCTACTTGATCTACGAAGTGGAGGAGGTATCATATCTACTGGCTCATTACTGGGTTCAAGTTTTTGGACTCGATGCTCTTCAAAGACTTTCTCTTCGAGCTCAACTGTCCTCCCATTACCTCCATCTTGGATAAACTTCTTTTTCAAGAAGATGGCATGATGGCTCACAATCACATTATGATCCTAAGAAAGAAAGAAGTAGTATCCCATGGTTTCCTTAGGATATCCTATAAAGCGAGCTCTAAAGGACCTAGCCTCTAACTTATCCGTCTGCTGTCACTTGACATGGGTCAGACATCTTCAAATCTTGAGGTACCCAAGAGTTGGCTTCTTACCATGCCATAATTCATATAGTGTGGTAGGAACGGATTTAGAGAAAATCTGATTCAAAAGATGAATCACAAAAAATAATGTATGTCCTTAGAAAAAAATAGGAAGGTCTGTGAAGCTCATCATGAATCGGACAATATCTAATAGGATTCGATTCCTTCTTTCGGATACCTCATTAAGCTAAGGCATCCCTGGAGGTGTCCACTATGAGACTATGCCATTATCCTTGTTATAGGTTCGAAATTTCTCACTAAAGTATTCTCCTCCTCGATTTGATCGAAGAACCTTTATAAATTTTTTGATCTATTTTTTTACTTCATGTCTGAACTCTATAAACTTTTCAAAAGCTTCAGACTTTTGATGCATCAAATACATAAATCCATGCTATGAATAATCATCAGTAAAAGTTATGAAGTAGACATAGCCACCTCTGGCTTGTACATCAAATGGATCATACACGTCAGTGTGTACCAAGACTAATATCTCAGTGGCTCTTTCTCCTTATCCCATAAAGGATAGCTTGACCATTTTTTCTTGAAGACATGATTCACAAACTGGATAAGACTCGAAAGTCAATGGTCCGAGAAGATCATCTTTCTCCAGTTTATTAAGTCTGTCCTCATCAATATGGCCTAACTTAAGGTGCCATAGATACTTTTGGCTAATCCTATCTCTAGATCTCTTAGACCCTATGGCATTCACAATTTGCTTGTTAAAATTTATACTTGCATACATATGCAAATGATAAAGACCGTCAATCAAGAAAGCACGTGCAACAACTTTATTTTCGAAATAAATTGAATACATATCTTTATTAAAATAAAAGTTATAATTATTTTGTACCAGCACAGATAAGAAAATCAAATTTCTACTGGCTATAGATACATAATAGCAATCTTTAAGAATTAAACTAAGTCCTAACGATAATCACAGAGGATAGATCTCGACGGCCACAGTAGCAACCCTTGCTCTATTGCCGACCTGAAGAGTGATCTTGCCTTCCCTCAACCTCCTCACTTCTTCAAGACCCTACATAGAAGTGCACAAATAAGCACTTGAACTAAAATCAAGAATCCAACTAGAAGAAAAAATTGTTAGATTAGTTTTAATAACGAGCATACCAGATGTACCTGCAAAAGATCCATCTTTCTTTCTGCTCTTGACAGTCACTAGGTAGGCTGGACAGTTTCTCCTCCAGTGGCCTTCGACGTTGCAATGGAAACACTTTTCCTTGTTGTTGGCCTTCTTCAAAACCTGCTTCTTGGGCTTGGCCTCATTCTTTTACTTCTTTGTAGGCCTCTTCTTCTTCTTAAAAGAAGATTTTCTTTTGGAGGAAGCCATTCTATAGCTAGAATTGTACCCCTTGAACTCTTCAAGGTGCCCTCTGCTGTTACCATCATATTCAATAACTTGGGCAAAATGCTATCAATTTTGTTCATATGGTAGTTTATAATAAATTACCTATATGAATCAGGAAGAGATCAAAGGATCAAATCCACCTGTAATTTCTTATCCATATTCATGTCGAGCTTCTAAAGCTCCTCAATATCTTTGATCATTATCAAACAATAATCATTGACAGACTGTCCATCATGCATCTTCGCTCTGAAAAATCTCTGAGAGACCTCAAAGCAAGCTGTGTGACTCTACTCACCATACAACTCTTGCAGATGAGTCAATATCTCTCTGGCAGTCCTTATGTTTTCATACTGTCGCTGAAGATCATTTGATATGGATGCTAATATGTAACACTTTGTCTTGCTATCTTCATCATCCATTTCTCAAGTACGACTGTTGATTAGGGGATGGACAAGCAAGTAACACAGGCGCATCCAAGTCAAGGATATGGGTGAGTTTCTCGAAGCTGAGAATGATTCTTAGATTTTGGAGCCAGTCTTTATAGTTGGTACCAGCCAACCTATTAGTATCAAAGATATGGGCTAAGAGGTTGGAACTTGACATGATTATTTGTAGAAAGAATAATTTTTAGTTAAATTATATACTTATAAAATTATTTATTTTAAAAATTTTAAAAATAAACAAAGGCTCCCACTATTTACTCGAATCTTTTATATGAAAGAATAATGCCCAACAAGTCAATCGCAAATGAGATGCGATAGGATATTTTTGTAATTTATCCTCCAAACTTATGTAAATTGATATTTATATTATTAATAAAATAGATATTTTTAATTCATTATATGCTGCATCTTATTAATTTTAAGATTATAATGAACACCATAGGTCTGGGCAATGATTTTAGAGCCATGATGAGATCATGCCAGTGAGACCTAATTTCTTGATAGCCCTAACCTAAAATATTCTTAGTCATTGATATATTGAGTCAAAAATCAATGATACCGATAAGACTGGCATGTCCTATGTATGCTCAGAAATGAGGATGGTTGATCTTACAACCACTTATGTGGGGACACTAATACAAGGATATGGGTGCTCATTAGATAATGAGTTCACTGAATAGACCTACGAGAGAATATCAGATGGAGTCTTATTTATATGTCAATTGATAATTCTCTAGTAGGAGTTGTGTAAGTGATCTTTTGACCTGAGGTCGTCATGGTACCTTGTGTACATGGATCCATATTTTGATTCACTACCTAACTTGGTTCTTTGATCTTTATGAGGGGTGTTCTGGATATGGTGAAGTGTGTATGGAGGTTGTGAGTGATCAATAAGAGATCAATCACTCCTAATAAGGAGAGTGAACATCTTATGTGATCTCATAGGTCGATGATTCAGAAGTCTTTGGTCAAAGCAAGATGATAATTAGAAAAGAGTTTCTAATATATCATCAACTGAATCATCACCTTCAGATCGAGATACATAAAGATAAGTGATTGAGTTTGATATATTTTCATGCCCATAGATCATCTGAGATATTGTTTGACTGAAGGATTGAATTACACGAGAACTTGCCACTGAAGGATATTTTGATAATTTTTTATCAAAAATTTAAATCTTTCAGATAGTCATGATAGATTGTTAGACATCAATCTTGACTTATAAACTTAACAAAATTAAAAAAATTTAATTCTGAAATCAATTTGAAAGAGTCCAAGTTAATTAGGACTCTTAGGGTGACCTAATCTTATCAGATTAGGGTTATGTCGAAAGTCCGGATCCACTACTGGCTTGATTTGAAACCCAATGGATCACACACTTTGAGATTTAGCTTTGCTCTAATTTAATTAGAGTTTAATATAAATTTTATGGGTTAATTTGATATGCTAGCATATTATATTAACCCAAGTTCCTAAATTGATTTAGATCAAAGTGTTTGAGCTAACCTAGACCAGTTGGCTTTGACCTAATAGGATTGAGTCAATTTAAATTGGATCCTTATCCAACTTGAACTAGTTTCAAGTGGAGAAGGAGTCCTCCATGTCCACTAAAATATATAGCAAAAAATAAATGCCACCCATCTTAAATTGGCATGTGAAGTGGAGAGTTCTTCTTAATGAAGGCTCTTAACTAATATGCATTACCTTAAATTCTCGATCAGTTCTCCTATGATTTAATGCCAAAATTTATTGAATTTTTTATGACATATATAAGACAAAGAGTCCTTCTACTTTAAATAATTGGATCACTAAAAATTTACTCGATGAATTTATTTGGTATGTGGGAAGTTGGAGCACCAAAGGTGGCACCTCTTTATTCCATGTGACGTCCCCTAGTCCCCTATTTATAAGGGATGTCTCAGATGGCTTCTGGTTAAGATTTTTGGATAAACTAGAGAGAATGGATGTGAAAATCATAAAAAAAATTCTAAAAAAAATTTAAAGAAAAAAAGAGAGAATTTTGAGGGGCAAAAGTTGCTATTAGGGTGGTGAGATTTTCAGCAAGTGTTGCTTGAGCACCCTAGGATTTGATTTTTTCATATGTTGGAGCTAAAAATTAAATCTTAGGTTATATGATATCTGAAAAGTGTCTTCTTGATGTCATTCTGGTGGTGAGATTGAAAGTAACTAAATTTTGGTGCGATCGTGATGTAAATTCAAAGCCGACAGTGTTCTTGAGAAGACAAGGCTATAGCAGTGTATCGGTTGGGAAGGACCTTGGTCAACTTCTGTGTGGATCACAGTTGGAAGACTTTTACTTTGAGATTTTATAAAGAATACCAATGTGTCATTTTTTTATATTGATTAAAGTATAATTTTCTATGTCTTTGCATGCTTGAATTTGCTTTGATCGTGATCGGCAAAGTGATTCTAGGATTTTAGGTTCGGCTCGATAGTTTTATTTGATAAAGCTATTGATTTGTTTGCTTTAAATTTTTTAAAAATTACTTTCCACTGTGTGGCCAAAATTTAATAGTGGTATCAGAGTCACCTTTATCTGATTCGATCAAACAAGTACAATAGTTGTACATAGAATCATTCTTGTGCATATCTTGCCAAAAAAAATTTTGCATTGATTTATAGCATCAATCCTTTAAACTCAAAAATTATTTTTGACTTAACATATGCCATGATATTTAATTTTAATTATTAAATTATTAATTTTTGATAATTTTAAAATTAGTATTATCATGGTTGTATGATGCTCAAATTGATGCATTGTTAAGGGTATAAAGCATGCCTAATGTGATTAGAGTTTGCTATTTTTTCTTCGATATGCTTGACATATATTTTGATATCCATGCATCCTTATATGATTTTGGCATGATTATGTGATTGTTATTTAGAATAGTAGAAGCATGTCAAGTTGCATAATTTGTAATGTACATTTTATGTGGTTGTAGTTAGGATGTGCTGAAACCAGTTTAAAGTTGTTGGGAAATATATCCCAAAAGCCAATCGTCAAGCTGTTGACGGTTGAGCAACCAAATATGGTAATTGATTTATTAATAAATAAAATATATTTGGTATTTTTATCATAAGCTTTCATCTTCTAATGAACTCCGTTGTTATGATGAAGTCCTTAGGACTATTTAGATTCGATAAAGAGAGAATTTATCGATTAGTCCTTAAAACTGTTCACGATCAAATGATAGGCTGTTAATAAAGATGACAGCTTCTATCGAGCATAGGTCGCTGTAGGCCATATGGGTTGGTTGTCCTCTTAACCAAGGAGTGTGGAGACACTAGTATGGCATACAGGTGAGATGTAAGGGTACATCATCATTGAATGTGACCAACTTCAGAGTATTCTACTGTCGAGAATGTCTCTGATGGGATATAGGTATAAGTGTCCCTTAGACCTTAGATCACCTCAGTGACTTGCAAGCAACTCACTATGCTTTGGGACTGGACTAACTGAATTTTTTATTCAGTGACGGAAAGCTTCTGGGCATAGTCAAGTACTTGCGAAGTCAGAGTGTGATCGAGATGGAATTAACCACTCCAAGAGTTGGAGAAGAATGAGTCACTGTATTTCAATTTAGCAAAATCTTGGCCAGGGTAATCCATCAGATGGATTTGATATTTTGAAATACAATGTGGACAACCTGATCAGAGTTCACAGTTGAACTCTGAGGTATCCTATGATCATTTTATTCAAGAAGATGAATTATATGGAAACTATATCCGCATGGGTTCTAAGGATGTTGTTCTACACATTCGACCTATCCGGTCGTCGGGTACCATTGCTAGATGGTCACTTCGATTGGTATAGGAATTTGTTCCTATGCTACCAGCTTAGGTTCGGACCTATGAGGTCACACATATTAGAGTTCATGATCCGATCGGATGGTTAATCAATGATTAAGAATCGTTCTAGGGTTAAATGATCAATATGATTGACATTTAACCTATTGCAAGTGTTGCAGGAGGATCGATTAGCAATTTGATTGCTAATTGGCTTAATTTGATTAAGCCAATGGGCTGAGATTAAGTCTAATTGAATATGATTTAATTAGATTTAGTTTGAGCTTGATTGGATCAAGTCCAACTGGTTTATTGGATAAGCCAAGTGCAAGAAAAAAATTAATCCTAGTTCAATTAGGACTTGGGTCAATCTAATTTCTAATTTGATTAAAAAATTAAATCTAATTTAAATCTAATTTAATCTAATTAAATTAGGTTCTTAAATAGGTTAAAACCTATTTTAATTGGGTTGATCTAATTTTAGTTTGATTTGGTTTGAGAAACCAAATTAAAACAAATCATAAGATAGAATCTTAAATAAGACTAGGATTCCACCTTGCGCCACATAAGCCCCCCCCCCCCACGCCCTCTCTCTTATTCCACACCAATCTCCTCTTATTTTGTGCAACAAAAGCCCTCTCCCTGGTCTTTCCTACATCCAAAAGGTTTTCTCTCTTCTTTCATACATGAAAAGTAGTTGTGGATCAAATCAAATTAGGAATAAGTTTGGTTTTCAAATTCTATGAGATAGAGTTTTAGAAATCCAAAACTCTTTCTTTTTTGTACCAAATTTATCCAGATTTTTTTAAAAATTTTTATGACTTTTAGGGCACACATTGTCTACCCTTTGCTGGTGATCCATGCATGAAAATAAGGAGGAGGCGCCCAAGAGTTGGGCGCCCCTTATCTTGTCATGTTTGGATAAGCCTTGACTAGGTATTTGACCTAGACAAGGACTCTATCATATCTCTCTCTATAAAATGATTTTTTTCATAAAATTTTTGAAGAAAATAGAGATTTGAGAGACCTTTGGGGCATTTAAAAATTAGATAGAAAAACCTTTGGGTCATGGAGATATAATAGACACAAGACAGGATGTCTAGGAAAGAGTAAAGAGAAGAAGAAGAGGGTCTTCTTCTAGGGTTGTTAGTTTCGTCTCTTCCCTTTCTCCATCTTGAGTTTTTTGAGAGCATCATAGATCTAAAACTCCTTCTCCTACTTTTTATCTTTGGAAGAGCCCAAATCAAGAAGAAGGAGGCACCTGATCAAGCATCGAAGAAGGATCAGTGCAGTACTAGCATACTGTGCTGATTTCCTGAAGCAGGACTTCTGATCGAGATTTGTGGGCTCGTGTGGATGACTCCTAGAGACCGGATGCATGTACGATTTGCAACATCATCCTCAAGCCTGGATCAGCAAGGTTAGAACATCTAACTTGCAAGGTAATAGATCTGATCTATTGTTTAATACATACATTAGATGTAGTATAGAAACATATTGATATGATCAACATGTAGTTCATGCTCTATATATTTTAATTTTTAATTTAATACTATATAATAATCATGTAATAGGATCTTAGATCTATAGATTCTTTGATTTTAAAAAATAAATTTTGATTTATTTTAGTCTTTCGCTACCTAATCTTGAAAAAGTTTCAAGATCTAACCCTGAAATCCTAGATCTGGTTCCTTCAAAAGTCCCTCGTTAAATTATATTAAGTTATAATATCGAGATTCACCTATCAATCAGAAGTCGAATTCTTAAGATCAATTAATGTCAAAGAAAGTGTGATAGGTGATTTTCTAATTAGATCCGTATGCTGGTCTGGCCAACTCTGTTGGTGTCTAGAAAAGCTACGGGGAGCCTCCCACCTACTTACCTAGCCAATTTGGTCTTGTTAATTTTCAGACTTAGATTGATTAGCGATGTAGACATTATAAGGGTCTTCTTTCAAATTTGATTAATAGAGTATGTCAAGATCTTAGTGAGGTTGTTGTGCTATCCACAAGGCTTACTATAGAAATTGACATAATGTTGATCAAATGCATATTGATGCTTATGGCATATTTGAATGGTGTTGCTTTGTTATGCTATCCACAAGGACAACATTATTTAAGTATGACCATATAGAATTGAAGGGTCAACTTAACTAGAATATTATAGTTTGTTGTGCAATCCACAAGACTATATGTGATCTAGATGTCAGAATAAAAGATGTTGAGAATTGTAAAGGCACAATTGGTAAAAAGTTACTTATTCTTAAACTCATGAATGCTTATTGTGCTATCCACAAGGTGTTTGTGAGGAATAGGGATCTCAACCCCATTAAGAAATATTAAAATATTTTTTGATTTTTATATTTGAGGGTTATAAAGTTCAAAAAAATAGTGGGAGACACAATTAGATAAAAGTCCTAGTCTAGTTGTGCATATCATCATAAGTTGTCCGCTTATCTTATGTTCTTGTTGTTGTAGATTAACTACCACATGGTATTTTCACTTTCACTTAGAGGTACCCTAGATGCAAACAAGTTGACTGGACCTATGTCAACTGATTAAGGAACTTGAGAATTATTCTTACTCAGAAGAAAGTCTCCTATATTCTGGATACACCTGCTCCAGATTCTCTTGAGAAAGATACTTCTGAGGAGGATAGGGCCGCATACAATATGTGAAAAAATGACAGTATGACTGTCAAATGTATCATGCTTACCTCAATGAGCAATGAGCTCCAGAGGCAGCATGAAGACATGAACGTACCCTCTATTCTTCTTAATCTTAAGGAGCTATATGGGAAACAAAGTCGGACTGCTCGATATGAGATATCGAAGTAGTTGTTCCGTGCCCGTATGACTGAAGGCTCTTCCATACAAATACATATCTTAAAGATGATTGATTTGATCACTCATCTGGGACAGCTGGATTTTGCCATGGATGGTGAATAGAGCTAGGATTTGATCCTACAATCTCTCCTTGACTCCTTTTCTCAGTTTGTTATTAATTATCACATGAACAAACTGAACATTAGCTTGCCTGAACTGCTGAACATGCTAAAAATAGCAGAGAGCCATTTCAAGGGTGAAAAAGCTCAAGTCCTTTATATTGATAAGATCAGCAAGAAAAAGGCAAAGAAGGATTCTAAGAAAAAGATGAAATCTAAGGCTAGCATCTCCAAGAAGAAGGTGAAGAAGGTAAAGAAGGTCTCCATCAAAGGTACTTGTTATCAATGTGGCAAGGAGGGCCACTAGAAGAGGAATTGTAAGAAGTACCTTGCAATCATGAAATCCGTAAATATTGCTAAAGGTTTATATATGATACAAACTAATTTATCATTAAGTACTTTATTTTCAGATTCTTAGATATTGGACACTGCCTGTAGCTCACACCTTTACAAATCATTGCAGGATCTACAGAAAATAAAAAATTTGAATAAAGGTGACTTCGAGCTATTCGATGCTAGTGGAGAGTCCATTCAGGTCGAAGTCGTAGGAACTAGGGTTTTGAAGTTACCTTCAGACAGAATTTTGAAACTGAAGATATCTTATTATATTTCAAGTATTGTTAAAAATATTATTTCTGTACCATTGTTATTGAAACAAGATTTTGAAATAATTATTCTATATATTTTTCAAATGAATATTATGAAAGTGCTTTTATTGATAATGGTCTTATATTTCTTTTACTTAATGATAATGTACTTCATGTTGATAATATAAAGAAAAAAAAGAGAGAAGATGTGAACGTCACATACTTCTAGCACTACCGATTTGGCCATATAAATGAGTCAAGGATTAATAAGTTATATAAAAATAATTTCTTTGATCCTTATGATTATGAGTCATATAGAACTTGTGAATCTTGCTTTATGGGTAAAATGATCAAGACTCTATTTACTGAATATGGAGATTGGATGAGTGATATTTTGGACCTTGTACATACTGATATGTGTGGTCCAATGTTGACTCAAGCTAGAGGTGAATACTCATACTTCATCATATTTACTGATGATAGATCTAGATTTGGATATATATATTTGATGAAATACAAATCTACAGTCTTTGATAAATTTAAAGAGTATCAAAAAATGGTCGAGAAACAAACTGGTAAAAGTATTAAAACTCTTTGATCAGATCGAGAAGGAGAATACTTATCTAATGAGTTCCTCGATTATTTAAAATAAAATAGAATATTCTCTCAATAGATACCTCCTTATACTCCATAATTAAATAGAATTACGAAGAGGAGGAATCGCACCTTATTAGATATAGTGCAGTCCATGATGTATTTCACGGATCTTCCATTATCCTTTTGAGGATACACCCTCGAGCTTGCAGTATATATTTTAAATAAAGTACCTTCAAAATATATTTCTAGCACTTCATATGAAATATGAAAAGAAAAAAGATCCAATCTTAAGCATCTTAAGATTTGGGGTTGCCTGGCTTATGTAAAAATATTGATGGACATAAGCTGGATGCTAGATCAGAAATGTGCAGGTTTGTAGGTTATCCCAAGGAGAGTATAGGATACTATTTCTATAATCCTACTCAACAAAAGGTGTTTGTTGGTAGGCATGCCATTTTCTTGGAGAAAGAGTTTATCAAAGAAGGAGGCAGTGAGAGGTCTGTTGAACTTAAGAAAGTTCAAAACCTACAATCCATCCAAGATTAACCAAATAGTTCTCAACCAGTTATACCCATTGTTGAGGCACAGCCACTACACACACCTTCTCTCCGAAGGTCAAGTAGAGTGCGTAGTGTACCACTCAGGTATGGGTTTGTCATTGAGAATGATAACACAACTTACATCATTGAGAATGATGATCTCACAACCTATTCAGAAGTTGTCATGAGTAGTGACTCTAATAAGTAGCTAAAAACCATGAAATCCAAAATAGACTCCATGTATGCTAACCAAATATGGACTTTGGTTGATACGTCTGAGGGTGTGACCCCAATAGGCTGTAAATGAATCTTCAAAAAGAAGATTGGAGTAGATGGCCAGGTAGAGACCTATAAGGTCAGGCTTGTGGCAAAAGATTTTAGACAAAAAACAAAGTGTTGATTATAAAAAAATCTTTTTGTCAGTAGCTATGCTCAAGTCTATTCAGATAATGCTTACTATTACAGCATATCATGACTATGAGATCTGGCAGATGGATGTCAAGACTACCTTCCTCAATGAAAACTTTGAGGAAGAGTCTATATGACTCAGCTAGAGAGATTTATCTCTAGTGGGAGAGCAAATCAAATATGCAAGCTGAATAGATCCATTTATGGATTGAAGCAAGCATCAAGGAGCTGGAACATCTATTTTGATGAGACAGTCAAATCATTTGAATTTATTAAAAATATGGATGAACTTTGTGTATATAAGAAGACTAGTGGGAGTGCTATTATCTTTCTAGTCTTATATGTGGATGATATATTGCTCATTGGGAATGATATTTTGATGTTGCAATCAGTCAAAACTTAGCTATCACAAAAGTTTTTTATGAAAGACTTGGGTGAGGTATCCTATATACTTGGTATTAAGATCTATAGGGATAGATCGAATAGGATGCTAGGCTTGTCCCAGTCTAGGTACATTGATCTTGTATTGAAGAGGTTCAATATGGAGGAAAGTAAAAGAGGTTACTTGCCCATAGGTTATGGCATACAACTTTCTAAGAAAATATCTCCTAAGAGACCTGAAGAGAGAAATAGAATGAGTTCTATTCCTTATGTTTCGACTGTAGGATCAATAATGTATGCTGTGTTATGTACCAGACCTGATGTTGGTTATGCCTTGGGTATTATAAGCAGATTTTGGGTTGATCCCGAGGAGGATCAGTGGAAAGCTATGAAAAATATATTCAAGTACTTGAGAAGGACTAGAGATGTTTTTCTGATATATGGTGGATCTAATTTAAAACTGAAAGGTTATACCGATTCTAATTTTTAATCTGATCTGAATGATAGCAAATCCATATCTGGATATGTGTTCACCTTGTATGGTGGTGCAATAAATTGAAAAAATTCTAAACAGCAAACGGTTGCTGACTCAATCACTGAGGCTGAGTATATTGCTGCAAGTGAGGTAGCTAAGGAGATCATCTAGATAAAGAAATTCATCACAGAATTGGATGTGATTCCAGGGATTGAACAACTAGTGTCCCTTTATTGTGATTATACTGGAACAGTTGCTCAAACCAAAGAACCAAGGTCTCACTATAAATCCAAGCACATCCTAAGATGGTTCCATCTCATTCGGAAGATTGTCGAAAGATGCGATGTGATCATGGAGCGAGTTGACACTAAGAAAATATAGTGGATCTGTTCACTAAGACCTTGTCATTGCAGCAGTTTGACCGTTATCTTGATAGCATGGGCATCAAGTATAGGGGCGATTGGCTTTAAGTGCAAGTGGGAGATTGAAAGAATAATGTCCTACAAGCCAATCGTAAATGAGATGCGATAGGATGTTTTTGTAATTTATCTTTCAAACCCATATAAATTGATATTTATATTATTAATAAAATAGATATTTTTGATTCATTATATGCTGCGTCTTATTAATTTTAAGATTATAATAAACCCCATAGGTCTGGGCAATAGTTTTAGGACTGTGATGAGATCACACCAGTGAGACCTAATTCTTTGATAGCTCTAACCTAAAATATTTCTAGTCATTGATATATTGGGTCAGAGATTAATGATACCGATAAGACTGGCATGTCCTATGTATGCTCAGAAATGAGGATGGTTGATCTCACAACTACTTGTGTAGGGACACTAATACAAGGATATGGATGCTCATTAGAGAATGAGTTCACCTGAATAAACCTATGAGAGAATATCAGATAAAGTCTTATTTATATGTTAACTGATAATTCTCTAGTGAGAGTTGTGTAAGTGATCCTTTGACCTGAGGTCGCTATGTTATCTTGTATACATGAATCCATATTTTGGTTCACTACCTAACTTGATTCTTTGATCCTTGTGTGGGGTGTTCTGGATATGGTAAAGTATGCACGGAGATTGTGAGTAATCAATAAGAGATTAGTCACTCCTAATAAAGAGAGCAAACATCCTATGTGATCTCATAGGTCGGTGATTCAAAAGTCTTTGGCCAAAATAGGATAATAATTAGAAAAAAAATTTTAATATATCATCAACTGAATCATCATCTTCAGATCGAGATACATAAAGATAAGTGATTGAGTTTGACATATTTTTATGCCCACAGCTCATCTGAGATATTGTTTGACTAAAGGATTAAATTATACGGAAACTTGCCACTAAAAGATATTTTGATAATTTTTTATCAAAATTTTAAATCTTTCAGATAGTCACGATACATTGCTAGATGTCAATCTTGACTTGTGGACTTAACAAAATTGAAAGAATTTGATTCTAGAATCAATTTGAAAGAGTCCAAGTTGATTAAGACTCTTCAGGTGACCTAATCTCATCGGATTAGGATTACGTCGAAAGTCTGGATCCACTGCTGGCTAGATTTGGAATCCAATGGGTCACACACTTTGAGATTTGATCTTGATATAATTTAATTAGAGTTTAATATAAATTTTATGGGTTAATTTGATATGCTAGCACATTGTATTAACCCAAGTTCCCAAATTGGTCTAGATCAAAGTGTTTGAGCTAACCTAGACCAGTTGGCTTTAACCTAATAAGATAGGGTCAATTTAAATTGGATCCTTATCCAATTTGAATTAATTTCAAGTGGAGAAGGAGTCCTCCATGTCCACTAGAAGACATAGCAAAAAATAAATACTACCCACCTTAAATTGGCATGTGAAGTGGAGAGTCCTTCTTAATGAAGGCTCTTAACTAATACGCATTACCTTAAATTTTTTATCAGTTCTCCTATGACTTAACATCAAAATTTATTAAATATTTTATGAAATATAGAAGACAAAGAGTCCTTTTACTTTAATTAATTGGATTATCAAAAATTCACTTGGTGAATTTATTTGGCATGTGGGAAGTTGGAGCACCAAAGGTTGGTGCCCCTTCATCCCATGTGACATCCCCTGGTCCCCTATTTATAGGGGACACCCTAGATGGCTTGTAGCTAAGATTTTTGGATGAACTAGAGAGAAGGGATGTATAAATCATAATAAAAATTCTAAAAAAATTTTGAGAAAAAAAAGATAGAATTTTGAGTGGCAAAATTTGCTACTAAGGTGGTGAGATTTTTAGCAAGTGTTGCTTGAGTGCCCTAGGATTTGATTTTTTCATGTGTTGGAGCTAAAAATTATATCATAGGTTGTGTGACATCTGAAAAGTATCTTCTTGGCATCATTCTAGTGATAATATCAAAAGCAACTGGACTTTGGTATGATTGTGACGTAAGTTTGAAGTCGGTAGTATTCTTGAGAAGACAAGGCTGCGGTAGCATACCAGTTGGAAAGGACCTCAGTCAACTTCTATGTGGATCACCATTGGAGGACTTCTACCTCGAAGTCTTATGGAGAACATCAATGTTCCACTTTTTTATATTGGTTAAAATATAATTTTCTATCTCTTTGCATGCTTGAATTTGCTTTGATCATGATCGGCAATGTGATTCTAGGGTTTTGGGTTTGGCTTGATAGTTTTATTTGATAAAGCTATTGATTTACTTGTTTTAAATTTTTTAAAAATTACTTTTTGCTGCATGGTTAGAATCTAAAAGTGGTATCAGAATCATCTTTGTCTGATTTGATCAAATAGGTGCAATAGTTGTGCATAGAATCGTTCTTGTGCATATCAACATGTCTAACCAGCCTAGTCGACATGGGTGAACTCGAGTCAATAAGTAACCTAACATGAAATTGAATCTCCCAAGATGGTTAGATAAGTTAAGATGTGTGGGGGTCCCTCTGTTACTTTTCTTAGACACCAATCAAAATTAGTTAAGTTAGACAATGGAACCAAATAAATAACCACCATCCAAATACTTACCTTAGACACCAAATTGATCGATTAGTATCGATCAAGTTAACCTATTAAAATGGGTTCGAACCACTCAGCCAAATTTAATCTTGAGTCAATCAACTCACATCAAAATATGAATCGATGTGACTAACTATAACTAAACTCGACTTTGAATCCCTTTGACCTAATCCTAATTAGCTATTGATTAGGTTCAATCAACTGCTCAAAATTGACAATGGATTCTAGTCTGATCTAATCAATTTGAACCTAATTGTAGTTTGATCACTGGACTTAATTTGTTCAACCCATATCTACATGCAACAACATAATTTTAGATCTAAAAAATAATTTTTATATTATATTTCATTGCATGTATTAGTAGCTTATGATCTTGAAACTGTTTCAGATCTAAACCTAATATCATATATCATATATATGTAGTTTTAGATCTAAATTAAACATGCATCACATATACATCAAATTTTAGATCTAAAATTAAATTACACATATCAAATACATATAAAATTAGATCTAAAATAATGATTAAAATATTTTAAAAATATTTTTTCAAAAAATCGGTACTCATCAAACTAAGACAACCTTTTCAATATAGGGGGTAAACTCTATACCAGGACAACCTTATACCAGTTGGATGTAAACTTTTAATCATTCTAATTTTAGATCTAAACTTAAAATAAAATATATCACGTATGCTAATTTTTAGATATAAAAAATTAATTTAATTATTTTAAAAATAATTTTCAAAATCGATCAATCTTGTGCTAGGATAATTTTTACAATATAGGAGATAAACCCTATACCAGGATAACCTTATATCAATACAAGATCAATTTTAAATCATCAAAATTTTTAGATCTAAGATAAAATCAGATTATATATGTTTTTAAAAATTAGTGGCTCTAATACTGTTAGAAATTTGGATAGGTAGTATGCGTAGATTTCAAAAATCTTTTTGGTTGTAGCAAAAAAATAATCAGATTAAACCCTTTAACCTCATATGCAATAGATCTCATCTAACCCTACCCAAGCCCAGAAAAAAAAATATACATATAATCTGAAACTAAAAATAAGTATGAGATCAAATCTCAATACCTTAGGGTGGGTAAAAATTCACTACAATCGATGATCTCGAGTTCAAAAGTCTTTAAGCTATACATGTGTCTGACCTCTACGGATATCTATCGGGATCAATCTCGAATCGATCTTCTCATAGTAGATCCTTTTTCTCCAAGCAGGATCTCAGTCCTTTAGAATCTTGACCAACTTTTTGATCAAAACTACGGAATCAACTTTTTGATCTGCAGCCTTCTTCTCCTCGTTCTTCACTCTGGAAGAAGATCACCTCAACTTGGCATGTAGATGAGTGGGGCGCCCAACCTTTGGGTGTGGGAAAGAGAAGAGGGAGAAAGGTGTGGTGTGGAGAAGGGAGAGAGGGAGAGAGATATGATTTGTAGTCAATCAAAAACTCTAACTTTAAAATCTTAAAAAATCTTCTCATTATATAGTCCCCTCCCTGATCCAAATGAGGAATCCAATTAACTTAAAAAGATACATCCTTATCTCATAAGAAATTCTACCTTTTTAATCTGATTTTTTTTAATAAAATTAGATTTAATTGATATGTTATCATCCTCCTTTGGCAAGAATATGGGGCGCTCTAGTTAGATATGAAAATATGATTGGGCGCCTCATGTTATACAAGGTAGGTGGTTGGGGTGCCAACCCTTGGCGCCCCATTCTGGGTTGGCACCCCATTCTAGGGTTTTCTTTCAAGAGAGGGGGCGTGGCCCCTCGCTCTCTCTCCCTTCCATGCCATGCCACAAGAGGGGGTTGGCCCTTCTTGCATTATCCAAGGGATTGGTGCCCCTCTTCTTTGCAACTACACACCACTAAGAGATAATTAAAAGATAATGTAGAGATAATAAGGAGATAATTTAGCCAACTCATTGACTAAATCCAATCCTCTTGGACTCATAATTAGGAGTCAAATTAAATTTAAATAGATTTAGGTTAGGTTCAAGGCTATGGACTTAATCCAATTGAAGTTTCAAGAAGAATTAGGTTTAACCATGTGCTAGCATGGTTCTATTAAACCCAATAGGATTTCAATAAACCCTAACCCAATTAGAACTTTACAAACCCAACTGATAAATTTAAGATTAAATCTCTTAATGTATGACCCCATAGGTTTCATTCTATCTAGTAGTAAAATATATTGTGATCTCCATCACAATATCATCAAAATTTTTTTCGATGGATTGGAATATTTTTAATTCTACCCTTCGAGGATCATCTATCATCAAGACGATGTCCGATGAGTCCCACAATCCACCAATGATACTTAGCAGTATGTAGTGGCAATCCAATAGAATGAAAGTATAAACTCCTAAGTACAGTTATCGTACGATTCAGTCTTTCTATCATGAGTCTCGACTTGATGGAGGTCATGGAGAACTCGTCATACCTCATTGTTAGTTATATGCTAGATTGGCTCGACTCGAGTTCATTTATAAATTTTGTAGAAACTCTTTTTCAATATTCACACTTACTTTAGTCAAAGACTTTCTGAACTTAGACTCGCAAATCGCATAGGACTTCTCCTTTTCTACTAGGATCGATAGATTCATTCTAGATGCATCCTACTCCAAACAGTGAACCTGAACCTACTAAAATCAATATACACAGTAAGGATCCAAATGGCTAGGGATCAAAAAAATATGCAGTCAAACTTAGTAGGCTCACTGTGAATAGCCAATGATACCGCAGGTCAAAAGATCACTCATACCATTGCAGCATCAAGAAGACTACTAATAAGTGAGTGGATATCCATGTGGTTTCTTGTATTGGTCATGCTCAGTATAAGTATTCTCTAACAACCATCTGCACCCTTACCCCAGTATCCCTATACCGTAAATTCGAGACTCATCTGTCCACAAAGGAGGTGAACCGTGCATCGATCTCTAATAGATTGATCACTGTCCTTCGTGACGATCCATTGATCGGGAGCATTTAGAAATTAACTACTAATTAATGAATATCTCAAATTCTTAATACTTTAAGAATATACAAAAATTATCTTTATTAATTTTTAAGATAAATTATAGATAAATAAATATGATTGGAAAAAAACTCTTTATTGATAATAAAAAATTACAAGTACAAGTTTAAGCCTTGGAATTACATACACAAATCTAACAGCTCATGCATGTGGATTTCAAAAAAAAATTTTCAAATAATGCAGCAGAATAGCAGATTAAAACTCCTTTTAATCTAGACTATGTATTCATAAAATTAAAGTACCTAAGGATCTATTTCATATGCAAAAATTAACACATACTGATTTTTAATCTGAAAATAAAAATATGTATCGGATTACATATCTATTTTGCTGTTTCTTTTCTTGAATCTGGATCTGAAAGATGAAGAGATTCTCTTTTAACCGTGTAAGTATCTGACCTCTATGAGTATCCACACAGGAACAACTTGGATTGCTCCTCTTTTTTCTCTTTACATGTAATTGATCAACCCTTGATCAGCCTTTGGATCCTTTTGATCAACTCCTTGATTAGCCTTTCTTTTTCCTTGACTCTTCTTGATGAAGAACAATCAGCCACCAAAAGAAATCGGTGGAGAAGATGAACTGCCCAACACTTTGGGTGTGTGGAACCTAGGACGCCCCAACCCTTGGGCATAGGAGAAAAGAGAGGGAGAGACGGGAGGCATGGAGACTCTATGGGCTGATTGCTTAGAGGCTTGATTGCTCCTAAAAGCTAAGAGGTGGTCCCTTTAATTAGGCCTTTAATTGGAGTCCTAACTAAACTCCAATCTTTGTTTAAAGAGGATTCCTAATCTCATTAGAATTTCTTCTTTTAAAGCCTTAAGCACTCCTTATTTCAAAAGGAAAGGAATAAGGCACCAACTATTGGCCCTCTAGGATTTCTCATGCCACAAGGAGATGGGTGTGCGCCCTTCTCATGCTATCCAATAGCCCATACCCCAAAATCAGATTTTAGGATGCGTGGTCCCTCTAATTCTTCCACATGTGGTGTGCCCAATTTGATCAAATCCAATTGCGCATTGAAGGCTTGATCTAAAGCAAGTTAGCACCCAACAATTGAGCCCCTTGAACCCAATTCCAAATCCAATCTGGATTAGATCTAATGCATGTAACTAACTTAGTCTAATCCTTATCAAATAAGGAATTTAAGTCTAAAGAAGAATTGAGTTTAACCATATGCTAGCAAGGCTTTCTTAAATTTAATAGAATTTCACTAAATCCTAATTCAATTAAGACTGCACAAGTCCAATTGGTCAATCCAAAATAGTTCTCTTATTTGTATGGCCTCATAGATTTAATTTTGTTTGGTAGTGAGATATAACATGATCTTTATCATAGTATCATTAAAATTCTTTTCAATGAATCGAAATAATTTCACTCTAACTCAATAAGGATCGTCGATCCATAATGATTCTAATGTGCTCTCATAATTTACCAATAACACTTAGTAGTATATAACGGCAATCTAACAGAATCAAAAAAAATCTCAAGATGTAGTACCTATATGATTTAATCTCTTTATCATGAGTTTCAACTTGATGGTAGATCATAGATAAATTATCAAACCTTAACATCAGTCATATGATAGATTTAATCAGCTTAAGTCCAAAAATGATTCGTATGAAAATTTTTTTCCATCAATCATACTGCTGTGGTCACAGACTTAAAGATTTAGCTTCTTAAATCTCATAAGACTACTCTTCTCTCTTAAAGTTTATAGATTCTATCTAAAAAAATACATATTCTACTCCTACAGTGAACCAACTATCACCAACATACAACAACAAAGATTTAAGTGGCTAAGAGATCAAGTTTCTGTGCAGTTAAACTCCAGCAACCTCACTGTGAGCAATCATGGCACCATAGATCAAAGGACCATTCACACAACTACCATATCGAGATGATCACTGACGATTGAGTAAAAATCTACATAATCTCTCGTATGACCACACTCAATATCAGTTATTTTCTAACAACTATCCGTACCTATCGCTCAGTATCTTTACACTATAAATTAGAGACTCATCTATCCCGAAGAAAGTGATCCATGTGCTAGTCTATCCGAATTGATTACCGTCTCTATAATGATACTATGATCGAGAGTAATTTAAGAATTAATTATATAAATCTTTAATTTTTAACTCTTTGAAAATATGTATCTTAAGCATTAATTTTTTGGATGATTGAAGGACACATCACACTTGAATGAAAAATTAAAAACTATCCTTTTATTGATCAAATTAATATTTTAAGTATAAATTTATATTTTAAAAAAATATAATATGACAGTCATATTGATTTTTAGGATATACATCCAATAATCTTTCACTTGGACTAAAGTTAATTGGCCATTAATCTAAGTCCTATCTTCTTAAGATAGACTTCCATCTTTGACTGGTTCAATTGTTTTGTCAGTGGTCTGCTACGTTATTCGTGGAGTCTATTATTCACACATCGATATATTTCTTTTCAAGATAGTTGCATATGATGTGAAATTACTACTCGATGTGCTTGAATTTTGGATGAGACTTGGGCTCCTTAGCAAGTGCTATAACTCCATTATTGTCGCAGTACAATGGTATGATATCTGATGTCATTACACTAAGCTCCAAGATGAACTTTTTGAATCAGAAGCCTTCCTTTGCAGCATCCAAAGCAGCTATATATTCAGCTTCTGTGATCGAATCTACTATGATGGGTTGCTTAGAACTCTTCCAACTGACTACACCACCATTGCATGTGAACACATACTCTAACATAAACTTTCTATCATCAAGATCAAATATGAAGTTTGAATTAGTATAACTCTCGACTCACAACTCAGATCCTCCTCCAAAGATCAAGAATAAATTTTTAGTTTTTCTTAAGTACTTAAGGATGTTCTTCACAGCTATCCAGTATTTTTTATCTAGATTTGACTGATACCTGCTCGTGACACTCACAGTAAGGATAATATTAGGTCAAGTACATAGCATGACATACATGAGGCTCTCTATGATCGAGGCATAAAGAATCCTACTCATATGCTAAATTTTTCAGATATAATCAGGCACATTATTTTGGAAAGATGAATACCATATCTAAGGTGTAGAAGTCTTCTTTTAGAGTTTTTCATGCTGAACCTCTTCAATACTTTCTCTATGTACAGTTTTTGTGACAGACCTAGTATCCTTTTAGATCTATTCCTATAGACCTTAATTTCAAGAATATAGGATGCTTTTCCTAAGTCTTTCATGGAGAATTTCTTAGACAACCATCTTTTAATTGAGGTCAGTATGGGAATGTCATTCTCAATAAGGAGGATATCGTCCACGTACAATATGAAGAATATTATTGAGCTCTCACTTATCCTTTTGTATACACATGATTCCTCCTCATTTTTGATAAAATCAAATGATTTGATCACATTATCAAAATGAAGATTCCAACTTTGAGAAGCTTGTTTTAATCCAAATATGAACCTTTACAGCTTGCAGACTCGATGATCACCATCACCAAATGTGAAACCCAAAAGCTACTTCATATAAATATCTTCCTCAATATATCCATTCAGAAAAATAATTTTTACATCCATCCATCAGATTTTATAATCATAATAAGCTACAACAGCAAGCAGAGTACGGATAGATTTAAGCATAGCTACAGGTGAGAAGATTTTTTAATAGTTGATGTCTTCACATTGACTATAATCTTTTGCTATGAGCCTAGTTTTATATGTCTCTATCTTACCATCTGCATCTATTTTTCTTTTGTAGATCCATTTACATTCAATGGATACTATACTCTCAGGTGAATTCATTAAAGTCTACACTTGGTTTGAGTACATTGAGTTAACTTTTGACTTCATTACATCTAGCTATTTCTTAGAATCGATGTCTGATATCACCTCATCAAAGGTATTCAGATCATCTCTATAACCCTTATCTCTTATAAAGAATATTTTCTTTGTATCCTCCATAAGCATACCCATGTACCTTTCAAAAGGATGGGAGATCCTACTAGATCTACGAGGTGGTGGAGGAATATCAACTACTGGCTCATTAATTATGGGTTCCTTAGGATCTATAGCTCATTGCTCTTTTAAAACCTTCTATTTAAACTCAATTAACCTCCCACTACCACAATCTTGAATAAACTATTTTTTTAGTAATATGACATGATGACTCACAATCACATTATGATCATATAGAAAGTAAAAGTAGTATCCCATGAATTCTTTCAGATATCTTATAAAATGAGCTATAACAGATCTATCCTCTAATTTATCAGCCATATATCTTTTCATATAGACTAGATATCCTCAAGTCTTTAGATAATCTAGACTCAATTTTTTATCATACCATATCTTATATGGTGTGGTAGGAATGGATTTAGAAGGAATCCTATTTAACAAATATATTATGGTTAATAAGATATGTCCCTAAAGATATAAGGCTAAATCAGTGAAGCTCATCATGGACCTGACTATATCTAATGGAGTCCTATTCCTCTTTTTGGATAACTCATTGAGTTGAGGTATACCAGGAGAAGTCCATTGAGAGACTACACCATTATCCTTAAGATAATCTAAAAATTTTTAACTAAGATATTCTCCTCTTTGATCAAATTGAAGAACCTTAATGGGTTTGTCTGTTTGTTTCTCTACTTTATTTTTAAATCTTTTGAATTTTTTAAAAATTTTAAACTTGTGTCTCATCAGAAATACAAATTCATACCATGATAAATCATCGACAAAGATAATAAAGTAGTTATAGCCACCCTTAACCTACACATCAAATGGCCCATATACATTGGTGTGCACCAGGATAAATATATCAGCAGCCTTTTCCTCATATCCCATAAAGGATAACTTGATCATTTTTTTTTGAAGACAAGATTCACAAGCTGGGTATGACTTAGAATCAAAAGAGTCAAAAATTTCATCTTTTTTTAGTTTGTTTATCTTGTCCTATCTAATATGACCAAGCCTAAGACACCACATATACTTCTAGTTAACTTCATCTATGGGTCTCTTTTAATCTACGGTACTCACTATTTGCTTGTTTATATTCACATTCGTATCAACATGCAAGTGATAAAAACTGTCAATTAAAAGATCACATGCAACTAATTTATTTTATAAATAAATAGAATAAAATTTTTTATTAAAATTGAAATCAAATCCATCTTATGCTAGTACAAATATGAAAATCAAATTTCGATTAGCTATAGGTACAAAATAAAGATCTTTTAAATCTAATCTAAATTTTATCGATAATCGAAGAGGATAGGTGCCAACACTTTTGTAGCATCTTTTGCTCCATTGTCAATCTGAAGAATCATGTCACCTTGTTCCAACCTTCTATTTTCTATTAGACCCTGCATTAAAGTACATATATGAGCACTAGAATCAGAATCCAATATCCAATCAGAAGTAGAAGAAATCGTTAGGTTAGATTCAATTATAAGCAAACTAGATAAACCTTCCAAAGGTGTGTCACCCTTCTTGGTGTTCAGGCATTTCAGGTAGAGTGGACAATTCCTCCTCCAATGGCCATCAGCATCATAATGAAAATACTTTTCTTTCACTACAGCCTTTTTTGGAGCATCCTTCTTTGGCTTGTTCTCCTTTTTCTACTTCTTTGTAGGCTTTTTTTTTTCCAACCAGACTTTTTTTTAGATGAAGAAGCCCACTTCACAATAAGAATAGTGTGTCCCTTGAACTTTTCAAGGTTCCCTCAGTAGTGACCAATATATTGACCAACTTGGGTATGGTGCAGTCCAACTTATTCATATGAAAATTTATAATAAATTGACTATATGAACTTATGAGGGATTGCATGATCAAATCCACTTGTAATTCCTTTTACATATTCAATCCGAGCTTCTCAAGCTCCTCAAGATCCTTGATCATTGTCATACAATATTCATGGACCAATTGCCCTTTGCGCATCTTCATGTTGAAGAGCCTTTTGGATACTTTAAAATACATAGTATGGCTCTACTCACCATACAACTCTAGTAGGTGAGTGATCATAGCCCTGGCAGTAGGCATATGCTCATGCTCACTCTGTAACTTGTTTGACATGGAAGTCAGTACGTAGCATTTAACCCGACTGTCATCATCCGTCCATTTATCAAATACTACTCTCTACTCAGCACTATAATGGTTTGGCAAAATTGGAAGGTTCTGATCAAGTACATGTCTTAATTTTTTCAAAATCAAGATAATTTTGAGGTTTCTGAGCCAATCTTTAAAATTAGTTTCGGTCAAATGATTGGACTCAAGGATGTGGGCTAGAGAGTTCAAAGCTGACATGATTTAACCGTGAGAGTAGATATTCAAGTTAAATATTTATACTTAAACTTTATATTTGCTCTAAGAACTTTAAGAAGCAAATAGACTCTCACTATTTTTTTTGGATCTCTACACTCTCCGAGTGGAGAAGCAAAAATTCTAACATGACAACTGGATTTCTAATGAGTGCTGTAATCCTACCGATGCTGTGCACCTCACCTAACAGTTATTGATAATACGTATATTGATGTGTAGATAACTTCTTGTTCAGATGCTTCTCTAAGCATATTGTAGTGACTTAGTTTTTAAGTTATATGGGCTCACTTATAAAGTTAAGCTCGATCTACTATTCACAAGCAGGTACCAAGCCTTCATTAGATCTCTTACCTAATAGTTATTGGGCTCAATCCCATCTTTATCCTAGAGCAACTCTTTGCTAATAGAATAGTTGTATGTTCTCGATGCAACTGAATCACTATGACTAGCCAAGAATAATCAACACCAATAGCATACTTGCATATCTACAATGGTGGAAGACCTCTAGACTTAATATTTATAGGAAGATTAGGTTCAAGTCTCATCTAATCAATCATCAAATGACTGATCTAATTGGCATGGGTTAAATCAAGCCACCAAGCAACCATATTTAAGACTCAATCTTCCAAATTGATCAGATAAATGAAGATCGGTGGGAGGCTCCCCCTTGATGGATCGAGGATCCTAATTAAGTAATCATCTCTCAATTACTTGCCTTTAACATCAATTGATCAATTGGTCCAAATAGATTTAAGCAAATTAGGTTCAAGCCATCGAGCCGAATTAGATCTTTAGGTTAATCGATTCTACATATGAGTATTAATCGATTCAATCAACAATAATTATATGATGTAAAGCTTTATCAACCTAATCTTAATCAATACTTGACTTGATTTGATCAATCGTTAAATTAATTTAGACTCATTATGTTCAAATCAAAATTCTAGGTGTAATCCAATTACATGACATAATTTGATCCATCCATGACCAAACCCACATGCACAAACATAAATTTTAGATCTTAAAACTAAATTTAAGATCTAAATTCTTTGTATGAAAGGTAAGTTTTCAATTTTGAAACTAATTTTCAGATCCAACATACAAATATATATCATATATATGCATTTAGAATTCAGATCTAAACTATGTCTCATATATAGTTTTCCATCTTGATATCATATATCTCATATATAATTCATAAATCAGTTTTAAACTAAATTTCAGATCTTGATATCCAATCATACATCTCATATATAAATTATAAATCAGATCTTATTTAATTTTTAAATTTACGCATGCATCCATATATCACATATACGAATTAAAAATATATCTAAAATAATTTTTAGATCTACTCATGTCTTCATATATCTCATGTATGAACATATATAAAATTTTGTATGAAATTTTGTATGGTGCTCATGCAGGTGAATTTCAAAAAAAAATTTTGAAATAATGCAGCATAATAGCAGATTAAAACTTCTTTTAATATAGAACATGCATTCATAAAATCAAAGCACCTAAGGATCTAATTCATGTGCAAAAATTAACACATGCTGATTTTTAATCTGAAAAAAAAATATGTGATCGGATCACATATCTATTTTATTTTTTCTTTTTTTTTAATCTAGATCTGAAAGATGAATAGATTCTCTCTTAACCGCGTAAGTGCCCAGTCTCTACGGATATCCATGTAGGAACAACTTAAATTGCTCCTCTCTTTTTTTTATATGCAATTGATCAACCCTTGATCAGCCTTTGGATCCTTTTGATCAACTCCTTGATCAGCCTTTCTTCTTCCTTGATCCTTTTTGATGAAGAACAATTAGCCACCAAAAGGAATCACTTGGAGGAGATGAACCACCCAACACTTTGGGCATGTAGAACCTAGGATGCTCCAACCCTTAAGCATTGGAGAAAAGAGAGGGAGAGAGGGGAGGCATGGAGACTCTATGGGCTGATTGCTTGGAGACTTGATTGCTCCTAAAAGCTAAGAGGTGATCCCTTTAAATGGGCCTTTAATTGGAGTCCTAACCAAACTTCAATCTTTGTTTAAAGAGGATTCCTAATCTAACCAGGTTCCTTCTTTTAAAGCCTTAAACACTTCTTATCTCATAAGGCAAAGGGTTAAGGTGCCAACTATTGGGCCTCTAGGATTTCTCATGCCATAAGGAGATGGGCGTATGCTCCTCTCATGCTACCCAATAGTCCACACCCCAAAATCAGATTTTAGGAGATGTGGTCCCTCTAATTCTTCCATATGTGGTGCACCCAATTTGATCAAATCAAATAGCGCATTGATGGCTTGATCCAAAGCAAGTTGGCGCCCAACAATTGAGCCCCTTGAACCTAATTCCAAATCAAATTTAGATTAGGTCTAATGCATGTAACTAACTTGGTCTAATCCTTATCAAATAAAGAATCTAAGTCCAAAGAAGAATTGGGTTTAACTATGTGCTAGCAAGACTTTTTTAAATCCAATAAGATTTCACTAAATTCTAATTCAATTGAGACTTCACAAGTCTAATTGATCAATCTAAATTGATTTTTCTTTCATACGACTCCATAGGTTCAATTCTATCTAGTAGTAAGATATACCATGATCTCTATCATAGTATCATTAAAACTCTTTCCAATGGATCGAAATAATTTCATTCTAACTCAATAAGGATCATCGATCCAAAATGATCCTAGTGAGCTCTCACAATCTATCAGTGACACCTAGTAGTATGTAGCAACAATTCAATAAAATCAAAAAAAAAAATCTCAAGATGTAGTACTTGTGTGCTTCAATCCCTCTAACATGAGTTCTAACTTGATGGCAAGCCATGGATAAATCGTCAAACCTCAACATTAGTCATATAATAGATTCAATCAACTCAAATCCAAAAGTAATTCATATAAAAATTTCTTTCTATCAATTACATTGATGTGGCTACAGACTTAAGGATCTAGCTTCTCAAATCTCATATGATTATTCTTTTTTTTTAAGATCGATAGATTTCATCTAGATACGCACCCTGCTCCTACAATAGATCAATTATCATCAATATACACAATAAGGACTCAAATGTCTAAAAGATTAAATTTTTGTGCAGTCAAAGTCCAGTAGCCTCATTGTGAACAATCGTGGTACCGTAAGTCAAAGGACCATTCATACAACTAAAGCATCGAAATGATCACTGATGATTAAGTAAAAATTCATATGATCTCTCGTATGGCCACGCTCAATACTAGTTATTTTCTAACAACTATCCATGTCTGTTACTCAGTGTCTTTATACTATAGATTAGAGACTCATCTATCTCAAAGGAAGTGATTCATGTGTTGGTCTATCCGGATCGATCAAAATCCCTATAATGATACTACGATCAAAAATAATTTAAGAATTAATTATACATGTCTCTAATTCTTAATTTTTTAAGAATATATATCTTAAGCATTAATTTTTTGGATGATTCAAGAACACATCACACTTAAATAAAAAATAAAAAATTATTTTTTTATTGATCAAATCAATATTTTAAGTATAAATTTATGTCCTAGAAAAATATAATGTATCAGCCATATTGGCTTCTAAGACATACATCCAACATCGAGTCCTCAACTCCATGCCCCCCAGTAATGGCATTAATTACGCCAGCTGGAGGTTGGTCTTCCTGTGACCCTGCCTGTCGTGGTTACTCTTTTGGCTGAGGGGATCTCCACCACCTTCTTTCTCGCTGCTCTATCTCCCACCTTTGGAGGATAAATCGATTGAGGCGGCCATGCCTAATAAAGTCCTTGATCTCATCCGAGAGCTGGATGCATTCCTCTATATCGTGATTATGGTCATAGTGATATAGATAGTATTTATTCTGATTTCTTCAATTTGAGAATATTTGAAGCCTCCTCAACTTCGGGAGTTGCTCCCTTATTTTTATTAACACCTGAGTTTTAGATGCATTTAATGGAGTATAATTTGTATATCTCCTCGATGAGGAGGTGTGTCGATCCCTTATCTGAGGGCTCCAGGGTTGGTGGTTTCGAGGAGAGGCCCCATTTTTCTTCTTCTGAAATGGGAACCTAGAGCACTGATGGGTCCTCTCCTCTCACCTCGAGGAGCACTCCCTACCTTGCATCTCTATTGCAATAGAATCGATCGGGGCGTTATCTTTGATGAAGACCTCCTTGGTGCGAGCATACTTCTTTGCTCGGACCAGCATATCAAGATAATCTCAAGGGTATATCTTTATTAACGACTTCTTAAGGTCATTTTTTAGAAGTCCACCCATCATTGTGGACATGCGATCAACTGATTTAAGTCATGTACCTTCAAGGTCGCCACATTAAAGCGGCTAACAAAAGTTCAGATCGACTCTCCCTCTTTTTGCTTAATAGTATGGAGATAGTTGGATCACTTCTATTATCATCGGTTACTGATGAAGTGACTGATAAAAGACCTACTCAACTCTTTGAAGGAATGGATCGAAGCTGATTTCAAGCTGGAATATTAGTGTCGAGCTATCCCCTTTAGAGTAGCAAAGAAAACTTGATAGAGGATAGTATCAGTTGCACCCTGGAGGAGTATGGCCAATTTGAAAGTTTCGAGATGATCGACGGGGTCAGCGGTCTCATCATAGGTCTCAAACTGTGGAGCCTTAAAGTATCAAAGGAGTGCCTCCTGCATAATCCTCAAAGCGAAGGGCAGTTCACTGTTGAACCCGTCATAGGGAGCCAAGGAGGTATTGTAGATTGCATCGATCCACTTATTGATCTCTCGAAATCATCTTTTGATAGCAAAGTCTCGAACGATACAGGCCTCAAAATATTGGGAAGATCGACGATCAGGGGTCAAATCATACATAAATCGAGGACTCAAAGATCACCGCCTTCCTAGTTCCTGAGTCTTGAAGTGACTTTGGTAGGTTTGCCTCCTATCCGGACTATGCAAAGATGCCCATGGCTGTTCTGATGGTGGTGGTAGCTATGAAGCCAGATTTGGTGGTGGCACCGCTAAAGGAGGTATGGGGACAGCTTGATCAGGCTGCGGTACCTTTGATGGAGGCGCCAAGATGTTTGGACTATCTGGATGGCGGCCATAAGTATTTGAACCTGCTGGAAGAGCAGGTTGAATTGGTCCGTCGTGATCAATGCTGGCTGGGCTGGCGGAGGAGTCTCCGTCACCGATGACTACACTTGGTTGTTGGCTTGGCTTTCCACTAGCTGGAAAGTGGAAGCGTTGATACGACAGGATGAGACTCTTTTTGATGGCATGATGATCTTTGCACTCAATCTGTGCTCCTCCAAATGGGTCAAAAGCCCTCCATCTAATACCAATTTGTTGGTGTGAGAATTCGTCAGGCATCAGAACGCTGGAGTTGATGGTGGAAAGAGTCTCCCAAGGGCGTGACCTGCAAAAAAGTTCTAATCGAAGATGGCTCCGATAAGGATCTTCCTATGCTCAAGTCAGAACTCTTATTCAATAGAAGGAGTATGAGAGACAGAATAACAGTATACCTTCTTTGAGGGTCCTCTTTGAGTCTCCTTTATAGCGGAGAGTTGGAGCTTTAGTTGGCAAGTAATTGGCACGATCCCACATGATCAGGGTGTGATTCATGGGGCACGAGATTGTTGCGCAAGATTTTTAGGGTGCAGCGATTGTGGTTATCTTATTAGTCCAAAGACAGTTGTTGCCTAGCAAGCGCGATATTTTAAATGAAGTTTCCAACCGAAGACAACCGAGAGTTAGTTGGCGACGACTAGGGGTCGGTCGCCTTAGGCATTACCAGATAGGGGCATTTAAAAGTTCACGATTGGTCGGCCGACGAGGGATCATCGGCAATAATATGCAGGGATCGCCGAATAGCTGTTGACGGGCTCTTGCTTGCTTGAGAGGTAAGGCTTAGATCGGGCAGTTGTAGAGGGCTAGCTCGGCGAAGATAATGGCCGACCTTGAGTCAACATAGCATTGCTGTTGATAGGCCTGTCTGGCGCAAATACTTTGGGTCTCGGATCTTTTCATATAATCAGCCCGTGCAGAATTTCCATCAACAATAATTAAAGAAGGATTAAGATTAAGATTATATCGTATTGGATTCGGGACAGGGCATATTATTATTCATATTCAATCTAAATCTACTTTAGAAATTTTTTTCTAAAATCAGAACTATCCTCAAGTCTAATCGAGTTATATCAGATCACGTATCTTGTAGATTGGCTAAAATTACTATCTCTAAGGAGGAAACTTCAACCGATGCAATCCAAAAGGATTCTGATCTAGGTTGAGCTCTGAGATCTAGCTTGACCTCATAATTTTTTGTTGGCAACAACCAACTTCACGTTTTAAGTAGATGTATAACCATTTGCAAATCTATTCATGGCTGAGCTAGAATAGACCGAGTTTTGCCCAACAATTAACAAATTTGGTTAGACCTTGGCCCACCCTCTGATCCTACTTCGAGACCCAAGCTTAGTGCTTACTCAGACTTTGATTACCAAGATGGACTCCAAACTTCCTAAAAAAATACTAAAATAAAAATATTTAAGATATAATAAATATAAATAATTAAATATTTTAAACAGTAATTTCAATACTTAAATAACTATTCTAAGATTCTAGATCTTCTATTATTAAATTACATATCAAAAAAACCTACAATTTAACGATGAAAATATAGAGTTAAAAATTTCAAGATTGGCCAAGATCATATTGAGCTTTAAGGCCAAGGATTTTTAGGCCTATTTTGGCACGACCAATCGGGCCTAAAAGCCTGGCCCAAGCATGCCCAAAAGACAACAGGCTCAAGCAATCGATGATCCTCCGTTCTGAGCAAAAAGGTACAGACATTAAGGAAATCTGTAATTCTCATATCATAATTTTCAAAGAAAAATAAATATTCAATTTACTTGTATTGTTCCATGATCGTCGTATTTTGACTTATAGTGCAAATGGTTCTTGAAAATTCGGTAACTCGATGCTACCATTTTATATTAAGTGGGTATATATCCAAATTAAATTTGGTTCATCTTACTACTCAATTCAAAATCCAATTTCTCATCACATTGAACTTTTGAATCAAAACTGGATTTAGTTAATGTAAATCTAAAAAAACCCAATAACCTAAATACCAGTAAACAAATAATATATATAAATAAATTGATTGCATGATTTATATTTTTTTTGGTAGAGATTTATATTATTTTTTTATTTTAGATTTATATCTTTTTTCATGCTCTCCCTGGTTCTTACACGTTCCTATTTTAGTTTCAAGAACCTACCAAACAATTAAATTTTCATTTTAAATAAATAAAACTATAAATTTAAATTCATTTTAAAAATAATTATCTTTTTCAAAATCAATTTTTTGCTTCCCATATCTAGAGGTGCAAATTAGTCGGAATAAATTGGATCATGAGTGACTCCGATCTAACCCAATTCTTTGATTTTATCCTAATATTGAATTCAGAGTCAACCTAATTGAAAATCAGATCGGATCGGATCGAATCTACGATCCAAAAGTCTGTCCCATTAGATTATTTAGGTCAGATCGGATCCATATATAATTCGATCTCAATCTAGAAAATTTGGATCCAACTCAGATCCAAATTTTAGTTGCGTTCGATTCGTATGATAAACCAACATATGCAAAGTTTATGACAAAAGAAAATAAATATTACTTTATCTTGGTTATTAATTTAAAAATAATTTTTTAAAATCTCACAGTTAAATCGAGTAAAACTATATAAAAAATAACAATGCTATAATAGCATTTGGAATTCTAATCCTACTCTATTTGCTCTATACTTTATATATTGGATTCAATATTGAATTCAGATCGGGTCAGATCTGATCGGATCTTCATTCAGTAAATTCAGATCCGATCTGAAATATTGAACAGGTCCAATTTTAAAATCTGACCTAGCCCCGTGAGTCCTTTAAAATAGATCGGATCGGGTCTAAGCAGGTCGTGCTGGGTCAGGTCATATATCAACCTGACCTATTTGCACCTTTACCCATATCCTCATCTTGTCATATTAGATGTACCATAAATTATTATGATAAAAATGCTTCTAGTTTTAAAAAATATTAATCAAAATTATGTGCTAAAATGAACATAAAAAATACTCATTTTTATTAATTGAATTTAGATATGAGTTCGAAGCTTACTCATTTTTCTTATCCAAGTTCCAATACGGATACAGCAGGCCAAGTCCTATTGACTTATAGCCCCAATTTTTATTACAAAGATTGACAATTAGGGTTGCAATGAAGACAATATCAGTATCTTTTCTTCTAAGAGTAGTCACTCAGTTTTCAACAAGAATGAATCTCACTTTATATATGTCACGTCCCAAATCCGGAATATAACACGACTATGCTACCGAGGGATGGGCCCGCGATAATACAAAACCAAAATTTATCTTCTTAAATATAATAACAGGTGCATCATAAATAAATGTAATAATAAAGTTCAATTCAAATATTTAATTAAACCAAAACTAGTTCAGAGCATCTAAATCCAAAGATAAAATAATCCAAGCCTCAAAATTCATAAACATAAACTGGATTTCTAGTACAAAATTTTCAAGCTTGCTTTGTCAATCTCTAAGCTTGCATTCCCTTTTTACCAGTCCTAGTCTTATTTCTCTGTACATGAAAAAGAAAACAAAAAGAATATGAGCTTCACTAGCTCAGTAAATAGACTTCTGCTTCCTTACCGGACCAAGCATAAAATTTCTTATGATAATGCATCATTTCACAAATAACAATTATTGTAAAAATAAACATTTCATAGAGCATGTAATAAAATAAGTTATAAGCTTATCATGCATGCATAAATCATGTATATTTTACAATCATAAATCATAAATCATTTTTGTCATGTATTCGTGTCATATTTCAAAAAAATTGCTTACAGATGTTCGTGCTAAGGTCACTATTATACCCGTGACAGGGCTATATTTCTTAATCGATAGAGTTCTTAATTCATGTGCCAACTTTATATCCGCTAGCAAGGCCATATTTCGTGTAGATGCTAGCTCCGGATGTCGACCTTCCTGAAGAGATTCATTCATAGCTATCTGAGAGCCTTTAAAATCTTTGTATCTTTTTCTTAAAATATATATATACATAGATGAAAAATAATAAAATCTCATGCTTCATAATCATGCAACTTTTTATAAAATACATTCATGCAATCAATACTCATAATAAAATATATTTTTTTATATCACATATGCTGATCCTTATTTTACGAAAAATATGACTTCATCAATAAGAGATCTTATGCATAAAAATCATAGAGATTTAAAAATAAATGAGCATAAGATGTACATACCTCGATCATCCTAGACCTTTTAATCTTCCTTAAATGAATCAGACAGTCCTATTTAAAATATTAAATCATTATTAAATTTTATTTCATATATAAAATTACATAATATAAGAAGATGACCGAATTGATGATCAGTCTAATAAATCCTCCCTTTCGGTTCTAAATCAATTTAAGATCATAGGTCACTAGGAGTGGAGAAGATGACCGAATAGGAGATCCATAGGGCTTTTTAGAGAGAGAAAATTTTTAGAGAGAGAAAGTCCAATTCTAGAGAGAGAAAAAAATGGTTTAGACTTAATCATAAGTATTTATTTTATTTTATTTATTTTATTTTATTTCTTTTTATTTTCTTTTTATTTTCTTTTCTTTTTTTTCTTTTCTTTTTCCCGTGGCCTTCTTTGGCCGGAACAGGGCACCTAGAGGTCCTTTGCCTTTGACCGACTGATCATGGTCGTACCTCGCCCGACGGTGGCCAGCAGCAAGAGGCGACCCTCCCGAGCTTGGAGAGGCTAAAGCTGGTGGTCGACGGTGACCGTCGGTACCAAAAATCAAGGGAAAGGGAGAGGCCGAATAGAGCTTCCTTTTTCGATGAAATCCGATGACTCCTGTCGCCGACAGTCGTGCCTATAGGAATGAAAAAGAAGGAAGAGAAGAGAGGAAGAGGAAGAAGGACTTACCTCAGTCTCCGATGACCTCCACCGGCGAGAAATCACAGCGAGCACGAGTCGAGGGGCTGCGGCTTCAATCGAAAAAATCAAAGAGGAACACCGACGATCGTCGGTGATTGCTATGTCCTCTCTTAGAGGAGAGAGCGGTTCTTATAGGGCTTATCCTAGGGTCCTTCAATGGCCCTAGGACTTCGATTCCAATCGAAATCGGAGAAGGAGAAGACTTCGATCGGGAGTCTTCTTTCCCTTTTTTTTTCTCGATGGGCTTAGTGGGCTTTAGGCCCAACGGGCCAAGTTATTACATTCTACCCCCCATAAAAAAAATTCATCCTCGAAATTTAACATACCTTCATTTTTAAACAAGTATGGATATCTCGTCTTCATATCATCTTCAAGCTCCCAAGTAGCCTCTCTCTCTTCATGATTACTTCAATGAATCTTCACATATGGAATGATGCACCATCTTAGAACTTGCTCTTTTCGATCAATAATTCGAAAGAAAAATTCTTCATAGGTTAAGTCTTCATAAACTTGCAATGGCTCATACTTTATTATATTATTTGGATCAGGTACAAACTTTCTCAGTAATGAAACATGAAAGACATTGTGCACTTTGGATAAATCTGGTGGTAAAGCTAGTTCGTAAGCAACATCTCCTACTCGATTTAAAATTTCAAAAGGTCCAATATATCGCGAACTCAGCTTGCCATGTCTTTCAAATCTCATGACACCCTTAGTAGGTAATACTTTTAGAAAAATATGCTCACCAACCTAAAATTCTAATTTTTTTCTTTTTCTATCTGCCCAACTCTTCTGTCTATCCTGTGCTGCCTTGAGTCTTCTCTTGATCAGATAAATTTTATCTCTAGCATCTTGAACTAACTCGGGACCTATTAATATTTTTTCACCCACTTCATCCCAATACAGAGGAGATCTACACTTTCTTCTATATAGGGCTTCATAGGGTGCCATTCGGATACTAGAATGAAAACTGTTATTATATGCAAATTCAATCAGTGTCACATGATTATCCCAATGTCCTCCAAAATCGAAAGCACAAGCTCTTAACATATCCTCAAGAGTTTGAATTGTCCTTTCAGATTGGCCATCCGTCTGGGGATGGAAAGCAGTACTAAGCCTCAATTCTGTCCCCAAAGCATCTTGAAAATTTTTTCAAAATCTAGATACGAATCATGGATTCCGATCAGACACAATACTTATTGGAACACTATGCAAGCATACAATTCCATCAATATACATCCGAGCTAACTTAGCAAGTGGAGTACCAACTCGAAAAGGTACAAAGTGAGCTGATTTAATAAGTCGATCAACAATCACCCACACTGCATCATTTTTCCTTACTGTCCTTGAAAGTCCTGTAACGAAATCCATCATGATATATTCCCATTTTCATTCTGGTATCTCTAATGGTTTTAGCAAACCAGCAGGTCTTTGATGTTCAGCTTTCACTTGCTGGCATACCAAGCATTGAGATATAAACCGAGCTATCTCCTACTTCATTCCATTCCACCAGAAATATTATTTTAAATCTCTATACATCTTTGTACTATCGGGATGAAAGGAGAAACGAGATTTATGGGCTTCTTCTAAAATTTTTTTCTTTAGTTCAGGATCTCCTGGTATGCATAATCTGTTCCCAAAATAAAGAGTTCCATCTGTATGTAGCCTAAGCTCAGTTTGTAACCCTTTCTCCATGTCCTTCTTAAACTGACACAAATGAATATCATTCTATTGGATCACTTTTATCTATTCGATCAATGCTGGTTGTACCATTAAATTGGCTAATGCATTCTTAACATCGGTACAAGTCACTTTAATTTGTAAATCTTCAAGATCTCTTAGAATTTATTGCTGAAAGGATAGCAGAGTCATCATATTTGCTGAAGACTTCCTATTAAGTACATCTGCCATCACATTGACTTTCTCAGGATGATATTTAATATTTAGATCATAATCTTTTAATAGTTCAAGCCACCTCCTTTGCTTCATACTCAGCTCTTTTTGAGTAAATAAGTATTTTAAGCTTTTATGATCAATAAAGATTTCACAAGATTCTTCATATAAATAATGTCACCAAATCTTTAAAGCAAAAATAATAGCTGCTAACTCCAAATCATGTGTCAGATAATTCTGCTCATAGGTTTTTAGTTATCGAGAAGCATAAGCTATGATCTTATCGTTCTGCATCAATACACAACCTAATCTCTTCTTGGAAGCATCACTATAAATGATAAATCCTTCATTACTAGATGGTAAAGTAAGAACTGAGGCAGATATCAATCGTTACTTCAGATCTTGAAAACTCTACTCACATTCACTGCTCCATTCAAATTTTATTCATTTCTGAGTTAAGCGGGTTAGAGAAATTGTAATTTGAAAAAATTTCTTGATGAATCTTCTATAATAACCAACCAAGCCTAAAAAGCTTCTAACTTCCGTCACATTAGTCGGACGAGGCCAATTCACCACGACTTCTATCTTTTTTGGATCGATTGAGATTTTTTTTTTAGATATTACATATCCGAGGAAGACAACACTATCCAACCAGAACTCATACTTGCTAAGCTTGACGAAGAGCTTCTCTTCTCTCAAGGTCTGAAACACAATCCTTAAATGTCTCTCATGTTCCTCTATATTTTTAGAATAAACTAGGATATCATCAATAAAAACAACAACGAATTGATCCAGATACGGCTTGAAAATCCTGTTCATCATATCTATAAAAACAGCCGGTGCATTGATTAGTCCAAAAGGTATTACTAAAAATTTATAATGGCCATACCTGATTCTAAATGCAGTCTTAGGTACATCTTCATCTCTAATTCTTAGTTGATAATAGCCTGATCTGTGATAACCCGGCTTGATGGGCCAAAAGCCCACTAAACCCAAGAAACAAAAAAAAAACAAAAACAAAAAAAACAAAAAAAAAATAGGGAGGAAGACTCCCGATCGAAGTCTTCCTCTTCCCTGGTTTCGATCAAGAATCGAAGTCCTAGGGCCATTAAAAGACCCTAGGATGAGCTCTATAAGAACCCCCCTCCTCTTCTCTAAGAGTAGACCCATCAATCACCGACGATCGCCAGAGTTCCTCTCCGATTTTTTCGATTGAAGCCGCGGCCCCTCGACTCGTGCTCGCCGCAATTTCACACCGGTGGGGGTCATCGGAGGCTGTGGTAAGGCCTCCTTCCTCTTCCTCTCTTCTCTCCCTTCTTTTTCGTGCTTGTGGGCACGATTGCCGGCGACAAGTGTTACCGAATTTTGTTGGAAAAGAAAATCCCTGTTCGGCCTCTTCTTTTTTCTGATTTTTCGGCACCGACGGTCACCACCGACCGCCGACTATGGTCCTTCCGAATTCGGGGGAAGTCGTCCCTTGTCGTCGGCCACCGTCGGGCAAGGTGTGGCCGTGAATGGTTGGTTTAAGGAATGGGGACCTCTAGGTCCCCTGTTCCGGCCAAAGAAGGCCACAGGGAAAAAGAAAAAGAAAAGAAAAAGAGAAGAAAAAAGAAAAGAAAAAGAAAAAGAAAAGGAAAAAGAAAAAGAAAAAGAAAAGGAAAAAGAAAAGAAAAAAAAAATATATATATATAATAATAATAATAATAATACACATAAAAGAAGTTTCTCTCATCCCTCTCTAAAGTCTTTCTCTCTCTAGAATTGGATACTTTCTCTCTCTACTTTCTCTCTCTACTTTCTCTCTTTAAAAATTTTCTCTCTCTAAGAAGCCTTATGAATCTCTTATTAGGCCATCTTCTCCACTCCTAGGGACCTATGACCTTAAATCGGTTTAGAGCCGAAGGAAGAGATTTATTGGACTGATCATCAAATCGATCATTTCTTTATATTATTTAATTTTATTAAATATATAAAATAAAAATTTATTGATGATTTAATATTTTAAATAGGACTGTCCGATTCTTTTAAGAAAGATTAAAAGGTCCAGGACGATCGAGGTAAGTGAATTTTATGCTCCTTATTTATTTTTAAATGATCATGCTTTTATGTAAAGAATTGCTATTGATAAAATCATAATTTTTCATAAAATAAGGATCGACATATGTGATATGAAAAAGTATATTTTATTATGAGCATTGATTTCATGAATATGTCTTATGAAAATAGCATGATTATGAAGCATGAATTTTATAGTTTTTCCATCTATGTATATGTATGCTTTAAGAAAAAGATAAAATGATTTCAAAGGCTCTCAGATGGCTATGAATGAATCCCTTCGGGAAGGTCGATATCCAGAGCTAGCATCCACACGAAACATGGCCCTGCCAGTGGATATAAAGTTGGCACATGAATTAAGAACTCTGTCGATTAAGAAACATGGCCCTGTCACGGGTATAATAGTGACCTTAGCACGAATGTCTGTGAGCAATATTTTGAAACATGACATGAATACATGATGAAAATGATTTACAATTCATAATTTTAAAATATACATAATTTATGCATGCATGATGAGCTTATAACTTGTTTTATTATATACTCTATGAAATATTTATTTTTACAATAATTGTTATTTGTTAAATGATGTATTATCATAGAAAACTTATGCTTGATCCGGTAAGGAAGCGGAAGTCTACTTACTGAGCTGGTGTAGCTCATATTCTTTTTATTTTCTTTTTCATGTATAGAGAAATAAGGCTAGGACTGATGGAAAGGGAATCCAGGCTTGGGGATCAGCAAAGCAAGTTTAAAAATTTTGCACTAGGAATTCAGTTTATGTTTATGGATTGTAGTCATTATAAATTTTAAGACTTGGATTATTTCATCTTTGGATTTAGATACTCTGAACCAGTTTTGATTTAATTAAATATTTGAATTGAACTTTATTATTATATTTATTTGTGATACACCTGTTATTATATTTAAGAAGATGAATTTTGGCTTCGTGTTATCGTGGGTCCATCCCTTGGTAGCATGGCCATGTTATGTCCCAGATTTGGGGTGTGACATTCTATGGTATCAAAGCGATAGGTTTAATCAAGGGTAGAACTTAAAACTTTACAGTGGATAGTTAGGTTACGCATAGTTAGACTCTGACTTAAATTATTAATTGTACTGTAACTCTGTTATAAAATAATATAATAATGTTGGTATTTGAATAGGAAGCGATGAGCGATAGGGAGGGCGAGACCTTGGCAAATATGACTGCTAGGACAAGAGGAGCAAGAGGAGCAAGATTGACATCGCGAGGAGCTGCCAATCAACCAGTTGAGCGGGCTCCTGACGCACCGGCCACTCAGGCGGATATTGCTGGTGTATGTCAAGTGGTGGCTCAGCTTATCCAGCAGCAGGCACAGACTGCTCCTCGACTGACATTATCTATGAAATCATACTATGAGAGATTCAGAAGGCTCAACCCACCTCTATTTGAGGGTGGATCTGATCCTATAGCTGCAGAGATATGGATTTGAGAGATGGAAAAGATGTTTGATGCCTTGCAATATCCTGAGAATGTGAAGGTCCGATTAGCTGTTCCTATGTTAAAAGGGAATGCCGAGTTTTGGTGGACTGCGATAAAAGCTGCCTATGGGAACAATGATGATCAGCTCACTTGGGAAGAATTCAAAGAGATATTTTATGATCAGTACTTTTCGGAGACAATGAGATTGGTAAAAGAAAATGAGTTTCTAGCCTTAAAGCAAAAGGATGATATGACGGTGTTAGAATATGCTAACAAATTTAATGAGCTAGGCCGCTTTTGCCCCCTAGCTTATGGAATTTGAAAGGAGTAAAGCTAACAGATTCGAACAAGGTCTAAGATATGGAATTCGATCCCGTCTGTCTTCTCATATTTTCAATAACTACAAGGACGTACTGAAGCGAGCTTTAAAAGTGGAGTCTGAATTGAAAAGAGCAGATCTAGAAAGAGAAGATAAGAAGAGATCGAGATCAGCAGAAAATCTAAAGGATCAGCAGAAAAATTTTAAAAATAATAACTCTGATAAGAAGAAAGAATCTTCATCCTGCTCCTACTGTGGAAAAAATCATAATGGACCTTGTCTCAAGAGGATTAAAGCATGCTTCTTATGTGGTGAGAAAGGACATATGGCTCGTGATTGTCCAAATAAGAAAAGAGATGACTCTAGACCTAACAAACCAGTTGATCAAAAACAAAAAAGAAATGCATGAGTGTTTACTTTAAACCAGCAGGAGACCAATGCAAATGATCAAGTGGTGACAGGTATTATCCTAGTCAATTCTATTTATGCTCGTGTGTTATTCGATTCTGGCTCTTCACACTCTTTTATATCTCTCAAGTTTGCTACTTCTTTGAATTGTGTGCCTGAAAAACTAAATGAACCATTATATGTTAGCACACCTTTTAAAAATATTGTTGTTGCTAACTGTTGCTCCTAGATTGATTTTGATGATTACAAAGCAGATTGAAGGGATATAAATAATTTTAAAATTGAAAAAGTCCTTATGCTCTTCAAGGGCAAAATCATAATTTCACTAAAATGCTGATTTGAAAGTATCATTTGATAGAACAAATGATTTGTAAACTATTGGTGAAAATTTCATTGTATTTGGACTTATATTTTTGAAGTTATAAAGGTTTGAAGTGCATGAGTCGACTCATGAGTCGACTCATGGCACTGTGAGCTGATTGGCACGCAAAAATTCTCCTTGGCACGCTAGTTTTCTGGCTTGGCACGACCTGTGAGTCGACTCATGAGTCGACCCACAAGGCATGAGTCGACTCATGAGTCGACCCTTGCTGATTTGAGCCGAAAAATCCAGAAATCAAGACTGTCTGGTCTGTGCAACAGAAGTCGACTCCTGATGCATGAGTCGACTCATGAGTCGACCCCTGCGATGGAAAATATCAGCAACGGCTATTTTTTTGCTCGTTTTAATTACCTTTTATGCTTCCTAAAATTGTTCTAATGGCTCTTTATCTGCCTAAATTGTTTTCTCTTGCTTTTAATGCTATAAAATGCTTGAAATGGTGAAAGAAATTACAGTTTAAATAGCAGATCAAATTGGAGAGAAAAAGAAGAAGATCAATCGGCAGATCAAAAGAGAGATAAAATTCATTGAGAGGATCCACGAGATAATTTGAGAGAAAAAGAAAAGAGGATCCAAAATCCACACGAGAGATTGTGAAAGAGATTCAAGAGCTTTCAAAGAGAGGATCTTTCAAGCCTATTGTTCAACCTTGATCTAGAGATCTTCCAAAGCTTTCAAGAGATCTTCAATCAACAATCAACCTCTTCTCAAGCATTCGTTCAAGTGTTCATCCACTTTGAGAAAATCCGAAAAGGGGTTCTTCATTTGAGTAAAGTTTTTATTGTTATATTTGCTCATTTAAGGAGCTGTTATTGTATTAATCTGTGCTCAAAATTTTCTAACTCTTTGTGAGTTTTTGTTCTTGTTTTTGGAGGATTTCCAAAACAAGAAAAGGCTGATCCGAACCTGAAATTGGAGTGTTTTGGATTTACTTGTACCCGGGAAATAAGTGATCTAGCTTGGGATAGCTAGTGTCGGAGTTTCTGACGTTTTGTATTCAGGTTGAATACAGGTATAGTGGATTGAAATTCCCAAGTAGGAGCTTGGGGAGTGGATGTAGGTGCAGGGTTGGCACCGAACCACTATAAATCCTTGTGTTTGTGGTGTGCTTTATCGCTTCACTTTATTTCTTTATTATATCCTTGCATTCCTGCTTTAGGTAATTAATATTGAATTAAAGTCTTTGTTTTGTTCTTCATAAGTAACTTGTTGGGCTTAAAATTTTTAGAAACCCAATTCACCCCCCCTCTTAGGTTGCATAGCTGGGCAATAAGTGGTATCAGAGCCGGTGCTCTAGCCCTTCTTTGATCTAACAATCAAAGAGCCAAAGATCTATGGCAATCCATGTCGGTACTTCTCTAGCCGAGGGGCAATCTACAAACCGACCTCCACTTTTCAATGGGTCTAATTACACCTATTGAAAAGCTCGGATGAAGATATTCATACAAGCACTCGACTATGATATGTGGAGTATCATAGTGAACGGTCCTCACACACCCACCAAGATTATAGATGGTGAGAAGTCAACCAAACCCGAAAAAGAATGGGATGAGGTTGACAAGAAATTGGCATAATTAAATGCCAAAGCCATGAATGTCCTTTATTGTGCACTAGATGCATGTGAATTTAATCGCATTTCTACTTGTGCATATGCTAAAGAAATATGGGATAGGTTAGAAGTAACCCATAAGGAAACAAATCAAGTAAAAGAGTCTAAAATAAACATGCTTGTACATAAATATGAATTGTTCAAAATAGAGCATGATGAGTCCATAACTGCTATGTTTACTCGTTTTACTGATATAATCAATGATTTAAAGAGTCTTGGCAAATCTTATACTAACAGTGAACTTGTAAGGAAGATTCTCAGGTCACTGCCAAGAACTTGGGAAGCCAAGGTGACTGCCATCCAAGAAGCAAAGGATTTGAACACTCTACCTCTAGAAGAGCTTCTTGGATCCTTGATGACTCATGAACTTAGCATGAAGCAACATCAAGAGGATGAAGTCAAAAAGAAAAGAACCATTGCCCTCAAATCCACAACTTCGTCTGATTATGAAACGGATGACTCTGAAGATGAAGAACAGGATGAAGAGATGGCACTCATCACCCGAAAATTTAAGAAGTTTCTAAGAAAAAGAAAACAGGGGATGAGAAAGAAATTCACAAAAGAGGATCAAAGCAAAGAAAAGGAGAAAGATCAACCCCTTACATGCTACGAGTGCAAGAAGCCGGGATATTTCAGATCCGAATGTCCACAACTGAAGAAAGGTCCCAAAAAGTTCAAAAAGAAGGCAATGATGGTGACTTGGAGTGCGAGTGATGACTCAAGCTCCGACGAGAAAACCTCAACAGAACAAGCCAATCTGTGCCTGATGGCACATGAAAATGAGGTAACTTCTGAATCCACTAGTGAATTCACATTTGAAGAATTGCATGAAGCATTCTATGATTCAATTGATGAATTAAAGAAACTAGGGAAGAAAAACAAAGAACTGAAATTGGAAAATCAGTCCTTAGTGAAACAAGCTGAAATTCTTTCAATTGAAAAATTCACTTTGTTTCAAGAAAATCAAAACTTAAAGGATGAAATTAACAAGCTGAAATCTATAGTAGATAAGTTCACCTTAAGTTCAAACAAACTAAATATGATTCTTGAAAATCAGAAAGCTATATATGATAAGGCTGGACTTGGCTATAAACCTCTGAAGAAACAAAAATTTCTGAAGGATATTTATGTAAATTATTCAAGTAACAAGTCTACAAATATTACTTGTTTCAACTGTGGTAGGATAGGACATAAATCATACACATGTCTTATTAACAAATATGCAAACACAAAAAAAATATGGGTTCCAAAAGGAACCATTCTGACTAACCTGAAAGGACCCAAGAAAGCTTGGGTACCTAAGACAGAAACTTGACCTTTGCTTGCAGGTGTGTCTAGCATCCCAAGAAGGAAACAGAAAATGGTATCTTGACAGCGGATGCTCGAGACACATGACTGGTGATGAATCACAATTCATCACGCTTGATGCTAAGGATGGAGGGATGGTCACCTTTGGAGATAATGGCAAAGGAAAGATCATCGGGATAGGTAACATTGGTATCACTCCCTCCAAATACATTGAGAATGTTTTACTAGTTTAAGGTTTAAAGCATAACTTACTTAGCATTAGTCAATTCTGTGATAAAGGGTATAAAGTAGTTTTTGAATCATCTGTTTGCATTGTGACTAGTCCTATTAACGATGGCATTAAATTTATAGGACATAGGCATGGCAATGTTTATATGATAGATTTAAATGACTTAGCCAAATTAGACATGCAATGCCTAGTATCCTTGAATGCTAAAATCAATGAGACTAGTTGGCTGTGGCATCGTAGACTTGCACATATTAGCATGCATTCTCTTTCAAAATTAATTAAAAAGGATTTAGTTCTCGGTTTGCCAAAACTGAATTTTGAAAAGGATAGAATTTGTGATGCATGCCAATTAGGTAAACAAACTAGAGTATCATTTAAATCCAAAAATACTGTTTCAACTTCTAGACCATTAGAGCTCTTACATATGGACTTATTTGGACCAACAAGAATCACCAGTCTAGGAGAAAAACGATATGGCCTTGTAATTATAGATGATTATTCTCGTTTTACTTGGGTTTTCTTTTTGGCTCACAAAAATGAAACTTTTCATATTTTCACTAAATTTCATCGAAAAGTCTCTAATGAAAAAGGTTTTTCAATTCAAAATATTAGAAGTGATCATGGAACTGAATTTGAAAATCAAGATTTTGAAAATTTTTGTGATGAAAATGGAATTGGCCATAACTTCTCTGCTCCTAGGACACCCCAACAGAATGGGGTAGTTGAAAGGAAAAACAGAACCTTAGAAGAAATGGCTCGTACCATGCTTTGTGAAAGCAACCTTCCAAAATATTTTTGGGCAGAAGCAATTAACACAGCATGTTACATTTTAAATCATGCTTTAATTAGATAATTTTTAAAGAAAACCCCCTATGAACTTTGGAAAGGAAGAAAACCAAATATTGCATATTTTCATATTTTTGGTTGCCGATGTTTTGTATTAAATAATGGCAAAGAAAAACTTGGTAAATTTGATGCAAAATCAGATGAAGCAATCTTTCTAGGTTACTCCTCCACTAGTAAAGCATTTAGAGTTTTCAACAAAAGAACTTTAGTAGTTGAGGAGTCCATACATGTTGTTTTTGATGAATCTAACGATCTTCCTTCAAGGAAGAATGAGGGTGTTGATGATGCAGAGCCACTAATAGAAGGTATGAAGGAGATCACTCTGAAAGACTCAGCAACTCCAAAAGATAAGGATCAAGAAGACGAACAAAATGAAAGAGGTGAAGAAATTCAAGAACAACCTCAAGGTACAAATGACCTACCCAAGGAATGGAGGTATATTCACAACCACCCTAAGGAGTTAATTATTGGTGACCCTATGCATGGGGTAAAAACCCGTTCTTCACTAAAAGATGCAGTTAATCATTGTGCTTTTGTATCTCATCTTGAACCTAAAACTTTTGAAGAAGCTGAAAATGATCATAATTGGATTAATGCTATGCAAGAGGAACTTAATCAATTTGAAAGAAATAATGTTTGGACCTTAGTATCAAGACCTAAAGATTACTCAATAATTGGCACAAAATGGGTCTTTAGAAACAAATTAGATGAGCATGAAAATGTAATTAGAAATAAAGCAAGACTGGTTGCTAAGGGATATAATCAAGAAGAAGGAATTGATTTTGATGAAACCTTTGCACCTGTTGCTAGATTAGAAGCTATTAGACTTCTACTTGCATATGCTTGCTTTATGAAATTCAAATTATTTCAAATGGATGTTAAAAGTGCATTTTTAAATGGATATATCTCTGAAGAAGTATATGTAGAACAACCACCTGGATTTGAAAATCATGCTTTTCCTAATCATGTCTTTAGATTAAATAAAGCTTTATATGGACTAAAACAAGCACCTAGAGCATGGTATGAAAGGCTAAGCAAATTTCTAATGAATAATGGTTTTTCAAGAGGTAATGTAGATACAACCCTATTTATTAAAAGAAATCAAAATGATATGCTAATTATACAAATTTATGTTGATGACATAATTTTTGGGTCTACTAATGAATCCCTTTGTCAAGACTTTGCTAAGCTTATGCAGGGAGAGTTCGAGATGAGCATGATGGGAGAACTCACCTTCTTCCTCGGACTCCAAATCAAACAATCAAAAGAGGGAATCTCCATCACCCAAAGCAAGTACACCAAGGAACTACTCAAAAGATTTGAAATGGAGAACTGCAAACCAATTGGCACACCAATGAGTCCCTCATGTAAGCTTGACAAGGATGATGAAGGTAAAAGCGTAGACTTAAAATACTATAGAGGTATGATTGGCTCATTATTATATCTAACTGCAAGTAGGCCTGATATCATGTTTAGGGTTTGCTTATGTGCTAGATATCAATCTAATCCTAAAGAATCTCATTTGAATGCTGTTAAAAGAATCCTTAGATACTTAAATGGTACTCAAACTCTAGGGTTATGGTACTCTAAGGACTCACAAATTAATTTATTAGGATATTCAGATGCTGATTTTGCTGGATGCAAATTAGATAGAAAAAGCACAAGTGGAACTTGCCAATTTCTTGGAGTTAACCTAATCTCATGGTTTAGCAAGAAACAAAATTCGGTGGCACTGTCTACGGCTGAGGCCGAATACATTGCAGCCGGAAGTTGTTATGCTCAAATCTTATGGATTAAGCAACAACTCGAAGATTTTGGAATCAAACTTAATGAAACACCAATAATATGTGACAACACAAGTGCCATAAATCTATCTAAAAATCCAATTCAACACTCAAGATCTAAACATATTGAAATAAGACATCATTTTATAAGAGAACATGTTCAAAACAAAAATGTAATTCTTGAATATGTTTGCACTGAAAATCAATTAGCTGATATCTTTACAAAGGCCCTTAGTGAGGATAGATTCTGTGAAATTAGGAGAAATCTAGGAATTCTAGATCCATTTGCCTAAAATTTTTTAATTTCCAAAGAATTGATTAGAGCTCAATTTTCAACATCTATCCTGGTCCCAAAAGCTCAAATTTATCATTCTAAAAACTTATCATTAAGCAAAATTCCTTCACTCAAAATTTTAAATTTTTCTGGAATTTATTCACATTTTTCCTGATTTTCTGAACTTCATGAGTCGACCCCCATGAGTCGACTCAATGGCAAACTTGTAAATCCCACCAACTTTCAACGGGTTCATTATTTTTATACTAAAACCCTGTTCGTGAGGCGACTCATCTTCCCATCGTTCTTCTTCCAAAAGCCATCTTCTCCAACTCTTCTTGCTCCAAATCCAAGGATTAATTCCGAGGCAATTCTCCCTCCTCCTCTCCACCAAAAATCGCCTCCTTGAAAAGGAATTTTTTGTGCTTTCTCGCATTGCTTGGCGCGGTTGGAACGTGCCCTAGCACTTTACCGAACTTTCAAAATCCACTTCTTTTCTCCACCAAAATCCTTCTTTACTCTCTTGTGATCTCTCCTCCACTCAATTCAAGTCTCCTTGCCTGCTACTATATTGAATATGGCTCCGAAGATGAAACTTCCCCAAAGAAGAAAATCAATCCGTGAGCCTGAAGAAATTATCAGAAAGAAAAGGCAAGCCGCTCAATCTTCAACTGCTCCCACTCCAGTTTCAACATCTGCTCAAGGTCCCTCTCAATCCTCCATAAGCCTCAGTGTGAATCCTCTTTCTGATAGAAAAGTAGAAACCGGAAAAAATATAGATTTTCGATTCTTTGAGAAAGAAGATTTTACTTTTGCAAGTAAAATTAAAAATCAAGGATGGGAACTCTATTGCTCTCTTAAGGAAGTCACCTATGTTGACCTTGTTAGAGAATTCTACCAAAACCTACTTTATGGAAGTGGGTCAGTGACTTCAACTGTAAAGGGAATTGATATCTGCCTGGATTCTAGGATATTGGGAGAAATACTTCAGTTGCCTAGTGAAGGATATTCATATATGAAACTCCCAATTAAAGAAGAGGGGATCAGAATTATTTTAGGAGAAACTTATTCAGAAAATTTAAACAAATTGGAAGCAAAGATTTTGTCCATTGAGATGAGGGTCCTGCATCAGATGGTAACAAAGCTATTCTTTCCTAGGAGTGGTAGACATGACTTACTTTCCAGCAGAGATGTATGTGTCATGTTTCATGTCATCACTCAGACCCCCCTGAACCTCCCTGCACTTATGATAGAGGCCATGAGAGAAACTTTGAATAGATCCAAGGCACACTTGCCTTATGGTATGGCCCTTACTAGAGTATTCAGGAGGTTTGGAGTTAGCTGTGAGGGGGAGGCACCTACCAAGCTATCTCATGTGGACACTTTCAACCAACACAGCCTGCACCGAATGGGATTTGCAAAGACTGATGGTGGTTGGATCAAGGGATCTGAGGAGAGAGTTGAGGAAAGAACTGAAGAGAGAACTGAAGAGAGAGCTGAAGTCAGAACTGAAGGCAGAATAGAAGAAGAAGGTCCATCTTCTCCTGTACATGACTTCAGGGCAGCTTCACCAGATACCCAGTTCATTCCTGATACTGAGGCTGGCCCTTCAGAGTTTACTAGGATGCCCACACCAGTGTATCAGCCAGAGAGCAGAGCACCTCATTCAGAGTTCAGACTGGCTGATGATCAGATCGAGCATATATCACAGCGTGTGGCTTCTTTGCTGTCTAGTCAGTGGGGTAGTACTTCTTTTGTACCTGGAGCCACCTCTTCTGATCAGACCATTACTCCCCACATCTCCACTATGTTTCAGATGATATCAGATCAGTCCATCAGGATACAGCAGCTTGAGGACACAGTCTGGAGACTTACTGGCAGAGTTCTTGACTTGCAGGGGCAAGTCCTTGCTTTGGCCCATCCCAAGCCACAGGAGTCAATCATTGATGTTGCTCCTAGATTGATTTTGATGATTACAAAGCAGATTGAAGGGATACAAACAATTGAAAAAGTCCTTATGCTCTTCAAGGGCAAAATTGTAATTTCACTAAAATCCTGATTTGATAGTACCACTTGGTAGAACAAATGATTTGAAATCTATTGGTGAAAATTTCATTGTGTTTGGACTTATACTTTTGAAGTTATGAAGGTTTGAAGTGCATGAGTCGACTCATGAGTCAACTCATGGCACTATGAGCTGAATGGCACGCAAAAAATTTCCATGGCACACTGGATTTTTGGCTTGGCACGACCTGTGAGTCGACTCATGAGTCGACCCACAAGGCATGAGTCGACTCATGAGTCGACCTCTGCTGATTTGAGCCAAAAAATCCAGAAATCAGATCTTCTGGTCTGTTGCAACAGAAGTCGACTCATGAGTCGACTCCTGAAGCATGAGTCGACTCATGAGTCGACCCCTGCGACGGGAAATGTCAGCAACGGCTATTTTTTTGCCCGTTTTAATTGCCATTTATGCTTCCTAAAAATCCTCTAACGGCTCTTTATCTGCCTAAATTGTTTTCTCTTGCTTCTAATGCTACAAAATGCTTTAAATGATGAAAGAAATTGCAGATTAAATAGCGGATCAAATGTGAAATCAAATGAGAAGAGAAAAGAGAGGAAAAAGAGAAGAACAGAAGAGAGGATCCAAAATTTGCAAGAAAAAGCCTGAGATCAACGAAATATCCATAGAGGAAAAGAGAGAGGATCCACAATATACCAGAGAGATTGTGAAAGAGAAAAGGAAGATCTTTCAAGGAGAGAATTCTTCACGCCTATCGTTTCAACCTTGATCTAGAGATCGTTCAAAGCTTTCAAGAGATCTTCAATCAACAATCAACCTCTTCTCAAGCGTTCAACCGTTCATTCATCTTGAGAAAATCTAAAAAAGGGGTTCTTCATTTGAGTAAAGCTTTTATTGTTATATTTGCTCATTTAAGGAGCTGTTATTGTATTCATCTGTGCTCTAAATATTCTTACTCTTTGTGAGTTTTTGCTCTTGTTTTTGGAGGATTTCCAAAACAAGGAAAGGTTGATCCGAACCTGAAATCGGAGTGTTTTGGGTTGGCTTGTACCCGGGAAACAAGTGATCTAGCTTGGGATAGCTAGGGTCGGAGTTTCCGACGTCTTGTATTCTAGCTTGGGATAGCTAGTGTCGGAGTTTCCGACGTTTTGTATTCGGGTTGAATACAAAGGATAGTGGATTAAAATTCCCAAGTGGGATCTTGGGGAGTGGACGTAGGTGCAAGGTTAGCACCGAACCACTATAAATCCTTGTGTTTGTGGTGTGCTTTATCGCTTTATTTTATTTCTTTATTATATCCTTGCAATACTGCTTTAGTTAATTAATATTGATTTAAAGCCATTGTTTTGTTCTTCATAAGTTATCAGTTGGGCTTAAAATTTTTTAGAAACCCAATTCACCCCCCCTCTTGGGTTGCATAGCTGGGCAACAAGTGGTATCAGAGCCAGTGCTCTAGCCCTTCTTTGATCTAACAATCAAAGAGCCAAAGATCTATGGCAACCCATGTTGGAACTTCTCTAGCTGAGGGGCAATCAACAAACCGACCTCCGCTTTTCAATGGGTCTAATTACACCTATTGGAAAGCTCGGATGAAGATTTTCATACAAGCACTCGACTATGATATGTGGAGTATCATAGTGAATGGTCCTCACACACCCACCAAGATTATAGATGGTGAGGAGTCAACCAAACCCGAGAAAGAATGGGATGAGGTTGACAAGAAATTAGCACAATTAAATGCCAAAGCTATGAATGTTCTTTATTGTGCACTAGATGCTAGTGAATTTAATCGCATTTCTACTTGTGCATCTGCTAAAGAAATATGGAATAGATTAGAAGTCACCCATGAGGGAACAAATCAAGTAAAAGAGTCTAAAATAAACATGCTTATACATAAATATGAATTGTTCAAAATAGAGCATGATGAGTCCATAACTGCTATGTTTACTCATTTTACTGATATAATCAATGGTTTAAAGAGTCTTGGCAAATCTTATACTAACAGTGAACTTGTAAGGAAGATTCTCAGGTCACTGCCAAGAACTTGGGAAGCCAAGGTGACTGCCATCCAAGAAGCAAAGGACTTGAACACTCTACCTCTAGAAGAGCTTCTTGGATCCTTGATGACTCATGAACTTAGCATGATGCAACATCAAGAGGATGAAATCAAAAAGAAAAGAACCATTGCCCTCAAATCTACAACTTCACCTGATTATGAAACAGATGACTCTGAAGATGAAGATCAGGATGAGGAGATGGCTCTCATCACCCGGAAATTCAAGAAGTTTCTAAGAAAAAGGAAACAGGGGATGAGAAAGAAATTTACAAAAGGGGATCAAAGCATAGAAAAGGAGAAAGATCAAACCCCTATATGCTACGAGTGCAAGAAGCCAGGACATTTCAGATCCGAATGTCCTCAATTGAAGAAAGGTCCAAAGAAATTCAAAAAGAAGGCAATGATGGTGACCTGGAGTGCGAGTGATGACTCAAGCTCCGACGAGGAAACCTCAACCGAACAAGCCAATCTGTGCCTGATGGCACATGAAAATGAGGTAACTTCTGAATCCACTAGTGAATTTACTTTTGAAGAATTGCATGAAGCTTTCTATGATTCAATTGATGAATTAAAGAAACTAGGGAAGAAAAATAAAGAGCTGAAATTGGAAAATCAGTCCTTAGTGAAACAAGCTGAAATTTTTTCAATTGAAAAATTCACATTGATTCAAGAAAATCAAAACTTTAAGGATGAAATTAACAGGCTGAAATCTATAGTAGATAAGTTCACCTTAAGTTCAAACAAGCTAAATATGATCCTTGATAATCAGAAAGCTATATATGATAAGGCTGGACTTGGTTATAAACCCCTGAAGAAACAAAAATTTTTGAAGGATATTTATGCAAATTATTCAAGCAAAAAGCCTACAAATATTACTTGTTTTAAATGTGGAAGAATAGGACATAAATCATACACATGTCTTATTAACAAATATGCAAACACAAAGAAAATATGGGTTCCAAAAGGAACCATTCTGACTAACCTGAAAGGACCCAAGAAAGCTTGGGTACCTAAGACAGAAACTTGATATGTGCTTGCTGGTGTGTCTAGCATCCCAAGAAGGAAACAGGAAATGGTATCTTGACAGTGGATGCTCGAGACACATGACTGGTGATGAATCACAATTCATCACGCTTGATGCTAAGGATGGAGGGATGGTCACCTTTGGAGATAATGGCAAAGGAAAGATCATCGGGATAGGTAACATTGGTATCACTCCCTCCAAATACATTGAGAATGTTTTACTTGTTAAAGGTTTAAAGCATAACTTACTTAGCATTAGTCAATTCTGTGATAAAGGGTATAAAGTAAGTTTTGAATCATCTGTATGCATTGTGACGAGTCCTATTAACGATGGCATTAAATTTATAGGACATAGGCATGGCAATGTTTATATGGTAGACTTGAATGATTTAACTAAATTAGACATGCAATGCCTAGTTTCCTTAAATGCTAAAATAAATGAGACTAGTTGGCTGTGGCATCGTAGACTTGCACATATTAGCATGCATTCTCTTTCAAAATTAATCAAAAAGGATTTAGTTCTCGGTTTGCCAAAATTAAATTTTGAAAAGGATAGAATTTGTGATGCATGCCAATTAGGTAAACAAACTAGAATATCATTTAAATCCAAAAATACTATTTCAACTTCTAGACCTTTAGAGCTCTTACATATGGATTTATTTGGACCAACTAAAACCACTAGTCTAGGAGGAAAACGATATGGATTTGTAATAATTGATGATTACTCTCGTTTTACTTGGGTTTTCTTTTTAGCTCACAAAAATGAAACTTTTCAAATTTTCACGAAATTTTATCGAAAAGTCACTAATGAAAAAGGGTTTTCAATTCAAAATATTAGAAGTGATCATGGAACAGAATTTGAAAATCATGACTTTGAAAATTTTTGTGATGAAAATGGAATTGGCCACAACTTCTCTGCTCCTAGGACACCCCAACAAAATGGGGTAGTTGAAAGGAAAAATAGAACCTTAGAAGAAATGGCCCGTACCATGCTCTGTGAAAGCAACCTTCCAAAATATTTTTGGGCGGAAGCTATTAACACAGCATGTTACATTTTAAATCGTGCTTTAATAAGACAATTTTTAAAGAAAACCCCCTATGAACTTTGGAAAGGAAGAAAACCAAATATTGCCTATTTTCATATTTTTGGTTGCCGATGTTTTGTATTAAATAATGGCAAAAAAAAACTTGGTAAATTTGATGCAAAATCAGATGAAGCAATCCTTCTAGGTTACTCCTCCACTAGTAAAGCATTTAGAGAGTTCAACAAAAGAACCTTAGTAGTTGAGGAGTCCATACATGTTGTCTTTGATGAATCTAACGATCTTCCTTCAAGGAAGAATAAGGGTGTTGATGATGCAGATCCACTAATAGAAGGTATGAAGGAGATCACTCTAAAAGATTCAGCAACTCCAGAAGACAAGGATCAAGAAGATGAACAAAATGAGAAAGGTGAAGAAATTCAAGAACAACCTCAAGGTACAAATGACTTACCCAAGGAATGGAGGTATGTTCACAACCACCCTAAGGAATTAATTATCGGAGATCCTATGCATGGGGTAAAAACACGTTCTTCACTTAGAGATGTACTTAATCATTGTGCTTTTGTATCTCAACTTGAACCTAAAACTTTTGAAGAAGCTGAAAATGATCATAACTGGATTAATGCTATGCAAGAAGAACTCAGTCAATTTGAAAGAAATAATGTTTGGACCTTAGTGAAAAGACCTAAAGATTATTCAATAATTGGCACAAAATGGGTCTTTAGAAACAAATTAGATGAGCATGGAAATGTAATTAGAAATAAAGCAAGACTGGTTGCTAAGGGATATAATCAAGAAGAAGGAATTGATTTTGATGAAACCTTTGCACCTGTTGCTAGATTAGAAGCCATTAGACTTCTACTTGCTTATGCTTGCTTTATGAAATTCAAACTATTTCAAATGGATGTTAAAAGTGTATTTTTAAATGGATATATTTCTGAAGAAGTATATGTAGAACAACCCCCTGGATTTGAAAATCATGCTTTTCCCAATCATGTCTTTAGATTAAATAAAGCTTTATATGGTCTAAAACAAGCACCTAGAGCATGGTATGAAAGGCTAAGCAAATTTCTACTAAATAATGGTTTCTCAAGAGGCAATGTGGATACAACTCTATTTATTAAAAGAAACCAAAATGATATGCTAATTATACAAATTTATGTTGATGACATAATTTTTGGGTCTACTAATGAATCCCTTTGTCAAGACTTTGCTAAGCTTATGCAGGGAGAGTTCGAGATGAGCATGATGGGAGAACTCACTTTCTTTCTCGGACTCCAAATCAAACAATCAAAAGAGGGAATCTCCATCACCCAAAGCAAGTACACCAAGGAACTACTCAAAAGATTTGGAATGGAGAACTGCAAACCTATTGGCACACCAATGAGTCCCTCAAGTAAGCTTGACAAGGATGATGAAGGTAAAAGCGTAGACTTAAAATACTATAGAGGTATGATTGGCTCATTATTATATTTAACTGCAAGTAGGCCTGATATCATGTTTAGTGTTTGCTTATGTGCAAGATATCAATCTAATCCTAAGGAATCTCATTTGAATGCTGTTAAAAGAATCCTTAGATACTTAAATGGTACACAAACTATAGGGTTATGGTACTCTAAGGACTCACAAATTAATTTGTTAGGATATTCTGATGCTGATTTTGCTGGATGTAAATTAGATAGAAAAAGCACAAGTGGAACTTGCCAATTTCTTGGAGTTAACCTAATCTCATGGTTTAGCAAGAAACAAAATTCGGTGGCACTGTCTACGGCTGAGGCCGAATACATTGCAGCCGGAAGTTGTTGTGCTCAAATCTTGTGGATTAAGCAACAACTCGAAGATTTTGGAATCAAACTTAATGAAACACCAATAAAATGTGATAATACAAGTGCTATAAATCTATCTAAAAATCCAATACAACACTCAAGATCTAAACATATTGAGATAAGACATCATTTCATAAGAGAACATGTTCAAAACAAAAATATAATTCTTGAATATGTTTGCACTGAAAATCAATTAGCCGATATCTTTACAAAGGCCCTTAATGAGGATAGATTCTGTGAAATTAGGAGAAATCTAGGAATTCTAGATCCATTTGCCTAAACTTCTCTTAATTATTATCAAATATTCTTAGAGCTCAATTTCCAACAATTATCCTGGTTCCAAAAGCTCAGTTTTATCACTCTAAAAACTTATCATTGAGCAAAATTCCTTCTCCCAAAATTTTGAATTTTTCTGGAATTTATTTGCATTTTTCTTGATTTTCTGAACTTCATGAGTCGACCCCCATGAGTCGACTCAATGGCAAACTTGTAAATCCCACCAACTTCCATCGGGTTCATTGTTTTTAAAACGGGAAACCTTGTTTATGAGACGACTCATCTTCTCGTCGTCTTCCTTCCGAAAGCCGTCCTCTCCAACGCTTTTTGCTCCAAATCCAAGGATCAATTCTGAGGCAATTCTCCCTCCTCCTCTCCACCAAAATCCCCTCCTTGAAAAGGATTTTTCTGTGCTTTCTCGCAGTGTTAGGCGCGGGTGGAACGTGCCCTAGAACTTCACCGTTCATTCAAAATCCACTTCTTTTCTCCACCAAAATTCTTCTTTACTCTTTTGTGATCCCTCCTCCACTGAATTCAAGTCTTCTTGTCTGCTACCTTATTGGATATGGCTCCAAAGATGAAACTTCCCCAAAGAAGGAAATCAATCCGAGAGCCTGAGGAAATTGTCCGAAAGAAAAGGCATGCTCAGTCTTCCACTGTTTCCAATCCAGTTTCAGTACCTGCTCAAGGTCCCTCTCAACCCTCCATAAGCCCCAGTGTAAATCTTCTTTCTGATAGAAAAGTAGAAACCGGAAAAAATATAGATTTTCGGTTCTTTGAGAAAGAAGGCTTTACTTTTGCTACCAAGATCAAAAATCAAGGATGGGAACTTTATTGCTCTCTTAAGGAAGTCACCTATGTTGATCTAGTCAGAGAGTTCTACCAGAACCTAAATTATGGAAACGGATCTGTGACTTCAACTGTAAAGGGGATTGACATCTGTTTGGATTCTAGGATATTGGGAGAGATACTTCAGTTGCCTAGTGAAGGATACTCATATATGGAACTCCCAATTAAAGAAGAAGGGATCAGAATTATCTTAGGAGAAGATTTTTCAGGAAGTTTAAACAAATTGGAAGCAAAGCTACTGTCCATTGAGATACCAAGCTCTCACATGTGGACACTTTCAACCAACACAGCCTACACCGAATGGGAATTACAAAGACTGTTGGTGGTTGGATCAAGGGCTCTGAAGAAAGAGCTGAGGAGAGAGCTGAGGAAAGAGCTGAAGACAGAACTGAAGGCAGAGTAGAAGAAGAAGGTCCATCTTCTCCTGTACATGATTTCAGGGCAGCTTCACCAGATACCCAGTTCATTCATGATACTGAGGCTGGCCCTTCTGAGTTTACTAGGATGCCCACACCAGTGTATCAGCCAGAGAGCAGAGCACCTCCATCAGAGTTCAGACTGGCTGATGATCAGATCGAGCATATATCTCAGCGTGTGGCTTCTTTGTTGTCTAGCCAGTGGAGTAGTACTTCTTTTGCACCTGGAGCTACTTCTTCTGATCAGACAATTACTCCCCACATCTCCACTATATTTCAGATGATTTCAGATCAGTCCGTCAGGATACAGCAGCTTGAGGATACAGTCTGGAGACTTACTAGCAGAGTTCTTGACTTGCAGGGGCAAGTCCTTGCATTGGCCCATCCCCAGCCACAGGAGTCTACCATTGAGGTCACAGACCTCACTGCAGAGGCTGGCAGGCTCAGAGGAGCATTAGAAGGTGGATATGAGCTACTGAGGAAAGAGATCAGAGGATCGAGTGAGCATGCTACCACCCAGTTCACTGCTCTACTTCAATCTGTTTCCAGAGCACTGAACATACTTGATTCTATCAGACTCATGGTATCAGCCCTAGCATCTCAGCGTTCTCAGCCTCCCAGTTCATCTCGTTCTCCTACTCGTGGCAGAGGCAGACGGGGTAGAGGACGCACTTCTGATCCATCATCTTCTCATACTATATCTGATGACTCCGATCATTGACTTATCTTGATTTTTACTAGATTCTAGGAGTTAGTGTCTTGTTCTAGGATCTATAACTTGGGGCCATGTATTGACATTTAGCTGGTTGAATTTTTTGAAACAATTATGATATTAATGGAATCATCTTTTACCTATATTTCTACCTCTTTGTAATGATTATATTTTGGTTATATTTCAATCTCCGTTACATCTGTTGAAATATTATCTTCTCCTTATTGTTGTTTGCTATTGATAATTGCTATATTAAGGGGGAGCAAACATCTGTGAAAAACTCTAAAGAGGAAGAAATTAAAGAATATTTTTTAGAAAAGGAAAAGAAAGAGTTAACTATGTTTGATGATGTCAAAAAGGGGGAGAAATTAAAATTAAACAAAAATTGAAATTAGACAAAAAGCAAAACCCTAAATTATGAGAAAAAGGGGAAGAAATTAAATTAAAACAAATATTGAAGAAATTAAACAAATATTGGAAAAATTAGACAAAAATAAGGATTGAAAGATTAAACAAAACTTTGAGAAATTTTGGTATCGAAATTTGGTATCAGACAGAGAAATTTGGTATCAGACAGAACTTTAATCCATCAAAAGCAAAATCATGAGTACAATGCAAATAAGTATTTTTTTTATATATATGCTCTGATATTCAAACTTGCTTTTGAAATTTTACTCACCTTGAGACATCAATAAGAAATTTGTTTTACTCTGATTCATCCTACAATTTCTTTCAACTTGATCTGATACATGATAACATTTGATCCGATACAGTGTGAAGGTTTCTCTAAAATATTATAACATTTGCTCGGATACTGTATGAAATTTTCTCTGATACATTAAAAATTTTCTTGCTCTGATACATTATAAAATCTTTTCTGATATCATTGTAAAAATTATTTTTGCTCTGATACATAGAAAAAGTTATTTATCTTCTCTTGCTCTGAAATATCTTGAACTCAAAATGATCTAATACCTTTTTCAAATCTTTAAGAAAATGGACAAACTATTTTTGCATTTATATTACATGCCAAAAGAATCATACTCTTTTCAAGCATATACACCCATAATGGATTCTTTTGAAATTAATGCATTAACATAAATATTTTTGTTCATATGTTTTGTCATCATCAAAAAGGGGGAGATTGTTGCTCCTAGATTGATTTTGATGATTACAAAGCAGATTGAAGGGATACAAATAATTGAAAAAGTCCTTATGCTCTTCAAGGGCAAAATCATAATTTCACTAAAATCCTGATTTGATAGTACCACTTGGTAGAACAAATGATTTGAAATCTATTGGTGAAAATTTCATTGTGTTTGGACTTATACTTTTGAAGTTATGAAGGTTTGAAGTGCATGAGTCGACTCATGAGTCAACTCATGGCACTATGAGCTGAATGGCACGCAAAAAATTCCCATGGCACACTGGATTTTTGGCTTGGCACGACCTGTGAGTCGACTCATGAGTCGACCCACAAGGCATGAGTCGACTCATGAGTCGACCTCTGCTGATTTGAGCCGAAAAATCCAGAAATCAGATCTTCTGGTCTGTTGCAACAGAAGTCGACTCATGAGTCGACTCCTGAAGCATGAGTCGACTCATGAGTCGACCCCTGCGACGGGAAATATCAGCAACGGCTATTTTTTTGCCCATTTTAATTGCCATTTATGCTTCCTAAAAATCCTCTAACGGCTCTTTATCTGCCTAAATTGTTTTCTCTTGCTTCTAATGCTACAAAATGCTTTAAATGATGAAAGAAATTGCAGATTAAATAGCGGATCAAATGTGAAATCAAATGAGAAGAGAAAAGAGAGGAAAAAGAGAAGAACAGAAGAGAGGATCCAAAATTTGCAAGAAAAAGCCTGAGATCAACGAAATATCCATAGAGGAAAAGAGAGAGGATCCACAATATACCAGAGAGATTGTGAAAGAGAAAAGGAAGATCTTTCAAGGAGAGAATTCTTCACGCCTATCGTTTCAACCTTGATCTAGAGATCGTTCAAAGCTTTCAAGAGATCTTCAATCAACAATCAACCTCTTCTCAAGCGTTCAACCGTTCATTCATCTTGAGAAAATCTGAAAAAGGGGTTCTTCATTTGAGTAAAGCTTTTATTGTTATATTTGCTCATTTAAGGAGCTGTTATTGTATTCATCTGTGCTCTAAATATTCTTACTCTTTGTGAGTTTTTGCTCTTGTTTTTGGAGGATTTCCAAAACAAGGAAAGGTTGATCCGAACCTGAAATCGGAGTATTTTGGGTTGGCTTGTACCCGGGAAACAAGTGATCTAGCTTGGGATAGCTAGGGTCGGAGTTTCCGACGTCTTGTATTCTAGCTTGGGATAGCTAGTGTCGGAGTTTCCGACGTTTTGTATTCGGGTTGAATACAAAGGATAGTGGATTAAAATTCCCAAGTGGGATCTTGGGGAGTGGACGTAGGTGCAAGGTTAGCACCGAACCACTATAAATCCTTGTGTTTGTGGTGTGCTTTATCGCTTTATTTTATTTCTTTATTATATCCTTGCAATACTGCTTTAGTTAATTAATATTGATTTAAAGCCATTGTTTTGTTCTTCATAAGTTATCAGTTGGGCTTAAATTTTTTTAGAAACCCAATTCACCCCCCCTCTTGGGTTGCATAGCTGGGCAACAATTGAGGTCACAGACCTCACTGCAGAGGCTGGTAGGCTCAGAGGAGCACTAGAAGATGGATATGAATCGCTGAGGAAAGAAATCCGAGGATCGAGTGAGCATGCTACCACTCAGTTCACTGCTCTACTTCAATCTGTTTCAAGAGCACTGAACGTACTTGATTCTATTAGACTCATCCTTTCTGTTCAGTCCTTAGCATCTCAGCGTTCTCAGCCACCCAGTTCATCTCGCTCTCCTGCTCGTGGCAGAGGCAGACGGGGTAGAGGACGCACTTCTGATCCATCATCTCCTCACCCTATATCTGATGACTCCGATCATTGACTTATCTTGATCATTTCTAGATCCTAGGTGTTAGTGTCTTGTTCTAGGATCTATACCTTGGGGCCATGTATTGACAATTAGCTGGTTGAATTTTATTTTTAAGAACTATGTATTGAAACAATTATGTTTTTTAATGGAATCATTTTTCACTTATATTTCTACCTTTTGTAATGATGTTGATCATATTATGGTTATATATATTCTTCTTGTTGAAAAATTGTCTTCTCTTTGTTGTTGTTTGCTGTTGATAATTGCTATATTAAGGGAGAGCAAACTTCTGTGATAAACTCTAAAAGAGAAGAAATTAAAGAATGTTTCAGAAAAAGGAAGAGTTAACCATATTTGATGATGTCAAAAAGGGAGAGAAATTAAACAAAACAAAAACAAAATTGGAGATATTAAACAAAAATTGGAGAAATTAAATATTTGGAGAAATTAAACAAAAATTGAGAAATTAAACAAAATTTGAGAAATTAAACAAAAATGGTATTTTGAGAAATTAAACAAAAAATTTGAGAAAATTGATATCAGACAGAATTTAAACAAAAAGCAAAATCATAAGTACAATGCAAATAAGTAATTTTTTATATGCTCTGATATATTTCAAAATTCAAACTTGCTCAGATATATCTTTTGAAATTTATCTTGATACATCTTAAGAAATTTGATTTACTCTGATATGCCCTAAAATTTCTTTTAACTTGCTCTGATACATGATAAAATTTAATCTGATACAGTGTGAATGTTTCTCTGATATTTGCTCTGATACAGTGTGAAATTTTCTCTGAAATATTATAACATTTACTCTGATACATTGTAAAATCTTTTCGGATAACATTATAAAAATTATTGTTCTTGCTCTGATACATTACAAAATTTATTTCTTTTCTCTTGCTCTGATATATCTTAAGCTCAAAATGAGTTAATACACTTAAGCTCAAAATCAACTTTTAAACATACTTTGGCACACATTTTTTTTAAGCACATAAGTATTTTTTGCTCTGATGCTAAATCTAAAATCAAATGAAAATGAAATTTTCAAAATATAGCTCAATCTGATAACAAAAATAAGTTTTCTGCTCTAATACCAAAATCACATACAAATTATTTTTGCATATGACCATTTATATTACATGCCAAAAGAATCATACTCTTTTCAAGCATATACACCTATAATGGATTCTTTTGAAATTAATGCATTAACATAAATATTTTTGTTCAAGTATTTTGTCATCATCAAAAAGGGGGAGATTGTTGCTCCTAGATTGATTTTGATGATTACAAAGCAGATTGAAGGGATATAAATAATTTTAAAATTGAAAAAGTCCTTATGCTCTTCAAGGGCAAAATCATAATTTTACTAAAATTCTGATTTGAAAGTATCATTTGATAGAACAAATGATTTGTAAATTATTGGTGAAAATTTCATTGTATTTGGACTTATATTTTTGAAGTTATGAAGGTTTGAAGTGCATGAGTCGACTCATGAGTCAACTCATGGCACTGTGAGCTGATTGGCACGCAAAAATTCTCCTTGGCACGCTAGTTTTCTGGCTTGGCACGACCTGTGAGTCGACTCATGAGTCGACCCACAAGGCATGAGTCGACTCATGAGTCGACCCTTGCTGATTTGAGCCGAAAAATCCAGAAATCAAGACTGTCTGGTCTGTGCAACAGAAGTCGACTCATGAGTCGACTCCTGATGCATGAGTCGACTCATGAGTCGACCCCTGCGACGGAAAATATCAGCAACGGCTATTTTTTTGCCCATTTTAATTGCCTTTTATGCTTCCTAAAATTGTTCTAACGGCTCTTTATCTGCCTAAATTATTTTCTCTTGCTTTTAATGCTATAAAATGCTTGAAATGGTGAAAGAAATTACAGTTTAAATAGCAGATCAAATTGGAGAGAAAAAGAAGAAGATCAATCGGCAGATCAAAAGAGAGATAAAATTCATTGAGAGGATCCACGAGATAATTTGAGAGAAAAAGAAAAGAGGATCCAAAATCCACACGAGAGATTGTGAAAGAGATTCAAGAGCTTTCAAAGAGAGGATCTTTCAAGCCTATTGTTCAACCTTGATCTAGAGATCTTCCAAAGCTTTCAAGAGATCTTCAATCAACAATCAACCTCTTCTCAAGCATTCGTTCAAGTGTTCATCCACTTTGAGAAAATCCGAAAAGGGGTTCTTCATTTGAGTAAAGTTTTTATTGTTATATTTGCTCATTTAAGGAGCTGTTATTGTATTAATCTGTGCTCAAAATTTTCTAACTCTTTGTGAGTTTTTGTTCTTGTTTTTGGAAGATTTCCAAAACAAGGAAAGGTTGATCCGAACCTGAAATCGGAGTGTTTTGGGTTTACTTGTACCCGAAAAACAAGTGATCTAGCTTGGGATAGCTAGTGTCGGAGTTTCCGACGTTTTGTATTCAGGTTGAATACAGGTATAGTGGATTGAAATTCTCAAGTAGGAGCTTGGGGAGTGGATGTAGGTGCAGGGTTGGCACCGAACCACTATAAATCCTTGTATTTATGGTGTGCTTTATCGCTTCACTTTATTTCTTTATTATATCCTTGCATTCCTGCTTTAGGTAATTAATATTGAATTAAAGTCTTTGTTTTGTTCTTCATAAGTAACTTGTTGGGCTTAAAATTTTTAGAAATCCAATTCACCCCCCCTCTTGGGTTGCATAGCTGGGCAACACTAACATTATTTTCAAGAATTGCATAATCCAAATAGAAGAAAAAGAATTAGCAGCAGATTTGATTCAGCTAAATATGTATGATTTTGACGTTATTCTTGGGATGAACTAGTTATCTTCATACCATGCACATATTGATTGTTTTGGAAAAAGAGTGGTATTTCAAATTTTGGATGAACCGCAATTCTTCTTTCAAGATGAAGTTCATAATACGGAACCCAAACAATCTTTGGGTATTATCTCAATCATGAACGCAAGAAAAGCTTTAAGGAAAGGATGTAAAGTATTTTTGGCCCATGTAATAGACGTCGAGAAGGAAAAGATAAAGTTGGATGATATCCCAATTGTCAAAAAAATTTTTGATATTTTTTCAGATGAACTACCCGGACTGCCCCTAGAGTGTGAGGATGAATTTAAAATTGATATCACCCCAGGAACCGGACCTATTTCAAAACCTTCTTATCAGATGGCTCCCGTAGAATTACGAGAATTAAAGGATCAACTGCAAGAACTTTTGAATAAAAAGTTTGTCCGACTAAGTACATCACCTTGGGGAGCTCCTGTGTTATTTGTGAAAAAGAAAGATGGGAGCATGCGTTTATGCATTGACTATCGGGAGTTAAACAAGGTAACCATAAAGAATAAATATCCTCTTCCTCGAATAGATGACTTATTTGATCAACTTCAGGGTGCTCAAGTTTTCTCCAAAATTGACTTATGATCAGGCTATCATCAACTAAGAATTAGAGATGAAGATGTACCTAAGACTGCATTTAGAACCAGGTATAGCCATTATGAATTTTTAGTAATACCTTTTGGACTAACCAATGCACTGGCTGCTTTTATGGATATGATGAACAAGATTTTCAAGCCGTATCTGGATCAATTCATTGTTGTTTTTATTGATGATATCCTAGTATATTCTAAAAATATAGAGAAACATGAGAGACATTTGAGGATCGTATTTCAGATCTTGAGAAAAGAGAAGCTCTTCGCCAAGCTTAACAAGTGTGAGTTCTGGTTGAATAGTGTTGTCTTCCTCGACCATGTAATATCTAAGGAAGGAATTTCAGTCGATCCAAAGAAGATAGAAGCCGTGGTGAATTGGCCTCGTCCGACTAATGTGACAGAAGTTAGAAGCTTCTTAGGCTTGACTGGTTATTATAGAAGATTCGTCAAAAGATTTTCTCAAATTGCAATTCCTCTGACTCGCTTAACTCAGAAACGAATAAAATTTGAATGGAGCAGTGAATGTGAGCAGAGTTTTCAAGATCTGAAGCAACGATTGATATCTGTCCCAGTTCTTACTTTACCATCTAATAAGGGAGGATTTGTCATTTATAGTGATGCTTCCAAAAAGGGATTAGGTTGTGTGTTGATGCAGAACGATAAGGTCATAGCTTATGCTTCTCGACAACTAAAAGCCTATGAGCAAAATTATCCGACACATGATTTGGAGTTAGTAGCTATTATTTTTGCTTTGAAGATTTGGCGACACTATTTATATGGTGAATCATGTGAAATCTTTACTGATCATAAAAGCTTGAAATACTTATTTACTCAAAAAGAGCTGAACATGAGGCAAAGAAGGTGGCTTGAACTATTAAAAGATTATGATCTAAATATTAAATATCATCCTGGAAAAGCCAATGTGGTGGCAGATGCACTTAGTAGGAAGTCTTCAGCGAATGTGATGACTCTGCTATCCTTTCAGCAATAAATTCTGAGGGATCTTGAAGATTTACAAAATGAAGTGACTTATACGGATGTTAAGAATGTATTAGCAAATTTAATGGTATAACCAGCATTGATCGAACAGATAAAAGCGGCCCAACAAAGTGATATTCATTTATGTTAGTTTAAGAAAGACATGGAGAAAGGGCTACGAACTGAGTTTAGGCTACATACAGATGGAACTCTTTATTTCGAAAATAGATTATGTATACCAGGAGATCCTGAACTAAAAAAAAAATTTGGAAGAAGCCCATAAATCCCGTTTTTCCTTTCATCCCGATAGTACAAAGATGTATAGAGATTTAAAATAACTCTTCTGGTGGAATGGAATGAAGCAGGAGATAGCTCGGTTTGTATCTCAATGCTTAGTATGCCAACAAGTGAAAGCCAAACATCAAAGAACTGCTAGTTTGCTAAGACCATTAGAGATACCAGAATGGAAATGGGAGCATATCATGATAGATTTCGTTACTGAACTTCCAAGGACAACAAAAAAAATGATGCAGTATGGGTGATTGTTGATCGACTTACTAAATCAACTCAGTTTCTACCTTTTCGAGTTGGCACTCCACTTGATAAGTTAGCCCAGATGTATATTGATGGAATTGTACGCCTGCATGGTGTTCCAATAAGTATTGTATCTGATCGAGATCCACGATTTGTATCTAGATTTTAGAAAAGTTTTCAAGATGCTTTGGGAACAGAATTGAGGCTTAGTACTGCATTCCATCCCCAGACCGATGGCCAATCTGAAAGGACAATTCAAACTCTTAAGGATATGTTAAGAGCTTGTGCTTTTGACTTCGGAGGACATTGGAATAATCATGTGACATTGATTGAATTTGCATATAACAACAGTTTTCATTCTAGTATCCGGATGGCACCCTATGAAGCCCTATATGGAAGAAAGTGTAGATCCCCTCTGTATTGGGATGAAGTAGGTGAAAAGAAATTAATAGGTCCTGAGTTAGTTCAAGATGCTAAAGACAAAATTTATCTAATCAAGAGAAGACTCAAAGCAGCACAAGATAGACAGAAGAGTTGGACAGATAGAAAAAGAAGAGAATTAGAATTTCAGGTCGGTGATCATGTTTTTCTAAAAGTATCACCTACTAAGGGTGTCATGAGGTTTGGGAGATATGGCAAGCTGAGTCCGCGATATATTGGATCTTTTGAAATTTTAAATCGAGTAGGAGATATTGCTTACGAACTAGCCTTACCACCAGATTTATCCAAAGTGCACAATGTCTTTCATGTTTCATTACTGAGAAAGTTTGTACCTGATCCAAACAGTGTGATAAAGTATGAGCCATTGCAAGTTCATGAAGATCTAACCTATGAAGAATTTTTCCTCTGAATTATTGATCAAAAAGAGCAAGTTCTAAGATGACATATCATTCCGTATGTAAAGATTCATTGGAGTAATCATGAAGAGAGAGAGGCCACATGGGAGCTTGAAGATGATATGAAGACGAGATATCCACACTTATTTGAAAATGAAAGTATGTTAAATTTTGAGGATGAAATTTTTTTTAAGGGGGTAGAATGTGATAACCCGGCTTGATGGGCCAAAAGCCCACTAAACCCATGAAACAAAACAAAAATAAAACAAAACAAAACAAAACAAAAAACAGGGAGGAAGACTCCCGATCGGAGTCTTCCTCTTCCCCGGTTCTGATCAAAAATCAGAGTCCTAGGGCCATTAAAAGATCCTAGGACGAGCTCTATAAGAACCCCCCTCCTCTCCTCTAAGAGTAGACCCATCAATCATCGACGATCATCGGAGTTCCTCTCCGATTTTCTCGATTGAAGCCGCAGCCCCTCGACTCGTGCTCGCCGCAATTTCACACCGATGGGGGTCATCGGAGGCTGTGGTAAGGCCTCCTTCCTCTTCCTCTCTTCTCTCCCTTCTTTCCCATGCCTGTGGGCACGATTGCCGGCAACGGGTGTCGCCGGATTTTGTTGGAAAAAAAATCTCTGTTCGGCCTCTTCTTTTTCCTGATTTTCCGGCACCGACGGTCACCACCGACTGCCAGCTATGGCCCTTTCAAATTCGGGGGAAGTCGTCCTTTGTCGCCGACCATCGTCGAGCAAGGTGTGGTCGTGAACGGCCGGTTTAAGGAACGGGGACCTCTAGGTCCCCTGTTCCGGCCAAAGAAGGCCACGGGGAAAAAGAAAAAGAAAAGAAAAGGAGAAGAAAAAAGAAAAGAAAAAGAAAAGGAAAAGGAAAAAGAAAAAGAAAAGGAAAAAGAAAAGAAAAAAATATATATATATAATAATAATAATAATAATAATAATAATAATACATATGAAAGAAGTTTCTCTCATCCCTCTCTAAAGTCTCTCTCTCTCTAGAATTGGATACTTTCTCTCTCTACTTTCTCTCTCTACTTTTTCTCTTTAAAAATTTTCTCCCTCTAAGAAGCCTTATGAATCCCCTATTAGGCCATCTTCTCCACTCCTAGGGACCTATGACCTTAAATCGGTTTAGAGCCGAAGGGAGAAATTTATTGGACTGATCATAAAATCGATCATTTTCTTATATTATTTAATTTTATTAAATATATGAAATAAAAATTTATTGATGATTTAATATTTTAAATAGGACTATCCGATTCTTTTAAGGAAGATTAAAAGGTCCAGGACGATCGAGGTAAGTGAATTTTATGCTCCTTATTTATTTTTAAATGATCATGCTTTTATGTAAAGAATTGCTATTGATAAAATCATAATTTTTCATAAAATAAAGATCGGCATATGTGATATGAAAAAGCATGTTTTATTATGAGCATTGATTTCATGAATATGTCTTATGAAAATAGCATGATTATAAAGCATGAATTTCATGGTTTTTCCATCTATGTATATGTATGCTTTAAGAAAAAGATAAAATGATTTCAAAAGCTCTCAGATGGCTATGAATGAATCCCTTCAGGAAGGTCGACATCCGGAGCTAGCATCCACATGAAACATGGCCCTGCCAGCGGATATAAAGTTGGCACATAAATTAAGAACTCTGTCGATTAAGAAATATGGCCCTGTCACGGGTATAATAGTGACCTTAGCATGAATGTCTGTGAGCAATATTTTGAAACATGACATGAATACATGATGAAAATGATTTACAATTCATAATTGTGAAATATACATAATTTATGCATGCATGATGAGCTTATAACTTGTTTTATTATATGCTCTATGAAATATTTATTTTTACAATAATTGTTATTTGCTAAATGATGTATTATCATAGAAAACTTATACTTGATCCGGTAAGGAAGCGGAAGTCTACTTACTGAGCTGGTGTAGCTCATATTCTTTTTGTTTTCTTTTTCATGTACAGAGAAATAAGGCTAGGACTGATGGAAAAGGAATCCAGGCTTGGGGATCAGCAAAGCAAGCTTGGAAATTTTGCACTAGGAATTCAGTTTATGTTTATGGATTGTAGTCATTATGAATTTTAAGACTTGGATTATTTCATCTTTGGATTTAGATGCTCTGAACTAATTTTGGTTTAATTAAATATTTGAATTGAACTTTATTATTATATTTATTTGTGATACACCTGTTATTATATTTAAGAAGATGAATTTTGGCTTCGTGTTATCGTGGGTCCATCCCTTGGTAGCATGGCCGTGTTATGTCCCAGATTTGGGGCGTGACATGATCGTAAGTTAATTTTGGAGAAAACTTGTGCACCCTGAAGTTGATCAAATAAGTCATTTATTTGAGGAAGAGGATATTTATTCTTTATGGTTACCTTGTTCAACTCCCGATAGTCAATGCATAAACGCATGCTCCCATCTTTCTTTTTCACAAATAACATAGGAGCTCCCCAGGATGATGTACTTGGTCGGACAAACTTTTTATTTAAAAGTTCTTGCAGTTGATCCTTTAATTCTCGTAATTCTATAGGAGCCATCCGATAAGGAGATTTTGATATAGGTCCAGTCCCTGGTATGATATCAATTTTAAATTCAACCTCACGATCTGGAGGCAGTCCGGATAGTTCATTTGAAAAAATATCAAAAAAATTTTTGACAATTGGGATATCGTCCAACTTTATCTTTTCCTTCTCGACGTCCACTACATGGGCCAAAAATGCTTTGTATCCTTTCCTCGAAGTTTTTCTTGCGTTCATGATTGAGATAATACTCAAAGATTGTTTGGGTTTCATATTATGAACTTCGTCTTGAAAGAAGAATCGTGGTTCATCCAAAATTTGAAATACCACTCATTTTCTAAAACAATCAATATGAGCATGGTACGAAGATAATCAGTTCATCCTAAGAATAATGTCAAAATCATGCATATTTAACTGAATCAAATCTGCTGCTAATTCTTTTTCTTCTATTTGGATTATGTAATTCTTAAAAATAATGTTAGCAACAACAATATTTTTAAAAGGTGTGCTAACATATAATGGTTCATTTAGTTTTCCAAGCACACAATTCAAAGAAGTAGCAAACTTAAGAGATATAAAAAAGTGAGAAGAGCCAGAATCGAATAGCACACGAGCATGAATAGAATTGACTGGGATAGTACCTGTCACCACTTGATCATTTGCGTTGGCCTCCTATTGGTTTAAAGCAAACACTCGTGCATTCCCTTTCTATTTTTGATCGACTGGTTTGTTAGGTCTAGAGTTATCTTTTTTCTTATTTGGGCAATCACGAGCCATATATCCTTTCTCGCTACATAAGAAGCATGCTCCTATCCTCTTGAGACAAGGTCCATTATGATTTTTTTCATAATAGAAGCAGGATATAGATTCTTTCTTCTTATCAGAGTTATTATTTTTAAAATTTTTCTGCTGATCCTTTAGATTTCCTGCTGATCTAGATCTCTTCCTATTTCCTCTTTCTAGATCTGCTCTATTCAATTCAGACTCCACTTTTAAAGCTCGCTCTAGTACGTCTTTTGTAGTTATTTAAAATATAAGAAGACAAACGGGATCGAATTTCATATCTTAGATCTTGTTCGAATCTGTTAGCTTTACTCCTTTCGAACTCCTTAAGCTGGGAGCTGAAGCGGCTTAGCTCATTAAATTTGTTAGCATATTCTAATACTGTCATATCATCCTTTTACTTTAAGGCTAGAAACTCATTTTCTTTTACCAATCTCATTGTCCCGGAGAAGTACTGATCATAAAATATCTTTTTGAACTCTTTCCAAGTGAGCTGGTCATCATTATTCCCATAGACAGCTTTTATTACAATCCACCAAAACTCAGCATTCTCTTTTAACATAGGAATGGCTAATCTGACCTTCACATTCTCAGGGTATTGCAGGGCATCAAATATCTTCTCCATCTCTCGAATCCATATCTCTGTAGTCATAGGATCAGATCCACCCTCAAATAGAGGTGGGTTGAGCCTTCTGAATCTCTCGTAGTATGACTCCATAGATAATATAGGTCGAAGAGCAGTTTGTGCCTACTGCTGGATAAGCTGAGCCACCACTTGACATACACCAGCAATGTCTGCCTGAGTGGCCGGTGCGTCAGGAGCCCGCTCAACTGGTTGATTGGCAGCTCCCCATGACGTCAATCTTGCTCCTCTTGCTCCTCTTGTCCTAGCAGCCATCTTTGCCAAGGTCTTGCCCTCCCTGTCGCTCATCGCTTCCTAGTCAAATACCAACATTATTATATTTTTATAACAGAACTGTAGTACAGTCAATAATTTAAGTCAGAGTCTAACTATACGTAACCTAACTACCCACTGTTAGGTTTTAAGTTCTACCCATGATTAAACCTATTGCTCTGATACCATAAAATATCACGCCCCAAATCTGGAACATAATATGACCATGCTACCAAGGGATGGGCCCGCGATAACACGAAGCCAAAGTTCATCTTCTTAAATATAATAACAGGTGCATCATAAATAAATGTAATAATAAAGTTCAATTCAAATATTTAATTAAATCAAAACTGATTCAAAGCATCTAAATCCAAAGATAAAATAATCCAAGCCTCAAAATTCATAAACATAAACTGGATTTCTAGTACAAAATTTTCAAGCTTGCTTTGCTGATCCCCAAGCCTGAATTTTCTTTTTACCAGTCGTAGCCTTATTTCTCTGTACATGAAAAAAAAAACCAAAAGAATATGAGCTTCACTAGCTCAGTAAGTAGACTTCCACTTCCTTACTGGATCAAGCATAAAATTTCTTATGATAATACATCATTTCGCAAATAACAATTATTGTGAAAATAAACATTTCATAGAGCATGTAATAAAATAAATTATAAGCTCATCATGCATGCATAAATCATGTATATTTCACAATCATGAATCATAAATCATTTTTGTCATGTATTCGTATCATGTTTCAAAAAAATTACTCACAGATGTTCGTGCTAAGGTCACTATTATACCCGTGACAGGATCATGTTTCCTAATCGATAGAGTTCTTAATTCATGTGCCAACTTTATACCCACTAGTAGGGCCATGTTTGGTGTGGATGCTAGCTCCGAATGTCGATCTTTCCGAAGGGATTCATTCATAGCTATCTGAGAGCCTTTGAAATCTTTGTATCTTTTTCTTAAAACATATATATACATAGATGGAAAACAATAAAATCTCATGCTTCATAATCATGTAATTTTTTATAAAATACATTCATGCAATCAATGCTCATAATAAAACATGATTTTTCATATCACATATGCTGATCCTTATTTTATGGAAAAATATGACTTCATCAATAAGAGATCTTATGCATGAAAATCATAGAGATTTAAAAATAAATAAAGAACGTAAGATCTACATACCTCGATCATCCTAGACCTTTTAATCTTCCTTAAATGAATCAGACAGTCCTATTTAAAATATTAAATCTTCATACAATTTTATTTCATATATAAAATTACATAATATAAGAAGATGACCGACTTGATGATCAGTCTAATAAATCTCTCCTTTCGGCTCTAAATCAATTTAAGATCATAGGTCCCTAGGAGTGGAGAAGATGGCCTAATAGGAGATCCATAGGACTTTTTAGAGAGAAAAATTTTTTAGAGAGAGAAAATAGAGAGAGAAAGTTCAATTCTAGAGAGAGAAAAAAATGGTTTAGACTTAATCATAAGTATTTATTTTATTTTTTTATTTATTTTATATTTTTTTCTTTTTCTTTTCTTTTTCTTTTCTTTTCTCTTTCCCGTGGCCTTCTTTGGCCGGAACAGGGGACCTAGAGGTCCTTTACCTTTGACCAGCCAATCACAGTCGTACCTGATCCGACGGTGGCCGGCGGCAAGGGGCGACCCTCCCAAGCTCGGAGAGGCCAAAACTGACAGTCGACAGTGACCGTCGGTGCCAAAAATCAGGGGAAAGAGAGAGGCCGAACAGAGCTTCTTTTTCTGATGAAATCCGACGACTCCTGTTGCCGGTAGTCGTGCCTACAGGCATGAGAAAGAAGGGAGAGAAGAGAGGAAGAGGAAGAAGGATTTACCTCAGCCTCCAATGACCCCCACCGGCGAGAAATCGCGGCGAGCACGAGTCGAGAGGCTGCGGCTTCAATCGAAAAAATCGGAGAGGAACACCGGCGATCGTCGATGATTGCTATGTCCTCTCTTAGAGAAGAAGAGGGGGGTTCTTATAGGGCTCATCCTAGGGTCCTTCAATGGCCCTAGGACTTCGATTCCAATCGAAACCGGGGAAGGAGAAGACTCCGATCGGAAGTCTTCTTCCCTTTTTTTTTTTTTTTTTTTCCTCAGTGGGTTTAGTGATCTTTGGGCCCAACGGGCCGGGTTATCACAATATACCTTAAAAAAACTAACTTATATATTTATCCTTGATTTGAAGATCAAAAAAAATATAATTTTCATAGCTGCAAAAAATATATTTTTAAAAGGAATGTGCTTCATCTTTTTCACATTAAGAGGGAATTTTGCACTCATTAGTCTGAGCAAGTTGGAAGCTGGTCTTTGAAGACCTTAGTTGAGAAAAAAACGAATCAAGAAAGTTTTTCACCAGATTTATATCCACATCGATAGGGGTTAATTCCTCATCCATGTCCTTGGTAACATTCAAGGATCCTTGAGCATTACAGTATCACAAGTTAATTATGGTAAAAAAAACTTACATCTAAAAATTGAAACTCATGGCCTATTGGTTAAGCTAGACTTATTGGTTTGCATTTAAAAATAAATAAAGAAATAAATAATAAAAAGAAAAATAAGCAGCACCAAGTGGACGTGGTGGCATTAAAAGTAAAAGTGCAGACTACAATACATGCAATTGAACTACATGTGTATACTTATTTTCAATACTTTATAAACCATGCAATAGAAGATTTACAAGTATTGCTTTCAAGTAAGAGGCTAGACTTGTTCCAAAGAATAACTTAAGTAGACAATTTAATTATGATAAAACATATTCAATGATGTACTTTAGTAGAAGCAATTTTTAACAAGCCACCCCCCATCAAACTATCAACAAGAATGCCAATCCAAGAATAAGTGGAGTCTTAAATGCTGGCATCATCTCCAAAGTCCATATTATCGTTTTTTTTCAAAAGTTATCTTCTATTATAACTACTTTGCATTTCTAATCCAAATAAGTTAAACTTTATGCAACATTATTTAGAAGATTTATGTTCGTATTGATTGTTGAGCATCTTATATTTCATAAAAACACCTCTGTGCACATGAGTTTTCTTGTCATCAATGGAAAAAAAAAAAAAAAAGAGGGAAAAACAGTGAAGAGTATGATACATATGCTAAATTCATGAATAGACTAATGATAAATAAAGACAAATAGGGGTCGCAAAGAATATATGATGATTCTATAAAAATGGTTTCATTTTACCTTTATTTCAAAGATACCAAATTTCCATAGAACAATTTCGTTCATCAAATGATAAGACATTCTTGAGGAAGTTTGAATATCATGCATGTTTGTAGCCCAACTAAACTACACAAGATGATGTGCACTTGAGGGAAAGATGATCAAATACATAATAAAAAAATTCACATGGACTTGCAAAACACATATTAGGCATCTATCAATAGGATAGAGTACAAGCTCTCCAATAATCATTAATAGCTACTTCTGCTCTTTGTTTCTAGCCAATAGAGAACCAAATCGTGATAGAAGATGGAGGATTAAAAGAATCACAAATACAAAAATAAATTACATGGACTTGCACAACATATATTATGCATATTTCTATCAGTTGGATGAGTTTCCTCCCTCCAATAATCACCGATGGATATTTTTGCTCTTTGTTTCTAGCCAATAGAGAATCAATAAATCATGCTAGATGATGGAGGATAGAAAGCTTGACAAATGATGAAAAGATTTACGTGGACACATATTATGCATATTTCTTTCAGCAAAATGGAGTTCTTTCTCCTAAAATTATTGGTAGGTACTTTTACTCTTTCTAGCCAATAAAGGGCCAATTCATGACAGAAGAGGGATGATACATTATCACAAAACCTAAGGAAACCATGGTAAAAAGACAACTGAAATAAGATCACATGATTGTTACATATAGTTGCATATAAATTCATGTGTCAAGACCAGTACAAAAAGCATGATCACTTGCAAAGATAGGGTCAAATTTTCAGCAGATTAGCTATTCTTGCAACCCGAGGGTCAAACACATCATAACTCATATATTCAATAGCAATACTGCAATTTATCCACTCGAAAGTTTGTGCTCCAGAAATGCACAGATTTTTTTTTTTTGGTTAATGGTATAGTGAGATGACAAAACAGAATCATATATCAAGATGATATGCTTTTAAGTTCTATTAACATGTTAACCATCTTAAATGCAACAAATGGAACAAACAAGAACATTAATAAAAGCAACAGAAAACTTCATATTTTGGAGGTGCACTGAATGCTAGAACCTGCTTCATCCCCAAATCCAATTTTGGGAGTGCAGATTTTGATCTTTATGTCACATCTTTCCAATAATGATATTGAATGTACACAATGGACTCAACTCTTGGTAGTATATAAAGCTCTTGAGGTCCTAATACTCAAACTGCAACAAACTTTTTATTTTAATTTAACTTTTGTTAGACCTTATTTTTGAAATGTAAATCAGAAAGAACTATGGATAGATTCTTAACGTGCAATCTGATGTGATTATCTGGAGGGACTGTGAAGTTGGTGCTCGGACCGGTACTTTTGGGACCAATATATGAATGTAAATCATTTTAATTGTGTCTGAAAGGGCGCAGAGAATTAAATAACTTCCCATTTCAGGAACAATGATCACAATGTTATTGTTGAATAGTTTTGCATTTATCCTTAAAAGAAAAAAAATGTAGCATTTTTTTTGCTTTAAGCCACTCATATCTGAAGGCACTGGTCATGTTTGGAGAACCTTACTGTGTAATTACTTTTAAGTTCAGGAAGTAAAGACTGAATGGTTGGCATTTCCCTTTGCAAAAAACATGGTGTGTGGCAAAGCCTTTCACATATGAGATTGCTCTGAAGGAGAGCATACAATGTGCCTGCAATGATGTGGAATGCAATGTGATAAGCCCTATGAGGAAGTGCTTGGTCCCAAATACCCTCATCTCCCATCCCATGCTTCTGAGGTCATGAACCTCTGCTACCGGAAAAAAGAAAGAGCAGGGTCGTCCATGACTGCCATTTCAACAGCTCCAATCTTATTTCCCAAAGAGACCCCATTAAGAATCAACTCATACAGCTTTGTGAAATAAGACTAACAGTTTAGGTTAAATGCTGCTTTTTCAAGAAGTTAGTTCCTGGTTTACAATTTGACAAAATGGCTATGTAATATTAACAGGAAGGGAATGATGATGGAATGGTAAAGGACATATCTTGTCAAGATTAACTTTGATGGCAGCATGTTTGATAGCAGAGGAATTGGATTTGTGGTCTGGGGCCTAGACTTGAGGCTTAATGTGGCAGGGGGAACCATCTAGTGGATGTCACTATTCTTAGATTGGAGCTTCAAGCAGCATAAGAATGTATTATATATATAAGGCGGATATTGGGAGTGGATCATATTACCATTGAGGGAGACTCTGTCACTATAGTGGACTGATTGTGGGGGCAGACTGAAATGGCTTAGGTCCACCCACTGCTATGAGATCCATGGAGAGCTCTGAGAGGATATTCTGTCCTGAACATCTGGTATATTTATCAAGAGATGAATAATGCAGCGGATTGGATCGTCTCTTTTGTTGCCGAGCACTCCAGCAAACTTTTGTGGACAGACATCTACAGTGCTTTTCTGTCATTTTATGATATGTTGTTTTTTAATTTTTATGGCTGTATTCATACTATATTTGTATGATCAACCAGCCTTCCAAAAAAAAAAAGAAAAGGAGACATATCTGGTGTAATTTTGCAGGTTATAGCAAATGCGCCTGCACGTGATTTTGGTCCTGCCTTTTGCAGGCAATGTGGTCCATGCACCTATAATTTAGTAGCAGATACGGTAATAAGCAGAGTAAAGAATAAAGAGGGTCAAAATATCTATGTTTAATAATGTCTGTATTGGATTGTGCTGGTTTCCCTTTCTCCTAGATTTCAAACTTAAGCATTGAATCACTCATGCTGCTTGGGAAGTAGGGATCTTATTAAAGTTTCGCAACAGCTTCTTAGCATTTCAATCCAAATTCTAAGAGAGAAACTTAGCTTGTTGCTTGCCTGTTTTCTTCAACTTGGTATTGTGTTCATAGACCAAAATGTGGATTACCGGACAAATGCATTTTTCATACAATGAACAAAACTCTAAACAATTTACTGGAAACCGCCAGTCAAGTACATTTCACACCCATTGGTCTGTTAGGTGCAACATAATGTTTAAAGAAAAAAGAAAAAATACATCCATGAACATTGTGAAGCACCAGTTCTATTTCTTTTTCCCAGCTTTTCCCTCCTTTCTTCTTACAACCTCATCAGCATATCTGACGCCTTTTCCCTTGTATGGTTCCGGGGGTCTCCACTTCCTTATTGCTGCAGCAAACTCACCAATGGCGCACTTGTCATATCCACTCACAGCAATCCTGGTGTTGTCCTCCACCTTCACTTGCAAGCCTTCTGGAATGGTCATCCTAATTGGGTGCGAGAACCCAAGGTTAAGTACTAGGTCTCTTCCCTCCAACATCGCACGATATCCAACCCCAACTAGCTGAAGTCGCTTCTCAAATCCTTTTGAGACCCCGACTACCATGTTATCAGTGAGGGTTCTGTCAGTTATTTGGAAAAAAAAAATGTGAGCATAGGAGAAATGGTTAGCAGAAGACACTCTGAGGCAAGCTTCTGTCTATCTTCAGGAACATTTACCTAGCCACATCATGTAAGAAGGAAGAAGCAGATTTCCAAACCTAAAGACAGCTTCATAAATTGATAACTTTTGGCACAACCCACCAGCAAAAGAATAATCAGCAAAACAAAAAAAGAGAAAAAAAAAACTTTTGCTTTTATAAGAATATATTCACAATGATACATCTCTAGTTATCACAGAACTGATCTAGGGCGATTTTGCCTGAATTGCATTTGATCTAAAGCTAACTAGAATATGTTCTGAAACGAACTTGAAACCTACATAGATTTCCTATGAAATATCACATATCTCCTTGATTCACCTAATCATTGTTATAAATAACTCGTATCATATATCTAATGGCCTGTAGGCAAAATTACTGTGGTGTTTATTTGACTACAGATTTCTGATATGTTATAGAAGCCCAAACTGTTCAACAATATCCTTTGAGTTAAGTGATAATCAACTTTCCAATCCATCAGTTATACATAAAATATAAACTAATAGAATGCCCAAGATGTTAATTTAGCCATAGCAGTTGTATGATGTATTGGAATTATGGACATCTAGAATATCTGTCACAATTCTTCACATTAGGTTCAAAATTAAATTACTCAGTTACATATTTTATTAGATCTCTAAGCATTAATCTAGCCAATTTTTTTTTAAAAAAAATAAGCATTAAAATCATATCAAATTACCTTTGAGATCACATATATTAATGGTCAACTCAAAGGGAAAAGTTTTAAGTACTGCTCCTTCCAATAGGATCATATGTATTATGACCCCACCTCATCCATGTCCGGTAGAATCTTCACCACTCATAACACTTTTCTTTCTCAATAAAAAAATTTCTGCTACCATTCAAACTATTTTCTTCCTCCTCTTCTGCTTTTTAACCTAAAAACTTAATGTTGATTGTGATAATATGATGTTTAAATTAAACAGATTATAGTTTTCAGTTCCTGCATACCATTAGAAAGCTTCATATGTAAGGGATGGATAATAAGGGAAGGCTGAAGGAAAAAAATGGTATTGATATCTCTTCCTGTCTGGGAGATGGGATCACAAGAGTTTGGCGGTGAATCCTTCTTTTGTTTTTTTTTGTTTTTTTTTTTCTGATTCATGTGAGGCCTGGCGACAAGTGGGTTTACAAATTCTGATGTCTGAAGCTTAATTTTTTTTTCGGTTGGTAGCCTGGTAATAGTCCTAAGAATTTTTCAAGTGCTCTTATGATCTATTTTATAATTAGCATGGTCAAAAGAAGGAAAGAGTGTGACAAAGTTTGCCAATCTTCCTGGAATTCCAAGAGATTTGCTGCACCAAGATTATTTTCTTTTTTGCTGTAACCAACTCATTTACTGCATCTAAGATGAGTATTATCCAAAACAAATGTCCTAAAGTTAATCATCCAACAGTACTTTACCGGCTACATTTTCAGGGGTGGAGCCACATGGACATGAGGTGGTAAGTTGCTTCCCCTTAGCCTTGTGAATCTGCTTTGACTCCTGTAGATGCGGAGAAGCCCTACACCCATCCCCAGATTCCCTTGCGCCCATTAAAGTGTGGGAAAACCTCCAAGGTTGTGCCATTTCGATTTGCAGTGCAGCCCCTCCATGTCCATGCTGGTCTACTATAGTCCCTTGCAAACACCCCTTCCAACTGGAGTTCCTCTAGTTGGAGTCCTTGTGACAAGCAAAAATTTGGTTTTGTTTGTTTTTTCTATTCTCCACCTTCCATATCTCTTCAGATCCATTGACACTACTGTGTAAAAAATTCCATTCTCAACTATAGAAAATCACCCCCTTCTTTCTCTTTGCAACCATCTCAAGTTTCAAAAAGCCACGCAATGTCCCATCACCGTCTCCTGGAAGCTCATCTTGATAGATTTCACACTTCCACAAATTCCATGCCAACAAAGATCTCTCCTACTTGCTGTTCTTTGATCACCTCCTCTCCTCATGGCTTAGTTCTTAACCTTCTGGAGGCTACCAACATGTTTTTAGAGAAGATGTAAACTGAAATGTAGGAGATAGAGAGAAGTAGCTCTTCAATAGTTTTTCTGAAATTATTTATCTTTTAATAAGACATCATTTTAAGAAGTAGTACAGTTTCTTATAAGGATCGTTTTCTTTGTATGGTTTAGGAACCCTAATGAAAGAGGAGACTCTTCTTAAGTTCTTGTCAGAGCCATGTTTAAGGCACTCATCTCTTGTCAGTGTACAGGGGTATTCACAAAATTTTCTCCAATGATATCTCTAACAATTGGTTAAGTTTTGCTTGTTGCACTGTTTTCAAACTAACCCATTAGCCTCACAATTTTTATTTCAGATTATACATCAAGTTTAAAAATAATGATTAACAAAATGACATCACTAGTGAAAACATCACCTAAGCTTAAGTTCTAGAAGTTTATGCATTTAATAAGTTGACCAATGACCCCCCACCCCCACAAAATGAAGGGGTAAAAAGGATAAATCCTGGTTCAGTTCCTGCGCACATTGCATTTGGTGATTAATCATAGCCACTGCATATGCTAATAAACACTCAATACCAAAATGAAAACAATATTTACTCATATCACTAATGAAGTTCCAACTGAACATGGAGAAATCTTCCAAATTATATCTTCCCTGCTTGCACTTAATTTATACTTTCCTTTTTTACATACAAAAAGAAGCAGTATTTTGGCACATAAAATCTCATTCTTCCTAAAAATGGTATAGAAATACAATGCAGCAACTGTGTCCACTGTCCAAGATGAGCCCGTGTAAATTACATTACCCTTTCAAGATGGTGGAGCAACAAGGCCCACAAAAACTCCTTCCTGGTTTTCAACTTGCCTGAAATTCTTTCTTAGCAAGCGGGACTTTTGGGGACCATTGTTACAAAATGGGAAAAATAAAATGATTATGCCCCTGATTCTTATAAATAAGACTCTCTGGATAATGAAAATTTTTGATCCATGTATTTTGACTACATAAAATTTGTCCCTGCACTGATTAACAGTATGTTTCTAGAATTTTGGATTTCTTGGCCTGCTTTTGGAATTTAAGATGTTTTATGTGATTTTTTTTTACACATACCTGAATGTTTTTTTTTTTAGCCAATGAAAAGGTTAGTCACTTGAATAAGAAGAGAATGCATGATCAGATTTGGGTTCTGGAAGGAGAAACCAGAGCTCTCAGAAAACATTTAAATCTAAGTGCCAAGGAAGCAAGTGCAAGTATGAGATTCCACAAATTTCCAAAGCAAAGAAAGGTGCCCTAGGTAGAAACTTCCAACTACTAAAATTATAGCGTTATGACGATCTCTTGATACGAGATTCTCCCGATATCATTGATGAAAAGAGAGAGGGTTTGAATTATTTACTTGATCATGTTGGTTCATTCACATAAATTCATTATCTCTTAGTCTAGGATACAAATACTCCAAATTGGGCACCAAGTCCATAAGCAATATGCATTGAATATCCAAATGCACCAGATATGACTACAACATATATATTGAATATTTAGATTACATATCTTTTTCTTAATTAAAAAGGGGCTTCAGATGTTTCCCGTCCTGGGATACTTCTCAGATTTTGGAAATAAGGGAGAGGAACATTTTTTTTATTTGGTGATTGCTACACTTTTAATGATGGGCTTGATGGATGACTAAATTATTTTGCGACTTGAATAGCTGATGTGAACGTCTAGAGTATGGATTACAATTTATATTTTTGAATGATGATAGATGACAAAGTTTGTGAGTGTTTATGGAGTATGACTATGTTATTTGATAATTTGTTATGCTTTATGGATGGTTTTCTACATATGTGTAAAAAAAAATGTATATTTATTTATTGTTGCATCACCATAGCATATCCTATTTTCCCAAGACTTGTCAAATCAAGTGTGTTGTACCCAAAGATTTAGGTCCCGATGGGACATGGAGATGGGGTACCATCATATGTGGTAGGACAGGACCATCTCACTATTGTCCCAGCATTTTGATCAGGATGTCTTGGGATATCCCTTATCCCAAGTGTCGGCATAGGATGGGACGGCCGCGCATCCTGCTCCATAAGAAAATTGGGACAGCCCCATCCTACAAAATTTAAAATTTTGGTTGTATCCATATCACCTATTTATGTATGTCCATGCTCCACATCTCTTATTTTGTTTCTTACATTGGTTTTAGACATCAGGTTGTTATGTGTCCTTAATTACAATAGACCATTCCTCATATATATCATTCTAGTCGATATATAAGTTAAAAGTCTGTTGCTTAACATCCAGGAGCAGTACCCATGATTCCCATGTTTACATCTTGCAACGGTATCTGGATAAAATGGACTTCCAATAAATATGTTGGATCTAAATATATTTTTTTGTTTTTTCTATGATGACAATTAGATATTCTTCAGGACTTTATATGTTATGTTGAAAATAAAATCTCAGGGTAGTCAGTAGTTCATTCCATTTGATTAAGGCTTTCAAAATAATATCAATCCTATTTTCTGTGACTCACTTAATAATTTAAGATATTTATTATTATTCTTTTAACTAAGTTCACTGCCTGACACACATATATATATATATATATATATATATAGAGAGAGAGAGAGAGAGAGAGAGAGAGATGGACTGGGGTACACTTGAGTGTAGCCAAGCTCAGATCTGGTCACGTCTATCACCATTCGATCAGTGCACATCTTGAGGCACTCAAATAGCCATTAACAGGTCTATTGCATCAGGGTGGAGAGAGAGAGAAGCATTAATTAATGGGATGGGGTGTACCACCCATACCCACACCCATCCCTCAGGGCACGCCCCACCCATGCTCTATCTTTCTCCATCTCTCCCCCTCATGCAGCAAAAATAAATACTAAGATGTCCAGAATAAATATTAACCATAAAATGGTAAGTACCTAGTTTGCGAGAATAAACACCAATGTCCTAGAAATAAACAAAAAAAGATATAACTGCTCTCATTCAAGTGAGGGCTGCCTCATAGTAAACAGCAATAGAAGAGAATAAACAGAAGTTTTGGAAGGAGTAAACACTAAGTGCTCAAAGATAAACACTAACTCTGTAGAAATAAATATTAAGATGTCCACAATAAACACTAAAACCCATATGATCAACATCTAGTCTATGAAAAAAAACACAAATGTCGCAGAAATAAGTAGAGAAAGATCTGTCCTAGGATGGAGAGAGAGGGGGAGGGGGGAAGAGGGAGATGCATCTTGAGGGATGGGCATGGGTGTGGGCAGTGCATCATGTCCTATCCCATTAAGGCATGAGTGTTGTACCCAAAAGAGGAGGAACAAGGCATGAGTGCTATCCCATTTTACTAATGCTCTTATCTCTTTGTGTTTTCTCAGATGTAATGGTGGAGGGTTGCCATTAAGAACTGGTTTCCAGCCTTCAAGTTGCGAGCCAATCGAACAATGGCAGATGCGACCGGTTTCAGACTTGGATATGCTCCAGCATAGCCTAGTCTCTCTCTCTCTCTCTCTCTCTCTCTCTCTCTGTGTGTGTATGTATAAAAACAGTACCACCATCATAACATTAGTTGTTCAAGTTTCAACATCAAAAATCATAATTGTCTTTTACATTAGATATCGTGTTTCATATATTTAGAAACATCATATCCAAATTTCACTTCCCTTGTTGTTTTAAAACCAAAGTCAGCAAAATTAAACGCCTAGACATCCCTTGGTAGCTTCAAAGATAATGGCAAAACACCACTTCTCAAAGCATGTTTAATGTTTCTAAACAAAACATAACACAAAACAATAAATCATTAAACATCCTAGAGTAGCCCTTTATTTATAAGGTCTCCTACAGACCATAATGATCCTCGAGTAAAGCTATTAAAGCACTGAAAGAATGGGCAAGAAGAGATGGGAAGAATACTTTTGGATATCGAAGAGGCATTTGCCTCAAAGCCTTGCTCTGTCCCAAGCACTAATCTAGCCATCACCTTGGTAAACTCACCTTGCTTAGGGACTGTTGAGGCACTTAGGGGTTCCTCTCCTTGCCTGAGCACCTAGGTGAGTGCATAGAGCACCTTTGACAACACTAATCAAAACAAGTGCACTGGTTGACACTATCTAAACTCATTCCTATGATTAGTTGATTTTGTTTGAAACATTTGCATTTGCTCTTAGACGAAGCCAGTAAAGATCCCTTCTAAAATCAATATGTTCTGCTTGGACAAGCTGAAACCAGTTGAAACCAGCCAACCACCAAGTGGCTGATATGGACTGACTATGAATATAATGTATTTTTACTTAGCTAACAAAAATTGGTCCAAAGTTAAACTGAAACCTCTAGAAAGAGTCCTTAACTGCCACTTATCTTACTGAATGGTTTGCAAATGATATAACTAAAAGCACACAAATGGGTATATGCACACATGTGCATGGATACATGTGCATTCATATTCACACAGACATATCAAATGGATCCATATCTCCAACTTGCCCTAGTTCTTTTTTCGAGAAAAGAAAAGAGAAAAGAAAAAGAATTGGGAAAAAAACTATTTCTCTTCCATAAGAACAGTTTGTGGACAAAATCAAGCAGATGTTCCAAAAAGAAATAAATTTCTTCCGACAAAATCATTATAGAAAGCATGTAAGCTGTGACATTCACTTTTGCAGCCAATTTCCAGTCAAAATTATTCTATTTGCATATCCCATATGATTTATCACCAATTTAGCTGGAGATCCGGAGAGACAAGATGACAAATATATATATATATATATATATATATATATATATATATATATATATATATATATATATATATATATATATATATATATATATATATGTATGTATATGTCACATACATGCATCCACTAAATGCAACATTTTGGAAGACATGGGGAGCGCGTTGCCATTATTTTGTTTTTCATAATCTCTTGATTAAGTGTATTCTTGGGGGCATATAGATGGTTCTTGGGATCTCAATGAGATTATGTGTAAGGCAGAAGTGTCATTTTTAAATTGAATTGTTTTTGCAATTGCATTTGCCACTCCAAAAAACCACAGAAACTTGCATGTACATATGTTGAAAAGCAGAGACACAACGTGTATAAAGGAGAATTAGACAACCACCAGGAAACAAAAAATGATTAATCATGTGAACTATAGAATTAATCACCTGATACAAGCCAAGATTTCTCACTCTTAAGCTTTCAGGTATCAGTATTCAAGTCTCAAACAATGAAGCCAACAAGATATAATGCAGAGGATGTAACATAAAACAGTTTAACCAGATACGGAGATTTCAAGCAGGTGGGGCATACACAGTATAAATATGTCATATAATAGATAGGTTTAAGAATCAAGAAAAAACAAAAATCAAAGATGAAAGTAAATAGCAGAGAGAATAACTGAATAAATTAGTAATACGCTATGAGTATATAGAGCTTACCTGAAAAGCCCATGCATCTGATTGGCTCTTCTAGTATCCGAAGCTTTGAAGACCCTTAGAGTTCCAGATTCCAATATCTCAATTTTAACTTCACGTGGATAAGTTGTTGAGAGTTCACCCAATGGACCTTTAACCTTCAAGTCTTGCCCATCCAATGCAATGGTCACATTAGGTGGCACTTCAATTGGCCTCTTCCCAATCCTAGATTCCTTGCACTGCACTGGCTTTCTCAGAAATCCTATCCTACTGATAGGACTATTGGTAATACAAATTTCCTTTCTTTCACCAAGAAACAGAGATTTCAAGTTGCTGAAACATCAGAAAAAGATATCTACATTAGGCATGAGCCAATAAAATTCCAGCCTCCCCTACATGCGGTTAACTATCCAAGACTCTAGTTTTGAAACACTTGAAGTAATCAATGCTAATACATATTCCAATAAGAAAACAAATATATAGGTTTAAACAATTTGAGGTTTTCAACCGTCCTAAATTTCCTAAATCTGTAAAATGTAATGACAGAGAAAGAATTAAGAATTTTCAGAATTAAAGAACATGCCTATAATTCTAACCTCACATTACAAATGGTAATATGTTGAGCAAGATTTCAGAAGTTATGCAATTATTACATATATATATATGGTAAATTGAAGTCCATGTTTTCCTTTTCTTTATCTGCAATGCAACTCTTCAAATGTACACGAGATATTGCATCCAATCTACAAGGCACAACCCAATCTACAGTCTGCAATCAGAATGGTGCACACAAATCAAAAGTCTAAATCCAAATTCATATTCGGAGTCCTCCAAGCAATAGCAAGAAGATTGCAAAGATCCAAGAACAGGGGATTTTTATGGTAAAGCATTTCAAAGGTCATGGTTTTATGCTTCATCAACCTATCTAGTCCAAATCTGATTTCACATTTCTATTGATATGCCCATGGAGAAATGTTTCAAAGCTAAAAGGTTATTAAGACTTAATTCACCCCTTTCATCCTCTATTTACAGGCATCAGAGCCAAACCAAAAGGAAGAAGGAGAAGTGATGCTATGGTGGCCTTGCCAGCTATCTTCATCAGGAGGAAAGCCATCAAAGATAGGCTAAAAGGCATTGTCACTATATTACACCACTCTTGGTGCAGTATAATACATTCTTTAAAAGACTAGGTTCATGTTATCCTACGCTAACATCAGCATGTCTCTAGAAGGCAACTACTTTGATGGCTCTTACAGGAGACATTACAAACATAAGAGCTACATATGATGGGATATGGGATTCCTAATTGTCAGTAGGCCTTCCCAGGACTTTCCTCTCCCATTTTAGGTACAATAATTGCTGAAATCCAAGAGAAGCCCATATCATGCATACCATTTGCAAAGGCTAAGTATATCGCCTGCTGGATGTCTAAAACCAGCTCCCCATAAGACAATTTCTAAACTGGGGCGAGTCAAAAGAGAGCACATATGTTGCAAATAAAGTGAGAACATGTGAGGAGTTGAGAATGCAGCTTAAGTTAAGGAAGAAATTTCCCAAACGAAACTGGTGGCAAAATAAGATACGTAGAGGAGCAAAAATTTGGGACTGATGCTGCTGTTACCCTTTATATCACTGTTGAAGTACCTTAGTAATGTATGGAAGAACGCGGTGCGTTAAAAATAATAATCACTAAGATATCAAACACCTTCATATAAACTGAATTAAAGAACATATGACAAAATATAAAAAAGGGGAATAAAGACTACTTGATTCTGAAGTACTAAATTTTGACATTTTAGTGGATACACCCCGATCAAAATTTTGAACTTTTTTCTTGTCTGAACTATGATGGCTTCATTCTCGAATGACCCGTCTTTCGGATACCATCTGTGGGAGAAGAGAGAGACTCACCAAGAGTGGATTGAAGAGAGGAGCGACGCCATGGCCTCCGCCCAGCACCCAGTCCTCGCCGAATGGAGTGGCTCCTTTCCCCAGGCCATTTTATCCATTCAGCCCCGTTTTCTCCTATCCTCAGTCTGATTTGGGCTGGGTTCGACCGCGTTGTGTTTGAAAGAGAAATTCTCTGTGCACCGCGGGCGGTGCAGAACGCGCGCACGGCCCGCGATGATTGACTCGTGCGCATCTGCAATCGTATCACGGCATACAAAAAAATTTTTTTTTTTTTTTAATTTCATTTTGCGAGTCAATCATTATTATTGTAGGCGGTGCATGCAGTTCTGCACCACCTATGATGCACTAAAAATTTCTCGCGTTCGAAATAGACCTATGGAACCAAAATACAAAGAACAGACCTATGGAACCATGTTATATAGGTTGGATTGGCCGCATAGTCATCTTGCCTGAGCCGGCCCAAACCATAATTTATAGAGCTCTCCCTCGTCACATATTCCTTCTTCCTTCTATAATCTATATTCTCGTTTCTCGAAATAATTGCAGTCTCAAAATATTTCTGCATTCCCAAAACATATCAATCTAACCAACATATATATATAAATATATATATATATATATACACACACACACACACACACACCATTCAAAAATTATTTTTTGACCGACTTTCTAAGATAAATAACCACTTTAAGTGTAAAAGGATATTATTAACTTTTATATTAATACCCTAAGGAAAGTTTAACATAAGGTATATATATATACACCATTCAAAAATTATTTTTTGACCGAGTTTCTAAGATAAATAACCACTTTAAGTGTAAAAGGATATTATTAACTTTTATATTAATACCCTAAGGAAAGTTTAACATAAGGTTTATAGCATAAAAAATATTTTTACATAATTTTTTCAAGGTATTAATACAAAAGTGCAATCAAGCCATTATATATCTAAAATAATGATTTATCAATATCACTTGGACACTAGCCCAAAACAAATTAACAGGAAAAGTATCATTGTAAAATGAGAATAATTTGGGGGTATATCCATAAATAGTGGTTTTCGAAAGGTGAACAAAAGCTATATTTATAGAGGTATTTAAGCAAAAAAAACAAAAAAAAAAGATTTTGTTCACTCTTGAAATTTGATAGATTAGACAACTAGGTCATTTCTAATCATATAATAACTTTTCTTAAGATACTGCAATGTTTCCAAACTCCATAAAAAGATTATCTTAATTTTTCATCTGACTATGCTCCTCTCAAAACTTTTGGACATAAATGATATGGATATTGTATTTACTTAGATTTCTACTTTCTTATTGAAGTCCAATTAGTTGGATAGTTATTAGGAATGTCAAAATCGATCCGATCCGATGGGTATGCACCCTACCCAAATTTGGTCAAACTCGAAAAATAGAGTTTGGCCGGATTTGGATTCGGATTTGGATAAAATCGGAAAACTGTAGTACGAATATGGGTAGGATATGGGTAATACTGTTTTCTATCCAAATCCGAATCCGATCCGAACCTATGGATATGGGTAATATCCGAATCCATATCCGAATATATATGTTTATAATTCTATTTTGATAATTCTGTTTTGATTGATAATATGTATAAAATTATTTTGGTTATTTATATGTTCTATATTGAATTATAATTCTATTTCTATGTTTGATTTCTATATATCTATACTTATAAATTATGTTCTATGTTGAATTGATAATTTTATTTTGATTGATAATATGCATAAAATTATTTTGGTTGTTTATGTTTTTTGGATATGGGATAGGTTTGAGGTGAGTATAGGTTGGGTATGGAAAAATGGATTATCTGTGGATATCCCCAAATCCATTGGGTATGGGGATGGGTATCTCTTTTTTTACCCGATCGGGTATCGGATAGGATTTGGATATAAAATATTAAGTTTGAGTTTGAAAATGGGTAGTACAATATCCGATCCAAACCCTATCTATTGCCATCCCTAATAGTTATTTCTTGATCAAAGATACATGAAACTCACAAGAAGCCTTCTATATTCTATCACAACCAGCTTTCCACTAATTCAACAATCAATAAAAGGATTAGTCATGCCAAAATCTTGAACTCATGTAACTCTTACATTTTTTTCTTAAACTTTAATTTAGTATAATTAAATCATCAAACTTAAAAAATTTATAATTGAAACATTGACTATAACTTACTTTAATAGTCATGATAAAAATGATAATGTGCTATCACAAGCCGTCAAAAAATTAATGATGTAGACAAAAGTGGCTAGTTTTCACCCTCATTTTCACCCCTCTTTAGCACAACGATGCTCTCTCTACCCCCTTTACCTCTACCTCCACCACCTCTTACCACTCCCACTCCACTTTATCATGCTCCTGTTAGATAATTTTAAATTTCTATTATACCTAGATCATGCTCCTATATTCATACAAAAATTATATCATAAATAAATTGTACCTTACGTCATTGTGTATCCAATACGATGATCCCATAGCCCGTAGGATGTCTGATCTTCTTTCATAAGGTGTCTGATCTTCTCTCCTCATCCTCCTCTTTTATATGATAATTGATGGAAATCATTCTCACCTTTCTAAGAGAATTGGAGAAAGAAATCAGGCCATCTCTATTTATACTTGTACTTATCTTGTCCCATCAAAAGACTAACTTCTAATTAGATTTGAACTTCCAGTCTATATCTGATTAGGAATAGAACTCTTTAATTAATTGCACTTACTGTAATTGATTCAAGACATGTGATTGATCCAAAGAATTAAACTTAACTAAGTGATAATTAGGCCACATTAAGAGTCAAGTCCAATATTCTCTCACTTGGCCTATATTATTACTTAAAAATATTTTTTTAATTTTTTAAAAATATTTTATTTTAAAAATAAAAATATTTTAATTTTTAAAAATAATAGTTTTGAATCAAAATTTTGAAAATAATTTGACAAGTGCACACTCATTTTTTTAAAAAATTTATCCAATTATCTATTTCTTGAAAAATCCTTTATACTTTGATTAAGTAAACATCATTAATGCAGATCATAGTGATAATACATTTCAATTGACATACTCCCTTCTATGTATCATGACATCAATAATTCTTACTTAACCCAGTCTTATATACTGGAGTATAAAGGCTATTAAAAACTATAATGCCTATGATAATGGTTCCACTGTTATGTCATATGAATGATACTTCTATTTACTTTAATTTTGATAAAAGTCAATCATAATGTATACAAATAACAATTAAACAGAAGCAATAGCAGTCATTAAACTATCAAGAGATCTTAAAATAAGTGTCTATTATAAATTAAATATCTTAATGATAGATGTCCATAATTTTTACATGCTCTTTTAAAACTTTAGACGCTAAACTTTTAGTCAAAGAATTAGCTATCATACAAGCAGTATCAATAAAATTAATAGATACCTGATGACTACTAATTCTCTCATTCACAGCAAGATACTTATCATTAATATGCTTGTTTGTATTAGTTATCTTGCTACTATTAAAAAGATAAATTACAGCAGAATTGTCACAATAATTTTTCAACGGCTTAAAAATAGAATCCATAACTTCGAATCTTAAGAATGAATTTTCTCAACCGAATATGTGAGGAAGCTAGCAGCTTATATAGTCAGCTTTCATAGTAGAGTAGGCAATAATACGCTATTTTATGCTTTTTCATGAAATTACTCCACCAATCAGTAGGAAGATGTAATCTGTAATAGACTTTCTATTATCGAGGCAATCAGCATAATCTGTATTTGAATAATCAATCACCTCCAACTGATCAGTCATCTTATAAGTGAGCTGTAGTCCTTAGTCCCTTAAAGATAGTATATCACCTTTTTGATAGCTTTCCATTGGTTTATACCTGAATCACTCTAATATCTATCAAGTATTTTCAAAACAAAACTAATATCAGGATAAGTACATACTTGAGTATACATCAGACTACCCACTGCACATGCATAAAGTATATCCCTCATCTGATTTCTCTCAATCTCATTCTTAAGACACTGAAATTTATTGAAATTATCATTTTTAATAATTGGCACTTCACTTGATGAGCAACTCCATATTTCAAATCTTTCTAGGATTCTAGTAATGTAAGTTCTCTAAAATAAATCAAGTAACCTCTTACTTCTATCATGATGGATTTCTATATCAAGAACATAAGAAGTATCTTTCATATATTTTATGTCAGAATAATCAGAAAAAAAAATTTAGTTTCATGCAAAAGATCTAAATCACTCTTGGCTAGTAAGAGATCATCTATATATAGAACCAAAAATATAAACTTACTCTCACTTACTTTCAAATGTATCCATTGATCAGCAATATTTTTTTTAAATCCGAATGAAGAAATTATATGATTAAACTTTAAATACCATTACCTAAAAGCTTGTTTAAAACCATATATAGATTTTTTAATTTATATATCAGTCTTTTATTTTTTTATACTGAAAACCCCTCAGACTGTTCCATATATGCCTCTTCCTTTAAATTTTCATTCAAGAACATAGTCTTGACATCCAACTATCCTTGAATCTTCTTGAGGGCTCCCAATGATATGACAACAAGTTCCTTAATGTTGTCAATAAGAACAAGATGGAGCACATTTGCTTCATAAAGATGGTGGTGCCCTCCAACTCACCATTGTCGAGGCTGCTACACCACTATCCTCATCCCTATAACCCCAACCTCATCCACATCCTCATGATGAATGGTGTCAACATATCCATCTTTGTGGGCAATATCGGCAACAACCTCTTCGCCTTAATTGGCAACGTCATCTTCCCCTTCCTTACCTTTGCTAGCCTCTTCTTCCTCTTCCACCATGCCCAAAGCATTTGAGGTGATGGCCTCTAGGGCCTCGGTGATCCCATGGACTTCGATCATTCCAAACTAAGTTACAAGAGATCCTCAAGACCGGCATCACCTTTGCCGACAATGTTGATATTAACCAGGCCAATCTCAAGCTTTAGGAGTTTGTCAACTTCTTAAAGAACCCTAACAAGTATATCACCTTGGGCACCAAGATCCCCAAAGATTACCTCTTGATTGGTCCTCTTGGCACCAGAAAGACTCTTTTCTCTCGAGCCACCATCGACAGGGATGAGATATCCTTTTTTTTCATGTACCTACCTCCAAATTCATAAAGTTCTTCATGGGAGTTGGAGCTTCTTGGGTCAAGGATTTGTTTGAGAAGGCCAAGTTGAAGTCCCCTATATCATCTTTGTTGCCCAGAGATGCAACACAAGAGGGAGGGTAAGTTAGATTTTCAAAATTTTAAGCTAATATGTGCATCCTGAAAAATTAAGTTAAAAGAGTGTATATGAAGCGATTTATAATAAATAAATATATATGTGTGTCGAAGTAAATGGATGTAAGAAAGCTAAAAAATATAATAAAAAATATAATAATGTATAGTGGTTTGATGCTAAACTCAGCTATTGCCCAAAAGTATAGCAACCTAAGAGGGGGAGAGGGTGAATTGGATTGTTTAAAAATTTTAATCAAATCTGATATCTAAGATATTATATGCATTAAATTAATCTAACTTAAGTGATTATGAGGTGAATGCAATATGCTATGGTGGAATTAAAATATTCAAAGCAGCAATGTAAGAATAAAAATGAGTAAAGTAAGCAAGAAAATAAAACAAGAAAGAGAGAAGGTACAATATAAATATAAAAAAATTTATAGTGATTTGGTGCAATCCTGCACCTACGTTCACTCTTCAATTATAGTATATTTATTTTACCCAGACTTACAAACAAACTTAATTAATTTTTTGAGATCATCAATCAAAATCATACATCGATTATTTTTTGGGTCACAATCAATCCATTTGATTTTATAGGCTCATCAAATAAAATCTATAATATCCAATTTTGAGCTTGGATGGGTCTAATTTTAATTTTTTTTTAAAAAAAACTTATAAAAAAAATAAAAATACAAGATATAAAATTTTGGAATGAAGTAAAAATTAAAAAATAAACTTTTTTAGATGCAAAGTAGTTGCTGAAAATTTGCTCTTTAGATGCTTGAACTTTTCTTCTTTGAAGCTTGAGAAGTTATGAAAATAATGGAATGAATCACTCTTAAAAGCTTTCTAAATTCTCTGCATAATTTTATCTCTTATCTTTCTTGCCAATGGTATTCAATGATGCTCTCATAAAATGGAGTGTTTTTCTCTTTAATTTCACTTAGTCTCTCTTTCTAAATATTTCTCTAGCTCTTAATAGGTAACCTCTCTTCCCAAATATTTCTTTAGCTCTTAATAGGTTTAAAAGTAGCTGAAGAATGAGTTTTAGTCATTGGGAAGCTTGGATTAGCCGTTGGAGCCAAAAATTAGCTATTAGAAATAAATCTATATAGTTTTGAAAAATTTGCAGAACTAGCCATTGAGCTTCAAGTTGAGTCGGATAGGATTCGAGTTGACTCAAATTGTCTATAAGTCCACTCAAGCCTTTCTATTTTTTTTTAGAATTTCAGCTCGGATATTTGAGTTGACCCATACTATCACTCGAATTTCTGTGAGTCCACTTGAATTTTTGCGAGTCCATTCAAATTTTCTGATGCTAACAAATTATTTTATGTCCCTTTTTCTCTAGAGTCGACTTAGATGGAATTTAAGCCCTCTCAAATAGAATTTGAGTCGATTTGAATACGTGTCAGCTAAAATTTCAGCATGCTAGAATCTTTTTTTTTGTTATTTTTTCACTCGATTCTACTTGGATAAAATTTAAGTCAACTCGTATGTGTGCTGTCTTAAATTTTCTAAATATTTTTTTGTATGAATGGCCTTTTGATCTCAACTTTTGAGGACCTCTTTCATCTTGATTTTTATGATTTTTCATAACATGTGGGCTTCCAAAAGCTTCTTATTTAAGTTTTGTTTGGATATTTAGAGTCATTCTTTTAATATTTTAGAATTCTTTTGAAACATTAACTTTATCAAACCATTAGTTCTATCATATACTTAAATATTTTAGAATCATCAAAATTAATCATGGGATTTACATTAGCACTTGCATCCACTCTCCAAGAACATCTTCTTGAAAATTAAACTATAATCAACCAATGACTATAATCTGATTATTTTTATGGGGCTCATAATCAACCTAATTGATCTTTTTAGCTAAGAAAATCAACTAAAACCTTTCTCAATCAAGTCTAATCTTGGCTTAGTCATGATATAATATCCAATTTTAGGTTTGGATGGACCTTTTCTCTAAGTTTCAGTCTCTTGAAAATTGTTACAATAGCAAAGAAAGAGTATAATGAGATGAACATAATAAGAGTACATGCTTCTTAATGATAAAATAAAGTGTTGTTGAAAGTTATGGAGGATCATCTTTCAAGTTTGGAAGCTTATCTTCAATGCTTAAGTGAATGCTCTTTTGATGTTATAGATATTCTCTTTAACATTCTCGTAATTAATGCTCGTTCACTTCACTTTGTTATTTTTCTTATTTTTCTTTTTTGTAATAATTGTATTTCTTAATTAATTTTTAGCCTTAAAATACCACTTGAATCAGCTGGAATACTTTTACTAGCTATTAAAGGGGTGAAACTAGTTGTTACATAGAGAAAAAATCGTTGAAAGTATGCCAAAAAAAAGCTATTTGTGCTATCAAATGTAAAGGGGTTGGCTCATGTTCTTTAGAGGTTGATTCATTTTCTAGCCAAGTTGACTCATGAAAAATTATCAATTTGGAATGTCCTTTTTGTTCTGTATGAGATAATTCTAAGGCCAATTTTATCGATCTTAAGGTCAACTTGTGTTTGGTAAGGATCGACTCATGAAGTGCTGCGATCAACTTATAGAGGAGTTATTTTTTAGGATTATCTATCTTTTTCTGAGACTGTTCAGGGGTCGACTCGACTGAACTAATAGTCAACTTATAGAAGTATGCTACTCTACTCTAGCATGCTAAGATTGACTCATGCTTCTTGGGGTTGATTCCTGAAACCTCTGAAAAATATAGTATTCTATTTGACACTATAGACATTCAGAGATCAGCTCCTCACTTTTTGGGATTGACTCCTCTAAGTTAAAAACTTGAAACATTATCTTGAATTCCTTTTGAGTTGGGTGTTTTGAGTGACTTCCTTTTTCATTTGACTAAGTCATTTTAAGCTTATTTTAGTCCCTTACAAATAATTTTAAATACACAATAGTAGCCTTGTGTTCGAATATTTTGTATTATCAAAATCAAACTTTTGGGTCAACAGTCTTGATTAATGAGATTGATGTTATGGGGAGGTAGCAAAGGGATAAACTTGGAGGTAGAAATGATGAGTGGGAGTAGAACATTAATTAGCTTTTGATAAAAATGGATAGTTTCTCAAGGAATAGTATGGTAGGTCCAAAGATAATGTTTAAGGATGTTATCCCTTATAAGGCGATGCAGGCCGTGGGTATTGCCATTATTTTCTAACCTGCATAGCTATGGCAATCATCATCATTATCTTTGTAGTCCTTATTGAAGTGGAAGCATGATGGAGTAGGGGACAGAGAGGGGCGAGAAGTGATGGAGGTGGAGGCATAGGGGGTGAAAAAGCACTACTATGCCAAAGAGAGATGGAGGGAGGGGTGAAAATTCATAATTTTTTTTGATATCATTAATTTTTTTATGGCACATGATAGCATAGGACTATTTTCATTATGACCAAAAATCATAGCCAGATTTTAATTATAAAATTTTACAAGTTTGATGATTTGATTGTACTAAATTACAATTTAGGATAAAAGTTAAAAATTTTGGATAAATTTAGGATTTTTAGCATGATTAATACATCAATAAAAAATAATCTTATACACATATATCTTGCCTCCACTAAACATGCATCTTTATGACCTGGCCACACTATGCACTTAATGATGAAACTAGTAAAAAATGAAATAAGTCAATGGATCGGCATGCTATTTTACCAAATGTCTCAATTTAATGTCAAGTTAATGATGATTATAAAGCAAGGATATATAGCCATAAGTCAAAAAAAATTGAAAAGGTACCAACATAAAGTATGTCCTCTTCAATTGCAAGCCCAAAATGGTATGATAACATTCATCATGTGAAATAATCATGCATAAGCATTCTCTTGGTTGCTAGCTATGGGATCAAGTAACAGTGTTTTATTGAAGCAAGATACAAGAATATGAATTATTCTAATCAAGAAAACAAGATGCATAAGAGAAAGAGTAAGCAATTGTTGTTTGTAAAAATATATATAGAAAATTAATCTAACAATTTTGAAAACTAAAATTATAATAAATATCATAAAGTATATCCAATAGTGTTTTTAATTTTAAAAGCACCAATACTTAAGAGCAATATAATCTTTAAATTTCTTGGTAAATATGTGTTCCTCTTCATTTGGAAGAGGTCCATGGTTGAACCTTCAAGAAAGCATATTTAACATATTTCCCAAAAAAATAAAAAAAAAATCATGCCATGCATTTATTTTAATATCATATTTATGGGATATAATTTAATTTCAAATCAATTAACTCAATTTATTTACAGTGTTAAGTTCTAAAAGCATATCGAATATCACTTTAACCTTTTACATTAGCTAGTCATTGTTTAATGGAACATTTAGTCTTTATCTTAGTAGGAAGCTTGCCATTGTCTAATTTGAATATATTTCTATGTAGGTATATGAATAGCAGTTCAATTATAAAACTAACATTTATATACTATGTAGAATGATATACTATTCGATGTAGGCTGAACATGCTGACCCAAGATCCAAAATAAACACTAATTAAATCAACCAAAAGTAGTGGAAGAAAAAAATTGAAGAAAAATTTCTTTGAAAGAAAATAAGGACTAAATCAATGAGTTCAACTTCTCTCACAAAGAAGCTCCAAGTCTCTCCAAGATGCCTTTCTCTCTCTCTCACCATAAACTCTCTCTCTATAAGATAAAAATGTCACCATCTCTCACTAAAAGTCAAAAACACCATTATCCTACTTTCAGTTAAAAGCAAACTTAAGTATATTGACTCCATAATTCAAACTAATTTAATATAGATTTAAATCCTAAAATTATTAGAACTAACAATTAGCTAAATAAAATTTCTAATAAGATTAGGACTTGTCAATGAATCTTTAGTATACTTTCTCTTATTGCCAAGCCCATAATGATATTGTTAGACTTGTCGATGCCATAAAATATCTTAGTAGTTATTGCTATCATTATAATAGTAATGCAATAATTTAATGAACAAAAAGTTTAACATTGGAGTTCATTCATTAGGTTGAATAATAATACTATCAACTCATTCCTTTTCATATATGTGTTGAAATCAACTATGTCCTCCAATACTTTTCCTCTATATTGACTCTACAATCATTATATCCAGATTCCATTGAGTATATACCTTGTGCTCTAAATTATCAAGTTAGCAGTTGCAATTATTGTGATCATTGTCTATTACCTATAAATAAGTAAAATCAATAACAAAATTTTGACCACATTCATAGATTATTGCTTAAGCAGCTTTATGTTTGTACATAAAGCCATTTCTTATATATTGAATTAAATCCTCATGCATAGAATCTTTTAATATTTCAAACTTTAGAGTACCTTCCAAATTAATTGGCACACCACAAGTCTTACCAAAAATTAAGGCATGACTTGAGTCATCCACACTAAATATATCTTCTTAGTTTTTGATCTCTAAAATAACTTCAAATTCAATCACTTCTTCACCCTTATAGGTAACTAAATCTCTAGAAGAGACATCAATATCTTATATATCTTTAGCATAAGGCTCGCCTATATAATTTGACTCCTTCTTAAAGAGATCTATGATCCGATTAACTATAGTATCCTTTGACTCTTTTTGAGCAATTTCAAAATTAACTTGCTCTACAATTATGATCTCTTCTGAACTTGATATAGTATCCATGTGATTAAGCTCCTTCGCTCTAGATTTTTTGTGGACTTGGTTGATTCTTGAACAGATCAAAGTTACCAAGTTTTGAGTCATTTAGACTTGATCCAATCACTTACTAAACAAGCTCTCTCCACTTCAAATCCTCATCTTGAAACCAATTCTTTTCTTCTTTTGAATTTTCTAGGAAACTTGAAATCAATACTCCCTCATCAAGTAATTTTTATTTGAAAATATCTTTATATCTCATTTTGTTAGATATTGAGTGGATAGTTGTAAGAATATTATATATTTTTTTTTATTTCTTTGAAAGAAGAGTGCCCTATAAGCCAATCGCAAGTGTGTTGCAATGAAACTTTTCATTATAATTTTTCAACTCATGAAATGATATTTATTATTTGAGATATTGATTCATCATATTAGCTACATTTTATTATGTCTAAGATTATGATGAATCCCAAAGATTAGGACAATGATTTTAGGAGACATGAATAGATCACGCTAGTAAGACCTAAAATTCTAATCTTAAATATTTTTGATCATAGGAGCATTGAGTCGGAGATCAATATTTTAGATAAACTGGCACATCCTATGTATGCTCGATAGAGAAGGTGACAGATCTTACTAGCCACTTGTGTGGGACACTAATACAAGGATGTGGATGCTCATTTGGCTCATTTAAAAAATGAGTCCACTAAACTGATTCGATGAAAGAGAATATCTTATAGAAGCCTTACTTGCATGTCAATGATGGTTCTCTAAGTGAAAGTTATGTAAGTGATCCTTAAACCCGTGACTACTTAGAATCTTATGCACATGAACCCATATTTTGATTCATACCCAGGTATGGCATTAAGACATGTACGGGGTGTTCTGGATATGGTGGAGTGTATATGGAGATTATGAGTAAGTCAACATGGAATCGATCACTCCTAGTCAGAAGAGATCGCATCCTGTGTATTCTCAATCTTAGATGACTTGAGAAAAATTTTTTGGCTAAAAACAGAAAGAAGATTAGAAAGAGTTTCTAATACTTCTTTATAGGAGTCATCATTGGTTAATTGAGAATCGATATGAATATATATTCAAGTTTGACATGATTCCATACTCATGAACATATTCAGGGTGCAGGGATGATCGTAGGATTGAATTACACGATAACTTACCACTGAAGAGTATATTTAGTATTTTTATCAAAATTCTACATCTTTTGGATAGTCATGATACGTTGCTAGACGTCAATCTTGACTTATAAATTTTTGATCAAATTAAAGAGTTTAATTCGATCATCAATTAGAAAGGATTATAATTGTTGAACTCGGGTTAGCTCGATTGGACCTAAATCGATTAGATTGAAATCTAATCAAATTTGATCAACTTGCACCTGAACCTACTGTCAGTTAGATGTAAAACTTAATGAGTCACACACATATAGAAATTGGCCAAGGACCCTTTTGAAAAAGGTTGATTGGAATTTTGGATTCAATCAGGACTCCGGTAAGCATGCTAGCACGTGTGGAACCCTTGCTCTTTTGGAGGTCAATTTGATCTCATCCCTTGCTAATTAGCTAGCCTAATTTAGTGGGTATTTGGGTCAGGTCATGCCATTTGGAAGCAGCCCAAATTAGGGTGCCACATCCTATTTTAACGTCAATTATGAAGAGTCCAAGTTGTGAAGAACTCTTGGCGCAAAACAGGTTCTGAGTATAAGTGTTGGTGTGGACAGAAGAAAAGAGTCCTTCTGGCATGGGATTAAGATGTGTGTGATAGCCCATATCACCCTTCATCCTCTACTGCACATCTCAAAGTATGAGATATATTTTTTTTTAGAATTTTTGGGGTAGAGAAAAATTAGAAAAAGGAAGGAAGTCTCACACACACGCGGAAGCATCGCATCTCTCTGAGATTTGGAGAGTTCTTCTCCTTATCAAATGCTTTCAAAATGAAATAATTTTTATTTATAATGTTTCACATTTGACAAGCTATTTTTGATAATTTTTTTAAAATTTTTTTATACTTATCTGGATGCCAAATGGATGCCATAAGTTCCTCCTCACGCCTACGCACGTGGTGATCAGACTTCACATGAAAGGATGTGAGAACATATCTATTTGTGAGAATTTTTATCCACTCATTATATGTTCTATAATTAATATTGAATCTTCTATCCACATATATTGTTGAGAATTTTTTTGATTTGAGAAGGGATGCGAAAACATTCCTTCTCTGGTCCCATGCGCAGAGAAGGGTGCTGATCGATGTATCATTGATAAGAGTCCTTCTATTTGAAGGAACTCTTATCTCTGATAATCATATTAGATAGGCCTCTTGGATGAGGTGCATCCCTCTCTTTTGGCATCCCTCTAGTGGCTATAAATTGACTGGGCCACTGGATGTCCGAGTAATTCAGAAAGAGTTTTCAATTTTATCTCCGTTGCTCTCTTTTCTTTCTTACAACCTATCTTAGTTTTAGAACAAAGCTTTGGGATTTAAGACAAAACCATATCTGATCCTAACAAAGATTGTGAGGGTCCTAAAGAAGGAGGATCAAAAGTTCAGAGGAGGTTCTGAGAGGGTGGACTCAGTTTCTTGAAGAAATCTGATCGGTATGAAGCTAGTCGAGTTCTAGTAGCTAGAACTCTTGAAGCAAGGTGAAAAAGGAGCGCTGTCGTTGGTTCAGTTTCTGTATGAATCACCATTGGAGGGTGGACACTTAGATACCTTGTAAAAATTGATATTAGTGCTATAGATATTTTTTTTATCCTAATTTATATTTATTGTACTTTGATTATTATAGTCAAGGGTTTCTAGGCATTGGGGTTTCTCGTGCATCGGATGTTTTGAATGAAAACTTTAAACACCTAACCCTTCCACTGCACCATTGGAACTAAATAGTGGTATCAGAGCCTATCTTGATCTATATAATCAAAGGTGAGAATGTTGTCTTGATTGTGATCAAACATGGATTTTTGATTTGGTTCAAGTTGGGTCAACGGTTGAACCCGATTGAACATCCAGACCCTCGCATGTCTTAAAGATGTTTTAAATATAAAATGCATGATGTATGTATAGAATTTTTTTAGTAGCTTAGTACTCTAATTGAGGTTCATCATCAAACTGTCCAGTTATAAGAGAAAATAGGATTCATAGACCCTCTCTTCCTATTCAATAGGGTACTCTTATAGCGTATAGGGGTATCACTGTGATGTCCCAAGAAGAAGAACTGTGAAAAGAGTATTTTGTATTCATGCATGTTATTAGAACTTCATACATATGTGATATGCTTAAAATGCTAGTTATAGTTATATTGTATGGTTATGTTTTTCATATTTTAGAGATATGACTGGATGCTATGTTTAGTTGTTATGATTTTTAAGATACAATTATATTTGTGCATCATTGTGATTGAATTAGGATGTGCTTGAGACCATTAAAGTCTTCATAAAAATTATATTAAGTTGTAGTGTTGTGAATCAGTAGCTGACCTATTTCTTGAATCGATTAATCAATTGGTGTCTAAGGAGTATTTTAAGTATGGTGATTATTTAATTAGTTCTGTTGCTAGCCTGGCTAATTTTATTGGTGTCTAAGAAAAGTAACGGAAAGATCTCTATCAATTTTAACACTTTTCTGACCAATTGAATTAGTTAGAACTTAAATGAAGATAGCTCAGTATTTTAAATACTACTAGGGGCCTTTTTCATGCTAGGTTAATGTTACGTCATGAACTGTGACTAGTTTGTTGTGTTACTACAAGGCTTGTCATAAGGATTGATATAGCATAATCCTAGTGCATAAAAGATGCTTACAGTAATTTTGGATATACTACTTTGTTGTACTACCACAAGGGCAGTTATATTCGATTTTGACTGTATCGAAATAAAGGATCTTACTTAACTAAAATATTATAGCTTATTGTGTTAACACAAGGCGAATAATATTTTAGAGGCCAAGATAAAATATTAAAAATTATATGAGATGCAATTGGAAAGAGTTTTCTACCTATGAACTTATAAGAATTTGTTGTGTTAACACAGGATCATTACGAGAAATTAGGATCTTATCCACTAAGATAAATATAGAATATTTTTCGTTTGCCATAGGAGAGGGCTATGGTATCCGATAAAATAGTGAGAGACATAACTAGTTTTAAAAGTCCTCAACTAGTTATGCATGTCAAACTTGAGTGATTTGCTTATACTATTGTTCTTTATTTATGCAGATTTAAGTCTACATTATGGCTTCTTTAGTTTCATTGCATAACATCATAGATAAAACTTTGTTGATCAATCTCAACTATGTGGATGAGTTGAGGAACTTGCAAGTTAAGTTCATATCGAAGAAGAACTCCAATGTTCTGGATATTTCTGATCTTGGGATGGTCAATAATAATGAGAAGGTAAAAGATGTCTTTAAGAATATCATCTGTTCATTTTGTGACAAATTTGATCATTGGGAGTATAATTGCAAGAATAATCTTGCAAGTTTGAAGTAGGATGCAAGTATAGCACCAAAAAGTATATATATAATACAAATCTATTTTTTCATTGAGTGGCTCAGACTCTGATACTTGAGTATTAGATACCACCTGTAGATCATATATTGGTAATTCATTATAGCGACTACAGAATATCAAAGATCTAAAAAGAGGTGACCTCGAGCTCTATGATGCAAGTGGAGAGTCCATTAGCACAGAGACTGTGGAAATCTGTATACTTGATTTGCCTTCGAACAAAATTTTAGAATTAAAAGACTGTTATTATATGCCAAAGATCATTAAAAATATTATTTCTATACTTTTGTTGTAAAAATAAGGTTATGAAATAAGGCTAATGAAAAATGGATGCTCCATTTTTTTTCTAATGAATATTATGGCAGTAGTTATATTGATAATAATCTTTTAATTCATGCACTCAATGAAAATATTTTTCATATTGAAAAAAATATGAAAAGAAAGAGAGAAGATGTGAATGTCACATATCTCTAGCATTATCATCTTGGTCATATTAGTGAGTCAAGGATTAATAAGTTATATAAAGAAGAATTCTTTAACCCATATGATTATGAATCATTGGAAACTTATAAATCTTGTTTCATGGGTAAGATGATCAAGACTCCATTTTTTGGATATAGAGAGAGGGCGAATGAGTTGTTAGTCTTAGTATATACAGATGTATGTAGACCAATGACAACTCAGGTTAGAGGAGGATACTCCAATTTTATCACCTTTATGGAAGATTTATTAAGGTTTGGATATGTGTCTCTTATGAAACATAAATTTGAAGCCTTTGATAAGTTCAAAGAATATCAATGTATGATCGAGAAACAACTGAAAAAGATATCGAGGTTCTTCAATCTGATCGAAGAGGAGAATACTTATCCAGTAAATTTCTTGATCATCTTAAAAGTAAAGGTATTCTCTCTGAATGGATCTCTCCTTATACACCCCAGTTAAATGGTGTAGCAGAAAGGAGGAATCGCACTTTGATGGATATGGTGCAGTCCATAATGTGCTTCACCGATCTTTCAATATCTTTCTAAAGATAATGTCCTAGAGACTGCCACATACATATTAAATAGGGTGCCTTCAAAGTCTGTTACAAGCACACCATATGAGATAAAGAAGGGAAGAAAGCCAAATCTTAAACATCTTAAGACTTGAGGCTGTCCTGCTTATGTCAGAAATATTTTTAGATATAAGCTTAGTGCTAGTCAGATAAGTGTAGGTTTGTAGGATAGCCTAAGGAAACTAATGGATACTATTTCTACCACCTACTGAACAAAAGGTGTTTGTTAGTAGGCACGCCATTTTCTTGAAAAATAAACTCATCCAAGAAGGAGACAGTGTGAGGAATATTGAACTTATTGAAGTTCATGATCTACAAATCGATCCAGAAATATCACTGGTTGGACCACAAGAAGATCCTCAATCAGAAGTACCTAAAGATGAGATATATCCACAGTACACACCTCCTCTCCGAAGGTCAGATAGAGTACATCATGCACCTCTGAGATTTGATGACAATATGATTAACATCATTCAGGATGATGATCTACTGATCTATTCGGAAGCTATCATGAGTAGAGACTCAGACAGATGGCTGAAAGCCATAAAATCTGAGATGGACTCAATGTATATCAACCAAATATGGATCTTGGTTGATGCACCTAAGGATGTAATCCCAACAGGGTGCAAGTGGATCTTCAAGAAGAAGATGGAGTAGATGGCCAAGCCTACAAAGCTAGATTGGTGGTGAAGGATTTCAGTCAAAGCTAAAGAATTGACTATAATGAAACCTTCACACCAGTGGCTATGCTCAAGTCCATCCGAATTTTATCTGCTATAGCATCATACTATGATTATGAGATCTGACAGATGGATGTCAAGACTGCATTCTTCAATGGTAATCTAGAAGAAGAAGTCTATATGACTCAGCTAGAGGGATTTATCTCAAGTGGGAGGGCAATCAAGTATGCAAGCTAAAGAGATCCATCTATGGATTAAAGCAGGCTTTGAATGATATGACAATCAAAGAGTTTGGCTTTATCAAAAATAAGGATAAACCATGTGTGTATAAGAAGATAAGTGGGAGTGCTATTCTCTTCTTAATTTTGTATATCGATGACATATTGCTCATTGAGAATGATATCTCAATAATGCAATCGATCAATACTTGGTTATTGAATAAGTTTTCTATGAAATACTTGGGTGAAGCATCCTATATATTGGGTATAAAGATCTATAGAGATAGATCTAAAAAGATGTTAGGCTTATCCCAATTATGGTACATAGATCTCATATTAAAGAGGTTTAATATGGAGGCTAGTAAGAGAGGTTACTTGTCTGCAAGTCATGGTATACATCTCTCCAAAAAAATATGTCCTAAGACATTAGAGGAGAGAGAGGATGAATAAAATTTCTGATGCTTTGGCTATGGGATCAATTATATATGCCATGCTATGTACCAGGCCTGATGTAGCTTATGCTTTGGGCATAGCTATTAAATTTCAAGCTGATCCAAAAGAGAATCATTGAAAAGTGGATGATAGCAAGTCGATATCAGGGTATGTGTTTATCCTAAATGATGGGGCAGTGAGTTGGAAGAGCTCCAAGCAGCATATAGTATCTGGCTCAATTACTGAGGTAGAGTACATCGCTGCTAGTGAAGCCATTAAGAAAGCTGTCTGGATGAAAAAATTTATCATAGATTTAGGAGTCATTCCTAAGAATGAAGGACTAGTTTCACTCTATCGTGATAACACTGGGGCCATTATTCAAGCAAAAGAACCTAGGTCTCATTACAGATTCAAGCACACCCTCAGACGCTTCCATCTCGTTAGAGATAAGATATTGTCCTTGAATGAGTAGACAAAAAGAATAATATAACAGATCCATTCTCTAAAGCCATACCAAAGCAGCTATATAATCGCCATCTTGATTGTATGAGATATAAAGGCGATTGACTTTAGTGCAAGTGAAAGATTGAAAGAAGAGTGCCCTATAAGTCAATCGCAAGTGTATTGCAATGAAATTTTTCTTTATAATTTTTCAACTCATAAAATGATATTTATTATTTGAAGTATTGATTCATCATATTAGTTGCATCTTATTATGTCTAAGATTATGATAAACCTCAAAGATTAGGACAATGATTTTAGGAGACATAAATGGGTCATGTTAGTGAGACCTAAAATTTTATTCTTAAATATTTTTGATCGTAGGAGCATTGAGTCGGAGATCAATATTCTGGATAGACTGGCACATCCTATATATGCTCGATAAAGAGGATGGCAGATCTCACTAGCTACTTGTATGGGATACTAATACAAGGATATGGGTGCTCATTTAAAAAATGAATCTACTGAATTGACTCGATGAAGGAGAACATCTTATAGAAGCCTTACTTGCATATCAAAGATGGTTCTCTAAGTGAAAATTGTGCAAGTGATCCTTAGACCTGAGACTACCATAGAATCTTGTGCACATGAACATATATTTTAGTTCATACCCAGGTATGGCATTAAGACATATACAGGGTGTTCTGGATACGATGGAGTGTATATAGAGGTTGTGAGTAGGTCAACATGGAATCGATCACTCCTAGTAAGAGGAGATCGCATCCTGTGTATTCTCAATCCTAAATGACTTAGAAAAAATCTTTTGGCCAAAAGTAAAAAAAGAGATTAAAAAGAATTTCTAATACTTCTTTATTAGAGTCATCATTGGTTAATTGAGAATCGATATGAATATGTATTTGAGTTTGACATGATTCCATACTCATGAATATATTCAGGGTGCAAGGATGATCGAAGGATTGAATTATACGGTAACATGCCACTGAAGGATATATTTGATATTTTCGTTAAAATTCTACATCTTCTGGGTACTCATGATATATTGCTAGACGTCAATCTTAACTTGTAGATTTTTGATCGAATTAAAGAGTTTAATTCGATCGCCAATTAGAAAGGATTATAATTATTGAACTCGGGTTAGCTTGATTAGACCTAAATCGATTAGATTAAAATCTAATTAAATTTGGTCAACTTACATTTAGACCTACTACCAGCTAGATATGGAACCCAATGGATCACACACATATGAAACTTATCCAAGGACCCTTTTGAAAAAGATTGATTGAAATTTTGGATTCAATCAAGGCTCCGATAAGCATGCTAGCATGTGTGGAACCCTTGCTCCTTTGGAGGTCAATTTGATCTCATCCCTTGCTAATTAGTTAGTCCAATTTAGTGAATATTTGGATCAGATCATGCCACCTAGAAGCAGCCCAAATTGGGGCACATATCCTATTTTAACGCCAATTATGAAGAGTCCAAGTTGTGAAGAACTCTTGGCGCAAAACAGGTTCTGCGTACAAGTGTTGGCATGGGCAGAAGAAAAAAATCCTTCTGGCATGGGATTGAGATGCGTGTGGTAGCCCATATCACCCTCCATCCTTTGATGCACATCTTAAAGTATGAGATATATTTTTTTTAGAATTTTTGGGGTGGAGAAAAATTAAAAAAAGGAAAGAAGTCTTGCACGTGTGCAGAAGTGTCGCATCTCTTCAAGATTTGGAGAGTACTTCTCCTTACAAATGCTTTCACAATGAAACAAATTTTGGTGATAATGTTTCACATTTGACATGCTATTTTTGATAATTTTTTTTGAAATTTTTTCAGATTTATCTGGATGCCAAATGGATGCCATAAGTTTCTCCTCATGCCTGCGCATGCGGTGATCAGACTTCGCATGAAAGGATGTGACAACACATTCATTTGTGAAAATTTTTATCCACTCATTTTATATTCTGGAATCAAGATTGAATCTTCTATACATGTGAAATTTTGAGGATTTTTTTGATTTGAGAAGGGATGCAAAAACTTCTCTTCTCTGATCACACACGCAGAGCAGGGTGCTGATCGACGTATCATTGATAAGAGTCCTTCTGTTTGAAAGAAATCTTATCTCTGATAATCATATTAGATAGACCTCTTGAATGAGACACATTCCTCTCTTTTGGCATCCCTCTAGTGGCTATAAATTGGTCGGGGCACTGGGTGTCCAAGTAATTCAGAAAGAGTTTTCAATTTGATCTCTGTTGCTCTCTTTTCTTTCTTATAACCTATCTTAGTTTTAGGACAAGACTTTGGAATTTAAGACAAAGCCATATCTGGTCCTAACATGAGTTGTGAGGGTCCTAAAGAAGGAAGATCAGAAGTTTAGAGAAGGTTTTAAGAGGATGAAGTCAGTTTCTTGGAGAAACCTGACCAGTATGAGGCTAGTCGAGTTCTAGTGGCTAGAACTCTTGAAGCAAGGTGAAGAAGGAGCGCTGTCCTTGGTTCAGTTTTGTGTGAATCACTATTAGAGGGCAGACACTTAGACACCTTATAAAAATTAAGATTAGCGCTACAGATATTCTTCTTATCCTAATTTATATTTATTATACTTTGATTATTATAGTTAAAAGTTTCTGGGCATTGGGGTTTCCAATGTATCGGATATTTTGAATAAAAATTTTAAACACCTAACCCTTCCACTGCACCACTGGAATCCAACATTCTTTATATCTTAGATATGTAGAGATTTTTTTCCATCCATCACAGACATCATCTTTCTAGATTTTGGATTCTATTTTCTTCTTATAATATCATTATTAAGAGAATTTATTAGCATCATCTCTATCTCTTCCAAAAAATCCTGTAAACCTTGTCCCAACAAATAAAATTTAGTCAAAAACTTTCAAATTAGATAACAAATATTATTCAACTTGTAAAAATAAATAGTGGTAGCAAAAATAGGCATATTAATATAAATAAAGTCAAATATGCTCATTTCAATAAGAGAGATGATATTATCACCAACAATGATGATTTATTTTTTAAATTATCAAAATAAGAATCCACATGCTTGTACCATCTGTTAATGAATTAGTAAAAGCTCTTCTATTATGTTGAGCTATAAATATACAAATCATCTTAAAGTCTTTACTCTAATATCCTATAGATCCACAAACACACGATCCACTAATATCAAAATATATAGCTCTAATATCACATAGAATGACATATTATTCGATGTTGATAAAATAAGCTTGCTAGCCCAACATTCAAAAAATATCTATTAAATCAACCAATAGTAATGAAAGAAAAAAATAAGATAAAAATAAATTTATTCAAAAAAAATAATGATTAAAATAATAAGATTGACTCCTCTTACAAAGAAGATTCAAGCCTCTCCAAGACACCTCTCTCCTTCTATCACCAATAAGAATTCTCTCCAACTCTTCATGTCACTCTTTTCTCCTTTTAATAGAACCACATACTTTCTCTCCCATTATAAGATAAAAATATCAAAATCTCTTACTAAAAAATGAAAAACATCACTATCCAACTTCTGCTTCAAAACAAAGTCAAGTATATTAAGCCTAAGGCTCAACATATCTTAATATGGATCTGAATTCTAAAGTTATTAAAATAAATGATTAGCTAAATAGAAATTCTAATATGAGTAGGATATACTAATGAACCTAAATAATGCTATTTAATATTATAGCATAGAGAAAAGTATATAATTATTTTGCATATAAAATTAACTCTTGCTATGTGACTATCATCTTGGTCAACTTATAATTATTTCTTAAATCACATGGAATGTAAATATTGATTGAATACAGACATACTATTGAAAGAAAAAAAATATTATACATATGCCAAATTATTAAAGTTTCAAAATGGTGATGCTTAATTTAAAAATCTTTAAATCTCCTCATACTTTAATTTCCAAAATTATACATAACATATCAATCTTTACCTTGTATTAATAATAATGGCATGTTATTTCTAAAAATTAAAATTTGATTTATAGGGCAACCCATTAAATTAGTTAATCTTAGTAAAATATATAAATTTTGTAACATCGATTAAGTTTTTATGATATAAGGTACCTTTTACATGCTTTAATTTTGAAACTTTTAAAGTTTATGGCTTATTACTTGGTATAAAGTGAATTGCCATCAAAGGACACTATAAAGGGTTTTCGAATCTGATGCATATCCGTTCCTTAAAGGATAACTCAAAAAGTTTTCAAGTATGATGTGTGTCTATTTCTCGAAAGTCAGCAGAGCATGTCGTGCATCCATTTTTTTTTTGTAGTGCTACATGTTGCTTCTTGGACCATTGGATATCTTAATGTTACACAGTAGTGGGCTATTAATATCTATTGATGAGGGAGAGAAGTCAGAGCCATTGGATATTGCTGGAGAGAGGATCGAATGAAGAAGTTGAAGAAAGTTGGAAAAAAAAATTGGATGATTAGATGAAACTATCATAAACCTATTGCTAAAAACAAATACATATTTTAGGCAAAGAATAAATATTTTTTTAACACTTTGAAGAACATGTGGGTGCAGAGGAGTCTTTCAATGAAAATTAAAAATTTAAAAAGACAAAAATGACAAGTATTGTGATCCTGATTGTTGATGCCTTTCTATTGATGTGATAGATGCTGGTGGGATCCCATTTGGAGCTGGATCAAATTAGAACAAAAAAAGAGAAGAAATAAAAAGTTGGTTGCTAGATAACTTTTTTTAGTTAGAGCTAAAGATTAAAAAAAATTCTTTTCTTTCCTCTAGACATGATAGAGGACTAGAATAGGGAATGCCTGGCGCTCTTCCCATCCAATCCTTAGGATCTCTGATCACATGTTTAGAAAAAATATATGACAAAATCTTATTTAATGATGCAAGGTAGGATATTACGTGTATGCATATTTAGATACTTCTTTTATACATATGTCATTTGTTATATAGATAAGAACGAAAAAAAATCAATACCTTCACATAGGCCCTTGCCCATTTGATAGGATGGTAAATATTAGAAGGGTATGGAAAGTTTTCATCCATGGATCCATTCTTAATGAAAGCATCTTTCGACGTCTGTCATTTTCACTTATTGCCACTGAGAATCAATCTAGCTTAGGCTGTTGAGTAGGAACTGATGATGAAGAGACGAAGGAAGCGATTGAAATAAAGAAGCTCACCAAAAAACTCGACAGAGTTAACAATAGCCAAATTTATATTGAACCTTCGAGAGTGCCCTAAAATATCACAATCAGAGGAAGTCTACTTGCCAGAGTTTTTTCAATACGAGACCCTTCAATACCTAAGTTAGTCTTTCTTGATGAAACATAGAAGATTTTGAGTGGATGTAGGCAAAGAGAGAGAGAGAGAAAAGGGAAGTTACAGTTAATGTGGGAGGTTTGAGTGTTGGTTAAAGAGAAAGGGAGAACCCTATAAGTTTAGGAGAGGTTCATTCCTTTAGGACTACTATACTTGGAACTATGAGAGACTCTAGTGAGGATCTCCTTTGACACTCATCCTTGTTGAGCTCATGAGTAGGACTTGGTGATAGTTAGGCTTTAAGTGGCTTCGATAAGACTTGAGCTTCTCCTTTTTGAACTTATCTGGAGGGTCCCCAAGGATAAATGAGGGCCGAAATCTATCACAATCAACATCTTGGGACATGTAAGGGAGTTTGTTGGAGAAAACCACTTGCACACCCAGGAGATATAATATGATATGGGGAGATATGGATCTCATGATTAGAGAGGTCTTCCACTGCTGGTATGCCAGCTATCATTAAATGGAAAGAAATTTGAACATCTTTATGCGCCATTAAAATAATCATATGGCAAAAATTAGTTGATCGAGGTGAAGGGCTTATGGTTGATCTATGTCAGATTTTGATTGGTCAATAATACCACATCAGATGAGTCAAATCTAAGATGTATAACTTGCCCTTCACTTTTGAGTCTAGGTACTTTTGAGAGCTCAGATGAAGGAAGTAGAAGAACTGATCTAGATGACTGACTGTGGTACCGTGCGCTGAACTACGATGTGTAGCCATGAAGCCATGATTTTGTCTAATGAGCCAATTGTAGTAGTCAAGCTATGTGGTTGTACAGTAGATTGTACTACCTCAACTTTTTTTTTAAAGTTGTTGCTGAAAACTTTTGGACATAGCATTTATGACAGACATGCTGGAGTCTCTACTTTCCAAAATGGCATTATGACTAGTGAGTAATTAGGATAATAATTAGATGTTTTTGCCACTTGTGATTAGGGGTGAGCATAAAATGATTCAATCCGTTGAACTAAACCGAACCGAACCAAACCATTTTGGGTGGTTTGATTTGGTTTGGAAGAGTGATTTTTTGAAAATGGTTTACGAACCAAACTGCTATTTGATGGTTTGGTTCAATTTCAAAAATTCTGAAACTAAATCAAACCATCAATTCATGAATCATTTTAAATTTTTTAATAACTTAAATATTATTAGAAAAATCCTAACCACTAACTAGTAGCCAGCCCTAGCAGCTTTCGTTTCTTCTTTACTCTCAGCTTCTCTTCCAGCTTCGTTCTCTTCGCCTCCAACTCAACGGTTGCCATCATCGTCAAAGGAAGTATAATGTCTTGACTCAAGTCCAACTCATCTCTATTCGAAGGTAAACTTGTCTCCATCTCCAGCTACGATGCTTTATTTCTTCTTCATGTTTTGTGGATGCACTCTTTGATTATCTCCTTTTTCTTCATAAGAATTATTTTATTTGCTGTGTATATATGTAGTGGTGAAATAAAAAATTCTAGATGTTTATTGATAAAATTTCATTAAAAATCTTCATTTACTATCGAATTGAGCGTGTGATCGATTGTGATTGTGCGAACTTTCGAGTTCATGTTTCATTTGTAGTCTCATTTAGGTGTTCAACAAAATGCATAGATGAGAAGATTCTTTGCAAAATTTGTTTAAGTGTAATTTATGTTATGTTTCATTGATCGATCATCAAAGATTAAACATTTTGCAAATTGATGAGAGATTTCAGTAGAATTTTATTTGTTAAGCAAGACCAGAGCAATCGGTTGCATATTTTGTTAGTACAAATGAAGATAGAAAATGTAGGTCATAGTTTGACACTTAATCATCTGAAAAATTATCTGGCCAAAAATAAAATCATCTCAAAAATTGGACTCACACATTAAATCATAACATTGTTAATCCTTTTTTTTTGTTACAACCTATAGGTATTTAACAATAGTTTCACTTTTGAGACATCCATGATAGCGTCAAGTAGTGAATCGTGCAACGTGAGTTTATATGATGAGATTAATATGTGAGCTTTGATAATTATATCAATATCTAATTTTTTCTTTTATTTTCTTTTTAGATGTCAAACACAAATGAGACTCCGCATGATCTTGGATGTTCTAATCCTATTCTTACAAGCACGGAGGAGGAACCCTCTAGCTCTTCAAAAGGAAAAAAAAAGAAAATAGTGAAGCAAAGGGTGGATGTATGGGAACATTTTACCAAAATTAGTGAAGAAGGCAACAAACACCAATGTAAGTGAAATCCTTGTAGCATAGTGTACAAATGTGATCCAAGAGATATGGCACTAATACTCTTAGGACTCGCTTGATTAGTAGATGTAAGAAGTATCCATACAACAAGAAATAATCATTTTGAGGCAAAACAAATAGAGTCGAATTATCATATAAGTGAGGGTGATAGAAAAAGCACCTTAACTAGTTGGAGGTTTGATCAAGATGCTGTTAGGAAGGCATTGGCATACATGATTATTTTTTTATGAGCTTCATTTCAAGTTTGTTGAAGGTGAAGGATTTTGTCATTTTTGCAATGCTCTTCAGCCTAAGTTTCACATCTCTTCACGATTTACAGTTGTTAGAGATTGTTATGAGATATTTGTACAAGAGAGGCAGAAAGTAGTTAGCCTTTTGAAAGCAAATTGTAGAAAGATTTGTCTAATCATGGATACATAGATTTCTATTCAAAAAATCAATTATATGTATCACAGCTCACTTTATTGACAATGATTGGACTTTATGCAAAAAAATAATAAATTTTTATCTATTTTCAAGTCACAAAAGTGAGGCTATTGGAAAGGCAATTGAAAAATATTGGAATAGCTGGGGTGTTGAAAAGGTTATGACTATTACTATTGATAATGCAAGTTCCGATGGTGTTGCCATTTTATATTTGAAAAAAAAGAATCAACAACTGGAGATGTTGTATCTTGAAGAGAGAGCTTTTACATGTCAGATGTATTGCTCATATTATGAACTTTATTGTTAGTGATGGATTGAAGTATGCAAATGATTCTGTTACCCATGTTCGTAATGTGATGAGGTATATAAGGCAATCTCTAGCTAGAATGCAAAAATTCAAGTCTTATTGTGTGGATGTAAAAATTTAGAGTAAGGGTTTGATTTATCTTGATGTACCAACTAGATGAAACTCTATCTATATGATATTGGATATAACTGAAAAATTTAAATATACTTTTGAGTGGTTTGCAGATAAAGATGATAGTTTTAGTTTTGAACTTAATGAAGGAGGTTTGAGAAGATCGACAGATGTTGATTGGGATAAAGTGGAGACTTAGTGAGATTGTTGGAGAGTTTTTATATTTTTACTTTGCATGTTTCAGGTGCATTATACATTATCTCTAATTTGTATTTGCATAAAGTGTGCAATGTCCTTAAAATGTTAAAAGAATAGTGTGCAAGCGATAACTTTGAATTGAAGGATATGGCTAAACAAATGAAGGAGAAGTATGATAAGTATTGGGGAGATCCAAAAAAGTTGAATATTTTATTGTTTATTGCTTTGGTCAATGACCCTAGATATAAGATGGAGTTTGTGGATTTTGCTATTGCATCAATGTATGAAAACAAGAAGGTTGAGATTGTGAGTGAAAAGGTGAAAATAACTTTGCATACTTTGTTTCAGGAGTATAAAATTTTGAGTGGATGGTCTACCTCTAAAGCTCAAAGTGGAGGTTCAAAATCAGACACTTTTGATGTTTAACCTAAACTAAAAGTGAGAAATATTATGAAAGCTCGTTTTAAGCAACATAAGGCCGAAGTTCAAGATAGAGATGCCAAGTTTGAACTGGATAGGTATCTAGATGAGGTTAATAAGGATGATGAAGATGAGTCATTTGATATCCTAAAATGGTGAAAAATAAATAGTCCTAGATTTTCTATTCTTTCATAGATGGCATATGATGTTTTAGCTGTTTCAATCTCCACAGTTGCATCTTAGTACTGGTGATTGAGTGCTTGATTGCTTTAGGAGCTCTTTGTCTCCTAAGATGATAGTATCACTTTTTTATATTCAAGATTGAGTTCGACCATCATGAGCTTCAATCGATATTGTAGAAAAAATAGAAAAAATTGAGGCACTAGATGGAGATAATATTTTCATTAAAATTTTTAATTATCATAACTCATTTATTATTTTGCATTTGTCAAGGTACAACATCGCTCATTTCTTTTTTCTTTCATTCTTTTTTCAGAACTCTTAAATTTGAGTTTGGCTCCAAAAGTTATTGATATTACTTGATTTATTTATGATTGATGAGTTCTTTTTCTGATTAAAGAACTATCAAATTTGACTTGTGAATGTAATTACTTTTAACTTATATTGAGTACCTAAAGCTAAATATGTAATGCTTGGTCTTAAATCTTCATAGGTAATGCTTCTGTAGACATCTTAAGTTTTGCTTGCATTCTTGGTAGTTGTTATTTATTTATCTCTTTCGCATATTGATGTTGGTGAATCATTGATTTTTACAGGTTTGTCTTCAAATATCTTGATTTTAGTTTTGCAATGTTGTCCCTTGGGCTCATTTTGAGTTCAAGCTATGCAAGATGACGACTAGTAGTTTCCTAATATTCAAAGGGTGAAGTATATAACTATTAACTAATGGCTACTTTTATTTTTCAGTAATATGACTTGATTGATGTCTTATATAATTATATTTGACTTTGAAATTTGAAGTAGATGTTCCATGGACCTTTAGATTGTTTGACTGATGTCTTATATTTGAGTTCAGAATTTGAAGTGGATGTCTTATATTTAAGGTCTATCCAGTCCATTGGAGATATTGATGGTTTTATCTCATACTTTTTTATTGATTTGTGGAAGTTTTATGTTGAATTTATTCAATACATTATTGGCCAGGAAGAAAAAAAAATAATATATGAAATGGTTTGGTGTGGTTTGGAACTGAACCGAACCATCTAAAGCAATTTGGCTTGATTCAATTCCAATAGATAAAATGGTTCGATTTGATTTTTAAAAATTTCAAACTGTTTTAAGATAGTTTGATTTGGTTTGGCCTTCAAACCGAATAAAGCCACACTGTGCTCACCCCTACTTGTGATGTTGGTGGTGCTTCAGGGCTTAAAGCTAAGTCGACATATGTATATTAATTAGATCATGTGTTGCAAACAGTTGCATAGATCTAGGCCCTTCGAGACCCTATATAAAGCCTAGAGAGGGCAAAATTGCTACTTTTATCATCATGTTCACTGAAATCGAAAAAGAAGAAAAACTTTAGTTCTACCACCATCATCATTTGCCTTTGTTGCCCTATTTTTGGAGTTTGCCAAGCCCCCATCAAAGCCCTTGGTCTCCCTTAGATCTTCGATAGGTTCTCGAGTCCTTTCTTTAACTTCCTGCCTTTCCTTGGTCCTCATTTTTTTATTTTTCTTTGATAGGATAATCTAAAGAAAGGTTTGTGGATTGGGAGGTTGTTGGTCGGAGATATTCTGACTGAGTCTTTGCAAATTCTAGTGAGGTTTCATTTAAAGCCAATTTGGATCAAAACACTATCAAAAGTGTTCTAGAAGAGGATGATCTTGAACAAATCATAGCTGAATACTTCATTCCTAAGTAGTACCTTTGAAATTGCTTGGGCTTTTTGATCACGTAACATCTCCTTGAGATAGTCAAATGGCCTTGTATGAGAAAACTCTAAATGCCCACTTGAGATTCTTGATCCCTATGGTTGTAGCTGAGCTGTTGAATTAGCATCAGCTTTTCCTAGCATAACTTGTCCCCAATACTTGGTGGATGATAATTAGGTTCTTCTATTTCTTACAGCTCTGAGGAATATATATGCCCCATCATGGAGATATTTCAAGTATTTTTCTAAGTGAATGAGCATCCTCTGAATAGAAGATGATGGCACCTTTCTTGTCAAAGAGGTTGCAATATCCTTCCCCCCGACCTTTCCTCCATTTATGGTTAGAAGGGCTAATTCTACTTTATCTCTTCTTTGAATCATTGGAGCTTTCCAATGCAGTGGAAGTCACTAAGGAAGAAGGTTTTAAGCCTCTACTCTCTCTTGATCAAGGAGGAAGAGGTGATAATGTAGGAGCTTGAGGAGGTTAAGGCTCCCTCTTACTCCAAGCTTCTCCGGGAGAAAAATTTCATGGTTCAACCTTAGAATCACCAACTTCTGAGGTAAGCTCCTTTACTTGTATTTTTGGGTCCCGAGGAGTGAATTCAACAAACTGATCGATTTATTGATCTTTCCAAGGATGAAGTTTGATATAGATGAACTAATGGACATCCCAAATAAGAGGCTGAGTGATGTTGAGTCCTTAAAGAAAAGGAAGAATAAGAGAAAGATCACAAAGCCACCTTCTCTAGTTGCTGAGCTTTCACTTGAGTCTTGTGTCATGAAAGCCACTACTACTATGGCCAGAGTCATCAAGGCCATGCCCATCGAGTCAAGATTATTCAAGATATGATATCTTGGGACCACCTTCTCTAGGATGCACAGACCTACCTTGAATATTCTACTATTGGCTTCTACTCCAATGCTGAGGAGCTCATCCAAGGAGTTTCTTAAGTGAGTTCCCAAAATGTTGGCTCCTAAAGCATTGGGATTCAAGCCTTCACTGGCTAACTCCTCGGAGCCCATAACTGTCGATGATTTTGCCATGCAACCACCTCAGGTCTCGTCATCCATGCTGGGTCTCATGTTGAGCATGCTCGAGCTAGCGACGTTCTAACCTAATTAGTTAGTCGCAGTGCACGACTCAGTGTTCAATATCTAGAGAGACACTAGTGTGTGTCGAAAGATGCTAGATGGGCTCATACTCCTTAGGGATGAGAGCAACTAATAAGGTGGGCATTGGAAAATGCCATCTACTTGGCTATTTATCTAATTTGATGTGCTAGTTTAACAGCAAACTAATGCCGCTGACTATAAAGAAGGGATCAATGTTAGACATTATCACAAAAAATGTATTGAAGAGTTAGAGATTTAAAAATAAATCTGAAATTTAATATTATACATTGAATATCATGCTATTACATTATGCTTTTCTCTGAAAGTAACTAAATGTAGGATGGCATTGTGAATGAAGGGCCCTGGACCTATATTTTGAAGGGGATTTAGACATCAGCCTTAAACCTAAATTAGGAAGAAATAGAAAGATAGAAAGTAGTTATGTGGCTTCAAAAGTGTTGCATTAGGATGCTATGAGAAAAAGTTTAGCAGGAGTTTTCACTTTATCTGTAACAAATCAATTTTTGAATGTAGCTAGGACACAGTAAGCAATTTAGTTGATTAAATTTGTTTGCAAAATTAGTTATTTGTGTTTGTTTTGAAGTTTTAGTTCTAAATTCATTAGTAGATGTAGCTAAAAGAAAATGATCTCACTTGCTGTTATGCTTCAAATAAAACATGCATAGTAATGAATAGCAGAAATTTTTGTGATGCTATGCCATCTTCATTAATCATGCAAATTGCAAAATAGAACTTTTAATACACAAGGAGGAAGCAAAATGAGATCTTGTGTACATGTAAAAATAATTCTTTTTTTTTTCAAATTGATACTAGATTCATGTCTCTACCGTTGAGTTCACTGAAATGCACTAGGAATTGCAAGCATAATAAATGCAAAGAAATGACATAAGTTAGATGCAGACTTCACTTCTGGTCCACCTTGAAAGTGGGTCATGTTGCTCAGCTCTCACTAAAGTAGGAAAGTCAAGCAATTCATGCAGAAATCCATTATACATGTGTTTGAACACAACTAATTCAAAGAATGTATTTTAAGAGTTCTCCAATTTCTCAAGGTTAACCGGTAGCCATATTTCAAAAACTTAGAAAATAGTAGTCACTCATATTATTTCATCAACAGAACAGAGCCTATAGAAGAACCCTTAAATTTTTTATGGGCATTATTGAAGGAAAATGGATACTTACAATCAGTGACCTGCAGAATCAGCATAAAACACCTACTTTCCTAACTTGTAGTCAAGAATTGTTTTTTTTCTTTGTTTGCTTATCCAATTCTTGTGCTATGCACTATGAGATACAGTGATCAAGGCAAGGATTAAGATGAGGGACTAGGCAAGAAAGGCTAAGAACCATTAGCGAAGTAATCTTCTACTTCTATCTTTAGTGTTGTCCTCTTTGCAAAAACATAGAATGCTATATTTAATTTTAAATACCTATGCAGTTCGAACAATACAAAGTAATCTACAACTTGACACTTAACATTCTGCTTAGGTTTTCGTGATTAGTTTTTTTGCTAAAGCTATTTTTTTTTTTTAAAAAGAATTTGAATGATGGAGAAGTTACTCACGCAAGGAACTGCCGGGCAACTGCCCTAGGATTTATTACAATAACAAGCACTTAACTAGTAAAAGTTAATGATGAAATCATGATATAAAACTAAAACTAAGCAAGCCCAATTAGCTCGATTTTTCTACATCGGATAGGGTTATACCATTCGCACAAAAGAAAGATTCACCTTCTTACGTGCGAATCTACCATTGCATCACCCACTGCACATAAGGATGGCAATAGGTAGAGTTTGGATCGGATATTGTACTACTGATTTCCAAATCCGAACTTAATACCTTATATCCAAACCCTACCCAAGACCCAATCGGGTAAGAAAAGATATATCCATCTCCATACCCAATGGGTTCGGAGATATCCACGGATAATTTATTTCTCCATATCCAATCCATATCCGTCCCATGTCTATCCCATGCTCAAAAAAAATAAATAACTAAAATAATTTTATGCATATTATCAATCAAAATAAAATTATTAATTCAACAAAGAATATAATTTATAAGTCCATATTTATAGAAATTAAACATAGAAATAGAATTATAATTCAACGTAGAACATATATGTCACGCCCCCGATCCGAGATCGCGAGCAGGAAGTCGCGGCAACCGCCGCATACTTATGAAGAACTCTCTCCATAAGCATGCAAGGCATCTCATCACAATATCAATACATCACAGCGGAATAAATTCAAATAATTATTATTCAATTTTAATTTAAGTAATTAAATCAAATATCTTACATCCAATAAAATTTTACTAAAAATAAAATAATAGATCTAAGTTCAATGAAGTTGACAATGCTAAATCTCGCCTCTAAAAGCTCTGTCCCAATATTTCTTCCCACGCTCGCAATTAATTATCTGAATCTGGAAAATAGAAAGAAAGGTAATGAGCTAGACAGCCCAGTAAGTAACAAATATCTCAACTAGATATTTCAGATATTATATAATTTTCAAGAACAATGCTGCAAATAAACATAAAAATATATTTCATACTGATTTTATACAAATCCAATCTTTTCAAATATTCACATATAATATAATCATAAATCCGATTCGATTCGATTCAAAACACTCGTAACTCAACAGCCTCGACTATGACCAACGTTTAACCTCCATTGACGGGGTCCACTGAATACCAGCACACAACCTCCACTGGCAGGATCCACAAACACCAGCGCACAACCCTCACTGGTAGGGTCCACTAAATACCAGCGCACAACCCCCACTGGCAGGGTCCACTGAGTACCAACGTATAATCCCTATTGACGGAGCCCACTGAAACATAGTTCGGCTGAGAGTATAAATCCGATCTGTATCAAAACACTTTTGTATCATAATATATTATAATTTTTCACTGAACATGTGCATAATCGACGTACCATAATATTTCAAAAATACTTTTCTTTCAAAATATAATTTCATAAATCATGCATAATTTTAGAGAATAATTATTTATTTTCAGAATAAATATGAAATATCTCGAGAAGATGATTCATTACTTACCTTTCACAGAGCACTGAATAAACAAAACGACTAACTTCTAAGAGATTCTTCAGTGCTTATTATCTAAAATTATATTTTTATATTATTTTTAATTTAAAATTAAATCTAAACAAATCCCAAATCAAAACCTCACTTGGAATCGGATTCTTTTCTAAACTCGATTAAAATCATCAAAATGAAGCATTTCACTATGCTAATCTTAGAAGAATAACTTTAGAGAGAGAAATCCATCAAAAGAGAGAAACAATCTAGAGAGAGAAAATTTTAGAGAGAGAAAGTAGAGAGAGAAAGTTCAATTATAGAGAGAGAAAATAAGGATTCAGACCGAAGGAAAAAAGAGAAGAGAGAGAAACTCTCTCTCATTTTTATTTTATTATTTTTTTCTTTTCTTTTCTTTTCCTTTTTTTTCTTTTTTCCTTTTTTTTTCCTTTTCTTTTTCTTTTTTTCTTCCTTCTTCTACTTCTTCCCGTGGCCTCCGCTGGGTGAAAAAAACGAAACAGGGGACCGAATGGTCCCCTCATATGTTGGCCGACCGACGATCGACCGGCACGAGAATGGCGAGTAGTCGAAGGAGAGCGCATCGCCATCCCAAGGGTCCTAAACCGATGGCCGGCGACGACCACCGACGTCCGAAAACAAAAAAAAAATGAAACCTCTCCCACGACAAAATTCGGTGACTCCGATCACCGACGAGCGTGCACACCGGCACGGGAAGGAAGGGAGAGAAGAAAGGAAGAGAACCACATGCTTACCTCGAGCTCCGGCGACCTCTCCGATGAGGAATTGCGGCGGGCACGGTGATGGTTTTCGCGAGCGATTTTCGGTGATCTTCGCCGTTTCGCTCCAGGATTCTTTGGTAAGAAGAAGGGAGAAGGGTCTCCCCCTTTAAATAGAGCTGAAGGAGAGGAGTTTGACTCCTCTCCGATGAGGTTTCGGACTCCGATTAGGAGCCGGTCGGGAGAAGAAAACTCCATGCGGGAGTCTTCTTCATTTTTTTTTTTATGGACTGGGTTTAAGGCCCAATAGGCCGAATATTATAATATAAATAATCAAAATAATTTTATACATATTATCAACCAAAATAAAATTATAAACATATATATTCAGATATAGATTCGGATATTATCTATACCCGTAGATTTGAGTCGGATTTGGATTCGGATAGAAAATAGTACTATCCATACCCTACTCATATCCGTGCTACAATTTTCAGATTTTACTCAAATTCAAATTTAAATTCGATCAAATTTTATTTTTTAAATTTAATTAAATTTAAATAAAATATATATTCAACGGATTGGATTAATTTTGTGATCCCTCACTGCACAATCTCAAATCGCTCCAACTTCCGACATTCATCCATATATACAGGTCTCAAAGCGATCAATAGACGAGCACAATGCATAACCCGGTCCAGGGCAAATATAATATTACAGATCTCAAGGCTGTCAGTGGATGCTTCGTCCTCCTTAACTCCACTTTCCCCTCCTCCCCCTCCACATTTTCCTCTGTACCGGCCTGAGCTCGTTTGGATGCTTCCTCCTCCCTGGCTTTGTTCATCACCTGGATCAAATTCTCGAGATGAACCTGCATCCTCGTCCACAGACTTCCGCATCAGGGTCTCCGCCACATCCGCCGGGCTAATCTTGACCTCCTCCAAATGGTGTCGAACAGAGGGTGCGAGTCGACGTCCAGATGGTTCGTGGCCTCAAAGCAGCAGTACGACATCTGGATGTGCTTGTCGATCCGTCCCCTCCTGATCAGCGCCGGGTCCAGCTTCTCTATGTGGTCGGTCCTGAAGAGCATCAAACTCTCTCTCGACCAGAGACCGTCGATGAAGTTGAGAAGCCCGAATAGAATCACCTTGCTCTGTTCCTTCCCTTATTGGCCTGGTGGCGGCATTATCTTCTCTTCGCTCTTATCTTTCTCTTTCTTGCTTTTCCTTACCGTTGCTCTTGACGCTCGTCTGCTCCAACTCGCAAACAAGGAAATTAGCCATCGCAGCAATCATTGAATTGAGTCCTAATTCGATAAGGCCACCGAGTCCTAATTCGATTAGGAGCCGGTGATGACGTCGAAACCAATTGGAATACGAAACCAATTGGAATACGAAACAATAGAACCCAACCGGCTTTATATGCCAGCCCTCCCCTTGGTCATTGTACAGAATCTCCGAGACAAACGGAGGGCCAACGCTATGCAGCACAAGGAGGAGGAAGCGGCGAAGACCATGGAGCAAGCCGAAGAGTTGTTCAAGGCCCACGACTACCGCGGCGCGCTGATGCTGGCACACAAGGCTCGATGCCTCTTCTCCTCCCTCCCCGGCCTCGTCAACGTTCTGATCGCCTACCACATCCATGTCTGTGCCAGGGCAAGAAAAACCCCGTCCGGGGACACCGATTGGCACGCTGTCCTCAGCGCCCCACCCTCATCCGACGCCACGGTGATCAAGAAGCAATACATGAACATGCGCCACCTTACCCACCCCGAAAATTGCAAGTCTGCGGCCGCCAAAGGTGCTTTCCAGCTAGTCGAGCGGGCTTGGAGCTGCTTAAATTCTTCTTCCCCGCCTCCCGCTGGTTCCACCACCAGCTCGGAACCCCAAAACACGACCTCTCGTCCACGTTCCCCGCAACCTCCTACTCGGACCGGAGATGCCAAAGTGAAACCAGCCATCAGGAACAATTCCAAGTGTCAGAGCGCCATGATTACACCGGAAAACCAATTCACCGAGTCAAGCTCTCGTAGACAACCAGAAAATGGTTTGCCACCGCCTCGACATACACCGACTTCTCCTTCTTCTCCTTCTCGGGCGGGCAGTTCCGCACAAGCCACCTCCTTCACCATGCACTCTTCATCGCAGTCGAGCATACCGAAATTTCTGCTGTGCCCCTTCTGCGGGACTCAGAATTGCTACAGGGTGATCGATGGCCTCTGCCATATCACTTGCAAGCAATGTGGCGTTACTTCTTCCATCAGAAGGGAAGGTGCTTCCTTGAACAGGAGTGATCAAGTTAGTGGTGCCTCGCCACCGAGTTCACAAACCGGCATAGCAGTGTGCCGGAAGTGCCGCATTCCATATGACGGTAAGATACCGAACAACCGACGGATCCTTCGGAAGTGCAAGCTGTGTGGTTCATGGGCTTCCATCAAGCTGGAGATCAAGCAAATCAGAATTCACGAAGATCAGACTACTTCCGTGGTTCCTGGTAGTGGTGACGAGCCTTCAGAGGCTTGGTTCGTTGCCCCTGCGTGGTAGGGCTCGCAAATACGTAGGCAAGGAGAGTTAATTGTAGTGGAGATGAGGGGTCCGGGAACAATTTTTTGTGATTGATGTCTTGTGATGGACATGTGCCTGTCGTTTTCCAGTTTTTTTCCTTTTTTATTAATTTATGTCGTTATGTTCATGCATACTATCAATTTAATTATGTTATTATCGTCAGGACGTTATTATGTTGATTTGTGGCTTCTTCTCAATTTATCGATCTGTGTAGCAGGTTTGACTTGAGTTGTGTAAATTATTATTTGATGCATCATACAGAGCTGCTTGGGGTGATTAGATACTTTATATTGTGAACAAATTCAAGGGGACCGTTGGTTTGAAGTTGCACTAAGTTGATGAAGTCTTACTTTATAGGTTGGAATTAATTTCATGTGCAATGCAAGGCCCTAATGCCTTTAAACACCGTAACTTGTAACTTGTGATCATGCATATTTTCTATTATTTTGCTAGATGTATATCTCATCTGGTTGAGAAATGGTATGTCTAATGTTGGATCCCAAAAGACCTATTTGCCAATTTCTAGCTAAAAATTAATCCACATGACAACATCAAAAATTTACATATTGAGAATGATAAAATAATATGTAAAGATATAATTATATAAATTTAATAAATAAATAATATTTAATAATTAATGTTGCTGCGAATTTTTGACTTGAAGGTCAGGCAATTGGAGTGGACAACGATGGTAGGACAATAGCAGCCGAATCTACAAAAGAAATCTCTAATCAGAGTTGATTTCAGTGGGACCCTCTGATACTCAAATTAGAAATTTGGAACAAATGAAAAGGAGTGAACTAGAGAGAGATTGCATACCTAGAGGTCCCCTATAAACCTTTATTTATAGACAGAGGTGAAAGTTATAAGAGGGCAGAGGTGCGGGAGGTTGTCTCAACCTTTTTGGGCACGTCGCCCATGATATTTTTAGCCTGATCTCTCGGGATATAGTGGTTGTCCATTACTTTATCCGCTTTATCACCAACTATTTTCGATGTTCGCGAGATTTAAAAACCTGTGTAGGAGTCTAAGATCAAACCTTCCTGTTATACTAGATAAGGTCGGCTAGAATACACTGATTTGTGCAGAGGCAGGTATATCAAGTTCCACCAAAGTAGTTTCTCATCCGTATCATATGCCCCTACTCCCGAGTCTGAGCTAGGACTGCATCAGGTGAAGGGAGTAAATCAGGTCAACTCTACCGAAGATATGTGTCATGTGCTTGGTCCTTCAGCTGGAATGACATATCCGTGCAATTTGGGCAAGATAAAATATCGCATCAAGAAACTGTCACGATTTACCAGGAGTCGTCAGGTGGCCACCATTAAGGGATGTGTTAGGTTAAAAATGTCATGCGTGCTATTTTAGACATGCTCATAAATGAGCCGTCTAGAGGGATTGGCTCAATTAATGAGGAGATGCCAAGTGGCAATTATCCGATAGTCCTTGGCGAACTGATGCCTGATCCGTACTGTTTAAGATGCCTATAAGTAGAGGCCCGCTCCCTTTATTTTTACCTTTTGTTCTTATCTTTCCTTTTGCGCTCTATGTTGGTGGTGAGTCTTAGACTTTCTTAGTGATTCCTGGCCATTCTTTCCGGCACCTTTGTTGCGAGTCTCGCCATAGGTTAGTTCCCTAATCATTTCCCCGATCTTTTCTCCTACTTTCCTTTAGTCCTAATTTCTTTCCTGTCACTTTTTGCCTGTTCCTTTTTTTTTCTTTCTACCCACCTTCCCATCCTCCATAATTTGTGTTGGTCATTGGATGGGTGAACCGGAGCACTCAGCGAGAGGCTGGTCCTCTGGTTCTTCTCCTTCCTCAAGGTATAGTCCTAAAAAGTCGAGCATCGAGCACAGGATCGATGAATCCTTCGTGCCTTAGTATTTTCGATCAGTACTGGACTCAAATGACTTGAATCTGATCTGGGCCCAATTCGGGGTTCCTTCCGAATTCGAGTTGAAACTCCCAAGGGTGGGTGGCCGAATCTATGACCCTCCCTCAGGTCGGCTCGAGATATAAAAGAAGTCACTTCAGGCCGGTCTTAGGCTCCCCCTTCATCCTTTCATTGTCCAGCTTTTCAAATTTTTCAACATGTCTTGGAATTTGATTGTGTCGAACTCATAGCATTTTATCTATGGCTTCATTGTTGCTTGCTTTTTAGCCAAAGCTAGGCTAACTATCCCCTTTTTTAGATCTTTCTTTACCATCAAGAGATATCCTTATGTCGGTAACTATTGGTATATCTCCCCCCAGAAAGGGGTCACTCTTCTGATTAGGGGTGCTCCTTCCTCTATCCAAGGTTGGAAAGAGCACTTTATTTTTATATCTTATCCTTTCGTTAAGGATTGAAGATTTGCATGCTGGTGTTGACCAAGAGAGTCTGATCTTCGAGTTTTAGTACTAGAGAATGATGATACTCAGTGCTCCAATGTTTTGCACGAGTATAAGATTCCACCATTGAAGCACTTGTTATCTAAGCAGACTCTCTTCAATATCGATCTTAGCCTAGCCAAAGCCTGATGTGAGTATCGATCTGATCAATTTCTCCATATATATTCTCTTTCTTCTTTTTTTTTTTTGAACTGACTTGCTTCGGTTTAGTGCAAATATGAAGCCTGAAGAGCTCGAGTAGCTAAAGAAGAATACTCAAAAGAAGAGGAAGGCTTCGGCTATCATCGAGGCTCAGAAGAAGCAGATAGCTGCTGGGGCCGAGCAATCATCGAGACAACCGACCCATGGGGGTCCCGTAAAGGTAGTCATGACCTCTCCAACACAAGTTTGTTTATCGGAGCCCTGGCCTCCAACCCCCACTTCTGCCGCCTAGATCGGGGGGCTTCATCGACTATCTTTCGGAGCCGAACAAGTCAGCTCGGCTTCCATCCCTGCTTCAAATGAATAAAGATCGGGCACCTCATCAACTCCACCATCCGATTTTATCCTAGAAAATTGGAGGGTCGATCATGACTTGCTCTAGTGGATTCTTCTCCTAGAGGATCTCCAAAGGTTGGAGGGTCAGAGTTTGAACCTTCAGTAAAGAGATGCGATAACTTTCTTTATTTGAGTAAGTCTTCCCTCAGCTTGTTCTTTGCACATGCTTGCCACAACTAACATGCTTTTTCTTGTTTGCATAGCTCAGTCATTATATTACAATTTTCACAAACTTAATAAGGTCGGCCCAATCAAAGGCTATCAATGTATGTATGTAAGCTGAGGCATTCCAGCAAAAATATAAAGAGGCAAACTCGACCACGATGAAGGCCTGATCGATAGTGAAGAAAGTCGAGGTCGAAGCAAAGTGCCTCAAGGAAGCATTAGAGAAGGTTGAGACGCTATGGGAGGAGGCCGTGCATTGAGGGTCAAAACTAATTTTGAACATGCCTCGAAAAAAAAGAGGTGTCGGGCAGCATAAGAGAAGGTTGCTGAGGCAAAGAAGGTGGAAGGTCAAATCATTGAGATAGATCATCTAGCAGTGGGAACCTTCCATGCATCATAGGAGTTTCCTGACAAGAAGATTAAATTTGGTGAGAAAGTCTTTATCATTGGACAAGAAGTGTGCCGCCAAAAGATTTTGAACCACTTCCCTGAGCTGGATTTATCTTTCTTGGATGAGGAAGAAGAAACTGATGAAGGTCAGCTCTAGCTAGAGTCGGTGGCCATAGAAAGGTGACCACAGCCAGAGTCCGTGACCATCGAAGAGCGACAACAGCTAGAGCCTATGGTCATCGGGGACTAGCCTTCACCGATGCCAGTAGCCGCTGAGGAGATTGCTTTATTGGGTTTCAGCCATGCAGCAAAAAGTGATTTTTAAAAATTTAAAATCATACAAATCAGTAGCTTTATCAAATAAAACTATTGAGCTGGAATCTAAACCCTAGAATCACCTTGCTGATATCGATCAAAGTAAAAATAAGCATGCATAGGGATAGAATTTTATACTTTCACCAAAATAAAAAAATGACATGTTGGTGTTCTCCACAAGACCTCAAGGTAGAAGTCCTCTAATGGTGATCCAATCAGAAGATGGCCAAGGTTCTTCCCAATTGGTGCACTGTCGCAGCCTTATCTTCTTCAGAACACTGCTGGCTTCAAACTTGTGTCATGATCGCACCAAAGCCTAGTTGCTTTCGATCTCACCACCAAAATAACCTCAAGAAGATACTCTTTAGATGTCACACAACTTAGGATTTGATTTTTGGCTCTAACATATGAAAAAATTAAATCCTAGGGCACTCAAGCAACACTTACTGAAAATCTCACCACCCTTGTAGCAACTTTTGCCACTCAAAATTTTCTCTTCTTTTTCTCAAAATTTTTTCAAAATTTTTTTATACCACATCCCTTCTCTCTTATTTCACCTAAAAATCATAGCAAGAAGTCATGTGGAGCATCCCCAATAAATAGGGGACCAGGGAACGTCTTATTGGATGAAGGGGCGCCAACCTTCGATACTCCAAATTCCCACGTGCCAAATAAATTCACTGAGTAAATTTTTTAGTGATCTAGTTACTTGGAGTAGAAGGAATCTTAGTCTTCTATGTGCCATAAAAAATTCAATGAATTTTGACAATAAAACATAGGATTTTTTATCAGGAATTTAAGGCAACATGTGTTAGTTAAGAGCCTTCTTTAAGAAGGACTCTTAACTTCACACATCAAAAAAAGGGGGGCGGCATTTATTTTTATATGTGGGTTTTGGTAGGCGCAGAGGAGTCCTTCTCCACTTGAAACTGATCCAAGTTGAATAAAAATTTAATTTAAATTGATCCAATCCCATTAGATCAAAGCCAACTGGTGTAGGTTAGCTCAAACAATTTGATCTAAATCAATTTGGGAATTTGGATTAATACAATATGCTAGCATATCAAATTAACCCATAGAATTTATATTAAACTCTAATTAGATCAGATCAAAATCAAATTTTAAAGTGTGTAATCCATTGGATTCCAAATCTAGCTAGCAGTGGACCCAGACTTTCGACATAACCCTAATCCGATGAGATTAGGTCACTTGAAGAGTCCCAATCAACTTGGACTCTTCCAACTTGATTTCAGAATCAAATTCTTTTAATTCTGATGAGCCCACAAGTCAAGATTGATATCCTTCAGTGGCAAGTTTTCGTGTAATTCAATCTTTCAGTCAAACAACATTCCAGATGAGCTGTAGATATGAAAATATGTCAAATCCAATCACTTATCATTATGTATCTCGATCTGAAGGTGATGATTTAGTTGATAATATATTAAAATTTTTTTTCTAATTATTATCCTGCTTTGGCCAAAGACTTTCGAATCAACGACCTATGAGATCACATAGGATATTCACTCCCCTTATTAAGAGTGACTAATCTCTTATTGATCACTCACAATCTCTATATACTCTTCACCATATCTAGAATATCCCACACAAGAATCAGAGAACCATGTTAGGTAGTGAACCAAAATATGGATCTAAGTACACAAGATACCATGGTGACCTCAGATCTAAGGATCACATACATAACTCCCACTAGAGGATTATCAATTGATATATAAATAAACCTTCATTTGATATTCTCTCGTAGGTCAATTCAGTGAACTCATTCTCTAATGAGCGCCCATATCCTTGTATTAGTGTTCCCACACAAATGATTGTGAGATCAACCATCCTCATTTCTGAGCATATATAGGACATGCCAGTCTTACCGGTATCATTGATCCCCGACTCAATATACCAATGGCTAAAAATATTTTAGGTTAGGGCTATCAAGAAATTAAGTCTCACTGGCGTGATCTCATCATGATCTTAAAAGTATTATCCAGACCTATGGGGTTCATTAAATCTTAAAATAAATAAGATGCAGCATATAATGAATCAAAAATATCTTATTTTATTAATAATAAATATCAATTATATGAGTTTGAAAGATAAATTATAATAAACATCCTATCACATCCCATTTACAATTGGCTTGTAGGGTATTATTCTTTCAATCTCCCACTTGTACTTAAAGCCAATCGTCTCTATAATTGAAACCCATATTATCAAGGTGGCGATCAAGCTGCTGCATTAACAAAGCCTTAGTGAATAGGTCTGCTATATTGTTCTTGATGTCAACTCGCTCCACGATCACATCATATTTTTCGACAATCTCTCGAATGAGGTGGAACCATCTTAGGATGTGCTTGGACTTATGATGAGACCTTGGTTCTTTGGCTTGAACAAATACCCCAATATTATCATAATAAAAGGGCATTAGTTATTCAATCTCCGATATTACATCCAACTCTGTGATGAATTTTTTCATCGAAACGGCCTCCTTAGCAGCCTCACTTGCAGCAATATACTCAGCCTCAGTGATTGAATCAGCAACCGTTTGCTGTTTAAATTTTTTTTAGCTTACTGCATCACCATACAAGGTGAACACATATCCAAATATCGATTTGCTATCATACAGATCAGATTGAAAACTAGAATCGGTATAACTTTTCAGTTTTAAATCAGATCTACCATATATCAGAAAAATATCTCTAGTCTTTCTCAAATACTTGAATATATTTTTCACAGCTTTTCAATGATCCTCTCCGGAATCAGTCTAAAATATGCTTACAATACCCAAGGCATAAGCAACATCAGGTCTGGTACATAATATAGCATATATTATTGATCCTACAGTCGAAGCATAAGGAATAGAACTCATTCTATTTTTCTCTTTAGGTGTTTTAGGAGACATCTTCTGAGAGAGTTGTATGCCTTGATCTATGGGCAAGTAACATCTTTTACTTCCCTCCATGTTGAACCTCTTCAATACTAGGTCAATGTACCTAGACTGGGACAAGCCAAGCATCCTTTTCGATCTATCTCTATAGATCTTTATACCAAGTATGTAGGACACCTCATCCAAGTCTTTCATGAAAATTTTTTGTGATAGTCAAGTCTTGACCGATTGCAACATCGGGACATCATTCTCAATGAGCAGTATGTCGTCCACATACAAAACCAAAAAGATAATAGCACTCTCACTATTCTTTTTGTATACACAAGATTCATTCATATTTTTGATGAAGCCAAACAATTTGACTATCTCATCAAAATGGATGTTCCAGCTCCTCGATGCTTGCTTGAATCCATAAATGGATCTATTAAGCTTGCATATCTGATTTGCTCTCCAACTTAAGATAAATCCCTCTGGTTGAATTATATAGACTTCTTCTCGAGATTTTCATTGAGGAAGGCAGTTTTGACATCCATCTGTCGGATCTCATAGTCATGGTATGCTGCTATAGCAATCATTATCCGAATAGACTTGAGCATGGCTATCAGCAAAAATATTTCTTCATAATCAATACTTTATTTTTGTCTGAAACTTTTTGCCACCAGTCTGATCTTATATGTCTCTACCTGGCCATCTGCTCGAATCTTCTTTTTGAAGATCTATTTGCAGCTTATTGGGGTCACATCCTTAGGTGCATCAACCAAAGTCCATACTTGGTTGACAAACATGGAGTCTATTTTAGATTTTATGGTATTGAGCCACTTGTCAGAGTCACTACTCATGACAGCTTCTGAATAGGTCGTGAGATCATCATTCTCAATGATGTAGATTTTATTGTCATTCTCAATGACAAACCCATACTTCAGTGGTACATTACGTACTCTATTCGATCTTTGGAGAGGAGGTATATGTAGTGGCTATGCCTCAACAATGGGCATATCTGGTTATGAACCATTTGGTGAGTCTTAGATCGATTGTAGGTTTTGAACTTTCTCAAGTTCAACAGACCTCCTACTGTCTCCTTCTTGGATAAACTCTTTCTCTAAGAAAATGGTATGCCTACCAACCACTTTTTGTTGAGTAGGATTATAGAAGTAGTATCCTATACTCTCCTTGGGATAATCTACAAATCAGTATTTTTCTAATCTAGCATTCAGCTTATGTCCATCAATATTTTTCACATAAGCTGGACAACCCCAAATCTTAAGATGCTTAAGATTGGGTCTTTTACCTTTTCATATTTTATATACAGTGCTAGAAATAGATTTTGAAGGTATTTTATTTAAAATATATGTTGCAGCCTCGAGGGCATATCTCCAAAAAGATAACGGAAGATCCGTGAAACACATCATGGATCGCACCATATCTAATAAGATGCAATTCTTCCTTTCCGTAATTCTATTTAATTATGGAGTATAAGGAGGTGTCCATTGAGAGAGTATTCTATTTTATTTTAAATAATCATGAAACTCATTGGATAAGTATTCTCCTCCTCGATTTGATCGAAGAGTTTTAATTCTTTTACTAGTTCATTTTTTGACCATTCTTTGATACTCTTTAAATTTGTCAAAGACTTCGGATTTGTATTTTATTAAATATACATATCCAAACCTAAACTTATTATTAGTAAACGTGATGAAGTAAGAGTATCCACTTCTAGCTTGAGTCGATATCGGACCACATACATCAATATGTACAAGATCCAAAATGACACTTGCCCTTTCTCCATGTCCAATAAATGGAGTCTTGATCATTTTTTCCATGAGGTAAGATTCATAAATTTCATATGATTCATAATTATAAGAATCAAAGAAATTATCTTTAAATAACTTGTTAATCCTTGACTCATTTATATGTTAGATGTATGCCCTAGATGCCAGATTGGCTGACACATTCCTGTACAAATCCAAGGACAAATTTATAATTTTGACTATAAATCAATAAATGGATTATTCTTCTATCGCATTGTATACATTGTGTCTGTGATACATCCTTTAAGTTAGTAGGAATGTCAATTCATATTTTCAAGAGTTAAAAATTTAAAACATGAATTTACATAACTAACTCATAAACAGCTCCTAACCATAGGATCATCACGAGGATGGTGATCGATCCGAAAAGTTGGTGTATGATCGCTTTCTTAGGGTAGATATATCTTGAATCTATGGTGTGGAGACACCAGAGTGAGAGTACAAGTATTCATTGAGAATGAGAGTACTGAGCGTGACCACCTCGAGCAGTCATAAGGAAGTCTACCTTCTCGTCGATGACTATCTCGATGCTGCAGTTGTGTGTCTAGTTCTTTGATCTGAGGTGCATCGACAGTTCACCTTGAGTGTGTTATAGTTTGACTATACCATAACTCGATCTCCTAGTCATTCAGAATCTTGAGGTGTATGTTGGTTGTAGCATATTCATTGTAGGAACTAGATCGCACCAAGATGGGATCTATCAACCTCGGTAGATGAGAGGAGTATTCCTATGATGATCGAAAGATCGAGTCCTTAAGCCCATGGCCATGGCAGAGTGAAATAATGAAAAAGGAGTTTTTCATTAGGGTTTCACATCAGACTCGGATCGATCGATTGATTCATATGACTGATGTTGGGTTTGACAAGTTCACCTTAACCCTAATTCAGTCGGGACTCATGATAGTGTTGGGAATAGTGTCTCAAAGCCAATCGTCAGCCTGTTGACGGTTGTGCTCATTTTTATATTTGTACATGAATTATAAATTAATAAAAATTATTTTGGCATTTTTTTATCACAAAATATTTCATCTTCTAATGAACTCCTATGTTATGGTGAAGTCCTTAGGACTATTTAGACTCGACAAAGGAGGATTTGTCGTTTAGTCCTTAAATCTGTTCGCGACCAAATGATACGTTGTTACCAAGGATGACAACGTTTATCAAGCATAGGTCATTGTGTGCCATATAGGTTGGTTGACCTCTTAACCAATGAGTGTGGAGACACTGGTATGGCATACAGATGAGATGTATGGGTACATCTGTACTAAACGTGACCGACTCCGGAGTTATTTCTGCTGTCAAGATTTACTCCGATGGAATATGGGTATAAATATCCCTCCGATCTGAGACCGCCATGGTGACTTGCAAGCAACTCACTATACTTAGGCACTGGACTACCTGAATTTTTAATTCAGTGACGGAAGGCTGCTGGATGTAGTCAAGTACTTGACTTGTCGGTGCGTGTGTCAAGATGGGATTGACCACTCCAGTTTAAGAGCTGTGTATAGTCGTGTTTCAATTTAGCAAAATCTTGGCCAGAGTAGTCCTTGTGAGGAGTCACAGGACTGTTTGAGTTGAGCACGATTCGGATGATCTGATCAGGGCTGACAGTTTAACCCTGAGTCGTCCTAAATACAGGGGTCAAAAGGATGAATTATACAGTAACCATATTCATGTAGGTTCTGAGTGTTGCGATTGTGACTCTTCAACCTATCCAGATGTCGGATACCATTGCTAGATGGTCACTTCGATTAGTACAGGAATTGGTTCCTGTGCTACCGACTTAGGTTCGAACCTGCGGGGTCACACACATTAGAGGTTCCTATCTGATCTGATGGCTGGTGTAGAATCCTACATATTTGAGACTCAGTGATCGAGAATCAGGATTCTCTGATCACGAGTTTCACACATTATGGGTACCGAGGTCAAGAATCCCACTGGTTGGGACTTTTCGATCAGGGTTATATATCGATGAATTCTGATGCCCGATTGCCAATCGGATTTGGACTCAGTATTTATGAGAGATTTAATTAGTAATTTGATCACTAATTAACTCAATTTGATTGAGTAATTATTTTTTGGATCAAGACCAATTGAATTGGATTCAGTTGGGTTTGACCCGATTAGGTTAAGAGTTGACCTAATCGTCGAGATAGTTTGGTCCCTGATTTGATTAGGGGTTGGGCTTAGTCAATTCCTAATTTGATTAGGATTTTGTTGAGTCTAATTAAGTCTAATTAAGTTGGGTTTAAATTAGTCTAATTGGACCTAACTTATTTGGTTCACTTAGGTTGGTTTAAATAATGAAACCACCTTGACCCAATCTCTATGCGCCACCTCACTTCCATTGCACCCATTTGAATTCATGAGAAGGAACTTCTCATGAATTATTTTCTCATGCCAAGCCCTCTCCACGTCCCACTTTAATGTGCCAAATGAATGGATAAGGATGATTGGTTAGCCATTCAAATTCAAAATAAAATTTGAATTTGAATGGGCAATCAATCTTTGCACCTTATCCCTTTTTTTACGCCTCATTTATTACATGAGAAAAGATTTCTCATGAAATCACTCCATGCATAATTTAAGCCACACCTCATGCCTTTAGTGGATAGGGGATGAGTTGGTGTCCATTTAAATTCAAAATTTGATTTGAATTCAAATGTGCAATTACTCATCTTTATCCTTTCTTTTCGATAAGACTTTTGACATTGTTATAAAAGGAGGAGAAGAGTGGGGCATGAAATAAGAAGATTTTTGGAGAAAAATTCTGGAGCGTGAGAAGTCTTGTGCATGAGAAGGAAGTCCATATCCTTCCAAGAGAAAAAGAAAGAAAAGAAAGAAAAGTGGGTGCAAGATTTTCGGTGAGTTTCCTAGAGTTTTAGCCTAGGGTTCGAGAAGTGAGAAAGTGAGCTACGAGTATCGTGAGTCTACAAAATCTCAGAGAGATCTTCAACATCCTCTCAAGCACGTCTGTTGATGATCCGAAGTATCCGAAGAATCGACAGACATCAATCGAAGAAGTTTGATCAGCATCGGCCGTCCAAAGGGCTCTACAACGAGCTAGCACTCGTGAGGAGTCGATCAGATCAGAAGCTTTGTGTGGATGATCCGTAGAGGTCAGACATGCTGTGTAGCTGCATCACGATGATCAGACTCTTTCGACAGTGATCAGATTGCGGCGATCTACTACCCGCATAAAGATATTGTGTTCTGAACACATTACAATAAAGTGTTTATTGTTCAAATTCGAATTTCAAATTTAAATACATGCATGCTATATATCATATTTAAATCCTAGTATAGGGTAAATTCATGTTAATTAATTAGATTAATTAATATTTTTTTGTTATAAAATCATGATTTTAAAAAGTTTTAAAATTACCATTTTACCCCTGCACTGAATTTCTCCACAAAAATGGTATCAGAGCGGGTTCTTAGATATGATATATATATTTGCATGCATAGATTAAGTTGTAATTTAAAAGTTTAAATTTGAAATTTGAAATTCAAAATTTAAAATTTGAATTTTGAAAGTTGTTCAAAATTCAAAATTTAAAAATTTGAAATTCAAAATTTGAAATTTGAATTTTGAATTTTGAAATTTAAAATTTAAAATTCAAAATTTTGAAATTCAAAAATTTAAAATTTGAAATTTGAAATTTGTTTGAAATTTAAAATTTAAAATTTGAAATTTAAAATTTGAAATTTAAATTTTAAAATTGGTATATTTAGATATACTTGATCCAAGTAGCAAGTAATCGAATTGGGTTGGTTGCCATGGCCGTCCGGTCATAGGAGAAAAGCAGGGTTTAAAGGCCCTCTCCTCCCATTCGATGGGGTCTCCTATGGCGGTAGGGGCGCCGCTGCAATTATATCCCATGCAGATGAAGCAGCGAAAGAAATTAATTGTAAAGGTTCAATTGTAAAATTTATCATGAATGTGTTAGATTAGATCTAAAAGAATATTCATGATTTATTTTGATTGAGTTATTTTCTATTATGTAATTAGCAATAGGATTGCTATTTATGAAATGTGCTGATCTATTTGTGAAATGAGTCAACATATTTGGTGAACAGAAAATAAAATCTTTCAAATTTAAAAATTATTTTCGAAATACCAAACCCTGACCCATCAGTCCAAATACTTAATTAAAAGAATTAAGTGTTGTCTAGTAGGTCTAGAATTGTGAATTAAGACTTAAGACAATTGCATAAACTTGTGGGTCAATGTGTTAGATGGATTAGATCCATAATTGGGTTAGACCTAAGGTTAGCTTAAAGAAATAGATTAAATTAGAGTAATTGATCAAATCTAATCAAAAGTTGAATTAGATTAGGTCAAGGATACTCTAGACTCAACTCCAATAGTTGTAGTTGAATGGGTCCATGTCTTTAACTAGACCAAGATGGACTTAATTCATGGCTACGCAGTGGAACCCTATTTAATAAGTTGATCAAATTAAAACTAATGAACCGGTTGGTGTCTAAGGTAAGTTTGGAATTTTGACCAGTAGTTTTTAAGCGGGAGCTACTCGCAGTGATTCGATTAGATCACTTGGTGATTAGGGCTCACCCATGTCATTAGGTAAATCAGTTTGAGTGATTTAGGTGCTCCTAATCCAGCTTTAATTAAATTCTTTTTTAATCTGACTTGGTGAAGTCAGTGGGAGGATTGAAATTGGCTAGATATTTTCTTCTCATCTATCCTTTAATAAAATCTTCAAAAATTATTAGGTCCCTAAAAATGATTAAGTTATATTGATAATTAAGTCATAGCCTCCCATTAAGTGAGTGATAATGAGTCCATTAGTTGAATAATCATTGGAGGCCCAAAGGCCTGGTGCTTATTGACTAATGGAATTATCATTCATAATATGATAATTTGGTTTGAGTCTTTCTGATGGTGGTCAGGTTGGCCGGCCAAAGTCGGGCCTGATCATTTATTGATCCGATTCACCAAATCAAATCATGTTAATGGTTGAACCTAACCAGATCTTTTCAGTGGAGGCCAAAGCCTACTGATTAGGTTCTAGGGAAAAATCAATTACTAGAAGTTGTTTAGAGAAATAACTGGTTATGAACCTACCCATAGATGCACATGGGTTGACCAACTAAAGTTGGACTCGTGTGTAGTCTGTGTGGTTTCTATTACCCACTAAGAAATTAAAGTAATTCCTCGAATTGGAGGTTGAGGCTACCAGTTCGTAAAAATACTGGGAGAAACTTTAGACTAAAATCCAAGTCTTTAGTATTTATAATTTATGTACTAATAGAGGTCTGATTTTTTTTTATGCAGCTATGGCCACTACCCTGTCCCTCCGGTCATTATTAGATAATGACAAGCTCATGGGACCTAATTTCGATAGCTGGTATCAAAAATTAAAAATCATCCTTGAGCATGAGTGGATCCTTTATGTAGTAACGGATCCGGCACCTGAGGAGCCAGCCCTGAATGTAAGAGGGACGGTCCGAGATACTTATCAGAAGTGGCTCAACGATCGCACTACCGTTCGGTGCATTATGCTGGCGGCAATGAATGATGAGTTCAGCCGCAGGTTCGAGAATGTCCAGCCACAGGAGATGCTTCAAATGTTGAACGACTCTTTTGGCACGCCTGACGACGTTGAAAGGCACAAAACTAGTTGTGCTATTTTCAATGCTCAGATGAGGGATGGAGCCTCAGTCACTGATCATATACTGTACATGATTGAAATGATTGAGTGCCTAAGTAAACTGGGCTCTCCCTTGCACGAGCAGCTCGGTAAGGATGCAATCCTTAATTCATTGCCCAAGTCCTTCCTCCCCTTCTTTACTCATTTTTGGATGACAAAGCCAGCAGTGAACTACCACGGCTTGTTGGGGTTGCTGCAGAACTTTGAGAAGGATCACCAGCTCCATAAGGAGTCGGTGAATGTTGTGGGAGGATCTTCTTCTTGTCGTCGACCCTTTAAGAAAGGGAAGAAGAAGAACAAGAAGAAGAAGAATAAGAAGGTGCAGCTGCATGCTGGGACGTCTGCACAGGGTCAGACCAAAAAGTGCAAGCCCGACCAGAGCCAGGCGGAGTGCTTCTTTTGCAAGAAGCAGGGGCACTGGAAGAGGAACTGTCCTCTATACATTGCCTCCTTGGATCCGAATAGGCCGAAGAAGAAGCAAGGTACTTATATGATAACACCTTGCAACTTTTTCATTTGTGATACTACTGCCTGGATATTGGATATCAGAAGTCCTTATCATATTTGCAATTCGATGCAGGGTCTGCAGGTCAGTAGGAGATTTGATGAAGGTGAGAGATTCCTGAACGTTGGAGATGGAAGCAAAGTTTCAGTTCTAGCATTAGGAATCATGAACCTTGTAATCAATTCTCGAAACGTAATTCTGAGTGAATGTCACTATTGTCCAAGTTTTTTATTAAATATTATTTCTGTAGGCCTTTTGGCCATGAACGGTTATCAATTTTTAATAAAAGAAAATATTTACAATATCATTTTGAATGGTGTTATAATGTTTGTTGGACAACTTAATAATAGAATTTACTTTCTATCACAACCTGTTAATGTGGTTCAAACCTTCGGTAAACGCCCTAGAATAGATTATGTGTCAAAAGTCTACCTTTGGCACTATAGGCTAGGTCATATCAATAAAAATAGGATAAACAGGTTGGCTCAAGAAGGAATTTTTGAAGTAGGTGATTGTGAATCACTTCCAACCTGTGAGTCCTGTCTTCTTGGTAAAATGATCAAGTCACCTTTTACTGAAAAAGGTGAGCGAGCCAGTGAACTCTTGGCTCTGGTACATTCTGATATATGTGGACCCATGAGCTCAAGTGCAAAAGATGGATATTTCTACTTCATAACCTTTACAGATGACCTATCGAGGTATGGGTATGTCTATTTAATGAAGCATAAGTCGGAGTCATTTGAAATGTTCAAACTATTCCAAAATGAGGTAGAAAAACAAACTGAAAAGTATATTAAAATTCTTCCATCTGATCGAGGAGGTGAATACCTTTCCAATGATTTTCTGATATATCTTGGGGAGAATGGGATTCTCTCTCAGTGGACTCCTCTTGAAACACCACAACATAATGGTGTATCTGAAAGGAGGAATCGGATCTTATTGGACATGGTTCGATCCATGATGGGGTTTGCTGGTCTGCCGATCTTTCTCTGGGGATATGCGCTCGAATCGACTTGTTACCTTCTAAATAGAGTTTCGAGTAAGTCTGTAACCAAAACGCCATATGAGATATGGATAGGACGTAAGCCAGTACTCTCACACCTTAGGGTTTGAGGGTATCCGACTTTTGTTAATCGTTTAATTACGGACAAGCTGGGACCTAGGTCTGACAAGTATAATTTTATAGGGTACCCAAAAGAGACCAAAAGGTATTACTTCTACCTAGCTGATGAGCAAAAAGTGTTTGTCAGCCTTAAGGCAATCTTTTTGGAAAAGAAGTTTCTTGGTGAAGGGACTATTGCCTCTAAGGTCAAACTTGACGAAGTTCGACAGGTGAAAAAATCGATATAAGTTGCTGAACTTGAATCGAATTTGGTTAGATCAGATCCGGAGCTCATTGTTCAAGCACCCTTAAGGCGATTTAGTAGAGTACCACGTCAACCGGACAGATACTATGATTTCTTGGTTCGGGATGACGATCCTATCGAACTTGATGAAAACGATGAGGATCCGATCACCTACATGGATGCAATACAGAGATCCAACTCTGAGAAATGGCTAGAGGCTATAAAATCCAAAATGGAGTCCATGAAGGTCAACGATGTGTGGAATTGGTTGACCCACCCAAAGGAGTAAAATCCATAGGGTGTAAGTGGGTCTTCAAGAGGAAGAGAGGCACAGACGGAAAGGTGAAAACCTATAAAGCCCGTCTGGTTGCCAAGGGATATCATCAACGTTATGGTATAGACTATAATGAGACATTTTCTCCTGTGGCAATACTCAAATTCATTCGGATTATGCTTGCGATAGCTGCCCATCTGGACTATGAAATCTGACAGATGGATGTGAAGACAGCTTTTCTAAACGGAGAGCTGGATGAAGAGGTGTATATGATACAACCTGAAGGATTCACATCCATAGATGAGTCTAAGGTGTGCAGGCTACAGAGGTCCATTTATGGACTTAAGCAGGCATCACGGAGTTGGAACATACGTTTTGATAAGACGATCAAGATGTATGGCTTCGTTAAGAACGGAGAAGAGCCATGCATTTATAAGTGGGCTAATGGTCCAATAGTAGTATTTCTTGTATTGTATGTGGATGACATTCTCTTAATCGAGAATGATGTCCCTGCATTACAGGGAATAAAGAATTGGCTGTCGTCACAGTTCTCCATGAAGGATCTGAGAGAAGCTTCCTACATCCTAGGGATGAGGATCTATAGGGATAGATCTAAAAGGTTGCTTGGTTTATCACAGTCCACGTATATTGATACTATGCTGAAGAGGTTCAGCATGGAGAATTTCAAGAAAGGCTATCTTCCGATAGGCCATGGAATTTCTCTCTCGAAGAGGGATTGTCTGACAACACCTTAAGAAAGAGAGCGTATGGGTAGGATTCCATATGCTTCGACAATGGGATCTATCATGTACGCCATGACATGTACACGACCAGATGTGGCATACTTACTAGGGGTAGTGAGTAGATACCAATCTGATCCAGTGGAGAATCACTGGAAGGTTGTTAAAACTATCCTGAAGTATTTAAGAAATACTAAGGACCAGTGGCTTGTTTATGGTGAATCAGACTTGAGACTTATAGGGTTTACAAACTCTAGTTTTCAGTCTGATCACGATGACAGCAAAAGTGTGTCAGGATTTATTTTTATCCTTAATGGTGGGGCTATATGCTGGAAAAGTTCTAAGCAGCACATAGTGGCTGATTCAGTTTGCGAGGCAGAGTATGTCGCTGCATCAGATGCTGCCAAAAAAGTGGTGTGGCTAAAAAAATTCATCACCAAGCTCGGAGTAGCATCCTCCCTTGTTGGTCCAGTTCTGCTCTACTGTGACAGCTCTGGGGCCATTGCTCAGGCGAAGGAACCAAAGGCACACCAGCGGATGAAGTATATTCTGCATCGCTACCATCTCATCCGAAAAATTATGGATCGAGGTGACGTCGATCTTCAGAAGATCGATGGGAAGGAGAACCTGACTGATCCATTCACTAAAGCCATTGCGATGAAGGAGTTCGACAACTACAAGTCGAAGATGGGTATTAGATACTACACCGATTGGTTTTAGGCCAAGTGGGAGATTGTTGGGAATAGTATCCCAAAGCCAATCGTCAGCCTGTTGATGGTTGTGCTCATTTTTGTATTTATACATGAATTATGAATTAATAAAAATTATTTTGATATTTTTTCATCATAAAATGTTTCATATTCTAATGAACTCCTATGTTGTGGTGAAGTCCTTAGGACTATTTAGACTCAACAAAGGAGGATTTATCATTTAGTCCTTAAATCTATTCATGGCCAAATGATACGTTGTTACCAAGGATGACAATGTTTATCAAGCATAGATCGTTGTGTGCCATATAGGTTGGTTGTCCTCTTAACCAATGAGTGTGGAGACACTGGTATGGCATACAGGTGAGATGTAAGGGTATATCTGCACTAAACGTGACCGACTCCGGAGCTATTTCTGCTGTCAAGATTTACTCCGATGGAATATGGGTATAAATATCCCTCCGACTTGAGACCGCCACGGTGACTTGCTAGTAACTCACTGCACTTAGGCACTGGACTACCTAAATTTCTAATTCAGTGACGGAAGGCTGCTGGATGTAGTCAAGTACTTGACTTGTCAGTGCGTGTGTCAAGATGGGATTGACCACTCTAGTTTAGGAGCTGTGTACAGTCGTATTTCAATTTAGCAAAACTTTGGCTAGGGTAGTCCTTGGGAGGAGTCACAGGATTGTTTGAGTTGAGCACGATTCGGATGATCTGATCAGGGTTGACAGTTTAACCCTGAATCATCCTAAATACAAGGGTCAAAAGGATGAATTATACAGTAACCATATTCATGTAGGTTCTGAGTATTACTATTGTGACTCTTCGACCTATCTGGATGTCGGGTACCATTGCTAGATGGTTACTTCAATTAGTACAGGAATTGGTTTCTGTGCTACCGGCTTAGGTTTGAACCTGCGGGATCACACACATTAGAGGTTCCTATCTGATCTGATAGCTGGTGTAGAATCCTACATATTTGAGATTCAGTGATCGAGAATCAGGATTCTTTGATCATGAGTTCCACACATTATGGGTACCGGGGTCAAGAGTCCCACTGGTAGGGACTTTTCGATCAGGGTTACATATCGATGAATTCTGATGCCCGATTGCCCATCGAATTTGGACTCAGTATTTATGAGAGGTTTAATTAGTGATTTGATTGCTAATTAACTCAATTTGATTGAGTAATTTTTTTTGGATCAAGACCAATTGAATTGGATTCAGTTGGGTTTGACCCGATTAGGTTAAGAGTTGACCTAATTGTCGAGATGGTTTGGTCCCTGATTTGATCTGGGGTTGGGCTTAGTCAATTCTTAATTTGATTAGAATTTTATTGAGCCTAATTAAGCCTAATTAAGTTGGGTTTAAATTAGTCTAATTGGACCTAACTTATTTGGTTCAATTAGGTTGGTTTAAATAATGAAACCACCTTGACCCAATCTCCATGCGCCACCTCACTTCTATTGCACCCATTTGAATTCATGAGAAGAAATTTTTCATGAATTATTTTCTCACGCCAAGCCCTCTCCATGCCCCACTTTAATGTGCCAAATGAATGGATAAGGATGATTGGTTGGCCATTCAAATTCAAAATAAAGTTTGAATTTGAATGGGCAATCAATCTTTGTACCTTATCTTTTTTTTATGCCCCATTTATTACATGAGAAAAGATTTCTCATGAAATCACTCCATGCACAATTTAAGCCACGCCTCATGCCTTTAGTGGATAAGGGATGAGTTGGTGTCCATTTGAATTCAAAATTTGATTTGAATTCAAATGTGCAATTACTCATCTTTATCTTTTCTTTTGGATAAGACTTTTGACGTTGTTATAAAAGGAGGAGAAGAGTGGGGCATGAAATAAGAAGATTTTTGGAGAAAAATTCTGAGGCGTGAGAAGTCTTGTGCATGAGAAGAAAATCCATATCCTTCCAAGAGAAAAAGAAAGAAAAAAAAGAAAAATGGGTGCAAGGTTTCCGGTTAGTTCCCTAGAGTTTTAGCCTGGGGTTCGGGAAGTGAGAAAGTGAGCTACGAGTGTTGTGAGCCTACAAAATCTCAGAAAAATCTTCAACATCCTCTCAAGCACATCTGTTGACGATCCAGAGCATCTGAAGAATCGATAGACATCGATCGAAGGAGTTCAATCAGTATCGGCTGTCAAAAGGGCTCTACAACGAGCTAGCACTCGTGAGGAGTCGATCAGACCGGGAGCTTCGTGTGGATGATCCGCAGAGGCCAGACACACTGTGTGGCTGTGTCGTGATGATCAGACTTTTTCGACGATGATCAGATTGCAGCGATCTACTACCCGCACAAAGGTATTGTGTTCTGAACATATTACAATAAAGTATTTATTGTTCAAATTTGAATTTCAAATTTAAATGCATGCATGCTATATATCATATTTAGATTTTAGTGTAGGATAAATTTATATTAATTAATTAGATTAATTAATATTTTTTCACTGTAAAATCATAATTTTGAAAAAGTTTTAAAATTATCATTTTACCCCTGCACTGAATTTCTCCACAGATAGAGGAATTCAATCACACAGGTAGCTGCATCGAGAGGTTCATTTTTAGTTCTGATGGATTGCCACCATATACTGCTAGGTGTCACTAGTAGATTTTACGAGCAATTAGAATGATATTGATGATCGATCATTCTAATTATCTGAATCAGAAGAGTTCTGATCCATCGAAAGGAGTTTCGATGATGTCAATGATGAGATCACGACTTGTCTCATTACCATACAGAATTGAACCTAACTGGATCACACTAATAAGGGTTAGGGTCTGGATACCATCAATTAGGCTAACCCAATTGATTTGGATAAGATCCAATTAGGTTCAAGGAAATCATGCTAGCACACGATTGAGCCTAACTTTCTCCTCGTGTAATCTTTTCTGTCTCTACTGTGCCAAATATGATTTGACTCATCCAGAGAACCATGAAAAGGTTTCTCTCAGTCTAAATAAAGTGTATCTAGTTCAGAAAAGGCTTGTTTTAATTCATGAGATGAATTTAAGACAAGCACCTGCTAATTCCTGTCACCTGTCAATTTCATTTTTAGGATATCTGTCAAATGTTGACATATGGGTCTTAAACTGAAGAGAGCTCATTGAAAATTTTTTGTGGTGTCCATATGTCTAAACCACATCAAATTGGATGCCATAATCAGATTATGGCGTGAGCCCAATTGGATTAAAGTGGGCGCCCCAAATGGATAAGAATGAAAGAGTCCTGATAAACATGGACTCTTTGGTGCCACCTTGCTTGTGCTTATCCACAGTTGGCACCAACATAGGAGAGAGGGTGGGGGTTCTTATCTGATATGATCAAATGACATCACTCCATCAATTAAAATTTTTTCAAAATTTATTAAAATTTTTTGATTGGTCGAATGATGTGGCACTGCGCAGCATACAGGGTCTATAAAATTTTTGTTTGCGCCTAGGGTTTGTAAGTTTCTACTCAATACCTAGCTAAAATGAGAATTCTCCCCTTTTCTCCATATCCTCCCTGCTCTTCTATCTCCCCTCTTCATGTCCAAGGAGTTGGACATTCATCTGGTGCAAGAAAAAGGCATGGTGACGCTTGGAACAGAAGGCTGCAGGACATCTTCGACAGGCTGCTGCTCCAATTTCAGGAGTTCTGAAGCACTTTCAAATCAGATAGAGATCTGACTTTTGGAGCATAGATTCATGAGGAGAAGATATTCTAGGTCCTATTCAAGTGGATATCAATACAGGCCAGGTGCTTGCGTGGCTACATCAGAACCTCGGGCTGTGCAGAGATCATCTACAGGGTAATCAGATTACTTTTGAGGTATTACTTGTTTCTTCATCCCTTTTAGATTTATTTTAGACTTAATATCAGATATGAAGATTAGATCTAGAGACTTAGATCTGAAATAAATATAGGATAAAATTCTTAAAAATTATTTCATCCCAAATTTGATGAAATCTGAAAGATCCTACAAGGAAAAAGGCGGTTTTTTCTTTAACTGGTATCAGAGCCAGGTTTTTGGCTCTATTTCAGATCTAATTTAGATCTAATTTTTATATTTATTTATCTAATATTTAAAAAATTTTAGATATCACATCAAATATGATAATATTTAAAATTAAAATATTTAAAATTAAATCTAAGAAGATCTAACATGCATGAGATGCATGACTAGACTAGGATTAGTTGAATCCATGAACAATCTTAAGTTTTATATTTTAATGAGATTAAAATATGAATTAAATTTAATTTATTTTCTATTTTTTTGATATTATAATTATTATAATCAGATCAAAAAATAAAAAATAAAATTTTAATTTTTTCATAAAATTGATCTGTTGCATGTTTAGACTACTTGTAGAATTGTTCCAATAACTTATCTAGAATAGATTTAATTTTGAATAGTTCAATTTAAATCTTATTTTTGAGATATTACATGTGATATATCAGATCTTAAAGCATATTAATTAGATCGATTTTTGATACATGAGATGTATGCAAAGCATGTATTAGTTAGATCTTAAATTGTATATGTGATATGTTAATTTAGATCTAACTAGTTTTGTAGTTAAATTTATATTTTTGATTAAGGTGTTCCTCATGGCCGTCCGGTCATAAGAATGAAGTAGAATTTTAAAACCCTCTCTTCTCATTCAATGAGATGTTCATATGACGTGTAGGGGTGCCGCGCGTTCATCCTTAATCAGAAATCAAAACTTATTTTTCTACAAAATCCTAGATCCTGAAACTCTAGGATTTATTTTACATGCTTTGTTTATGAACTCAAACTTAATTAATGAATTAAGCTTATAAAATTAAGTTAGATCTAAAATTGAGAATTTTAGATCTAAGATATTTTCATAAAATTGGGTTCGGGCTTGGGTAGCTCAATTAGGTCTAGCGGTTGATCAAACCAAATCAAGAGTTGGTTAGATGGGATCATGAAAGCTAATAATTGACCAACCTAATAGGATTAAGTCTGGATCAAGGCCGAATCACATTTAAATATGACTCGATCAAGTTAAGACCTAATTTGGCTCAGAGGTTAGAGCCTGGATTGTAGGCTAACCCAATTAGTTCTGATTCAACAATTTGGTGTCTAAGGTAAGTTGGACAGATGCGACCGATTGGTTTTTAATTGGGAGCTACTCGACTCAAATGCGTTCTTGTCGAGTTAATGGCATATCCCTCCCACCGGTCTCACTTACCTGGCCATATGTGTCGACTAAGTTCTGATTAGAGGTCGCTAACAATTTGAGCTAACCCATACCACTAGGTTAGTCATAATTGTTATGACTATGTCAAGTCAAGTTTAATGAGACCTAAATCAAATCTCCCTAAGAAAATATTAAGTCTAGGTCTTCCACCATTGTGGATGTACGGGCCCTTCCCAGGGTTGATTATTCTCGGCTGGTTACAGTGGCTCAGTTGCATCAGAAAGATGCAACCATGTCCATTAGGCATTGATGCTCCGAATTAGAGGATGGGTTGGGCTCAATATTTCGGATACGGTGAGAGACCCAATTAGAAATCTAGTTCGTGCAAATGGTGGGTTTGGCTTAACTAAGGATTGGAGCAATATTTCGGATACGGTGAGCTTCATGAATTAGAGACCAAGTTTTGGGTGTACCATGATTAGAGAATCATTGGACAAGAGTTGTCCACTTATTGGTTGACCCATCACCAATAACTGTTAGGTGAGGTGATGAGCCAGTCGGTGAGACCGCACCACCCACTAGAAATCACTGATCATGGAGATTTTTACATCTCTACCTAAGGAGTGTAGGGATCTGAGAAAATAGTGAGAGCCTAATTTGTTTAAAAATGAAACTCCTAAACAAATTGATTAAGTCTGATTATAAAATCTAACTAGAAACTTTTGACTCTCTACAGGAAACATGTCTGCCTCAAACCCCCTGACCAAAATACTAGACACCCACAGATTGACTAGACCCAATTTCAAGGACTGGTTGAGGAACTACACAATTATTTTGGATTTTAAAAAATTGACTCATATCTTGGATCAGGACCCACCTGTCATTCCAGCACGTCCGACTGTGGAACAGAGAGCTTCTCTGAAAAAGTGGATGGATGATGATAACAAAGCAAGGTACTACATGTTGGGTGCAATTCTGATGACTTGCAGCGCCAGCATGAGAACATTTTGACTATCCGCCAAATGTTGGCTCACCTGCAAGAGTTGTTTGGTGAACAGAGTCGCGCGGCCAAGTATCAAGTCTGTCAAAGACTTTTTAAGGCCAAGATGCGTGATGGGCAGTCAGTCCAAGATCATTGTTTGACAATGATCAAGGATCTTGAGGAGCTTGAGAAGCTCGGTATCATCTTAGACAAAGATTTTCAGATTGATGTGATCCTTCAGTCCTTGTCCGATGCATATGGTCAGTTCATCATGAACTTCCATATGCATAAGATGTATTGTACCTTGACCGAATTAATGAACATGCTGGTTACGGCTGAGCTTTTCATGAAAGGTTCAAAAGGCTCAGTTCTTACTGTGGAGCGGACTTCTTCCAAGAGAAAATCTTTTGGAAAGAAAACGAAGTCTGCGAAGAAGCAGAAGGTAGATGGCAAGAAGAAGAAGACAGAATCGAAAAAGAAGGCTGCTGATAAGGGAAAATATTTCCACTGCCAATCAGACGGCCATTGGAAACAGAACTGTCCTCAGTACCTGACCTCCCTGAAGAACAAGAAGGATGGTCCTTCTGGAGGTATGCTCATTTTAGAATATAATCTTACGGTTTCTTCTGCATCCAGTTGGGTGCTTGACTTTGGTTCAAATAATCATTTGTGCACTTCTATGCAGGATCTTGAGGAGAGCAGGAGGTTGAGGGATGGAGAGATGATCCTACGCATCAGGAACGGAGCAAGAGTTGCTGCTGTGGCCGTAGGAACCTACCCTCTGCAATTACTGTTAGAATTAGATTTAGTTTTAAGAGACTGTTATTATGTGCCTACAGAAAGTAGGAATTTGATTTCTGTTTCATGTTTAGCATAAGAAGGCTATGTGATTAGCTTTCATAAGGACCATTGTAATATATTTTATGAAAATAATAAAGTTACAGATGATTTTCTTATTAACGGTCTCTATCAGCTACATATTGATGTATCTGTATTTAATATCGAGCAAAATATGAATGCCATAGGAATTAAAAGGCCTAGAGATAGTCTAAATGATAGGTATCTGTGGCACCTAAGGCTAGGTCATATAGCGGAAGACAGGATTAACAAATTGAAAAAATCTGGACTATTGAGTCTGTTGACTTTTGAGTCATATCCAGTTTGTGAATCATACCTTCAAGGCAAAATGACTAAGCTTCCTTTTGTGGGACATGGGAAAAGGACCACAGACCTACTTGCCCTAGTACATACGGATGTGTGCGGTCCATTTAATGTGCCGGCTAGAGGCAACTACATCTACTTCATTACCTTTACCGATGATATGTCCAGGTACGGGTATGTGTTTCTAATAAAACACAAGTCTGAAGCTTTTGAAAGGTTCAAAGAATTCAGACATGAGATAAAAAAATAAACAGAAAAGTCTATTAAGGTTCTTTGATCAGATCGAGGAGGTGAATACCTTAGTCGGAAATTTCTAGACTATCTTAAGGATAATAGTATAGTCTCTCAATGGACTCCACCTAGAACGCCTCAACTCAACAGAGTTTCAGAATGGAGAAATCGGATCCTATTAGATATGGTCCATTCCATGCTGAGCTTCATGGACCTCCTTGAATTTTTTTGGGGATATTATCTCATGACAGTAATTTATATATTGAATAGGGTTCCATCTAAAACCGTTCCTACCACACCGTATGAGATATGGCATGGTAAGAAGTCAAGTCTGAATCATTTCAGAATTTGGGATTGTCCGGCTCATGTCAAGAGACAGCAAGCGGACAAGTTAGAATTCAGGTCTTTTAGAGCTCGATTCATAGGATATCCTAAAGAGTCATTAGGATACTATTTTTATATTCCGAAAGACCACAATATGATTATGAGTCGAAATACTATTTTTCTTGAAAAATAGTTTATTCAAGATGGTGGCATCGGAAGAATAATTAAGCTCAAGGAGAATGTCTCCCAAGAGCAACGAGCTAAAGAACCTGAAGAACCAAATCAATCAGAACCAGTCCTAACATAATCTCTTCCACCTCGTAGATCGACTAGAGTTTTTTATCCTCCTGAAAAGTACTTAGGTACCATACAAGAGGATGTAGAGAAAATATTTCTCACAAAAAATGGGGTTCATGGTGATGATCCCAAAACCTATAACGAGGCGATATCAGATATCGACTCCGAGAAATGGTTAGAGGCAATGAGATCAGAAATTGACTCGATGCACTCAAACTAAGTCTGGACCTTGGTAAATCCACCTGAAGGTATTGTACCTATTTGGTGTAAATGGATCTTCAAGAGAAAGATAGGTGCAGATAAGAATGTGGAGACATTCAAGGCTAGACTCATAACGAAAGGTTATAGTCAACGCGAAGGCATTGACTATCAGGATATCTTCTCGTCCGTAGCCATACTAAAATCCATCCGTACATTACTTGCTATTGGCGCTTATTTCAATTATGAAATATGACAGATGGACGTGAAAACGGCATTTTTAAATGGACATCTTGAGAAAGATATCTATATGGAACAGCCACTTGGTTTCACATCCAGTGATGGTGATCACAAGGTCTGCAAGCTGCAAAGGTCCATTTATAGACTTAAGCAAGCATCTCGGAGTTGGAATACTTGTTTCAATAATGAAATCAAAATATTTGGTTTCATTAAGAACGAGAAAGAACCATGTGTGTTCAAAAAGGTCAGTGGGAGCACCGTTGTCTTCCTCGTATTGTACGTAGATGACATCCTCCTAATTGCGAATGACATTCCCATGTTGATCTCAGTCAAAGTATGGTTGTCTAAGAAGTTCTCTATGAAAGATCTAGGAGAGGCATCCTTTATACTGGGTATTAAGGTCTATAGAGATAGACCAAATAGGATGCTCGGACTTTCACAGAAGATGTACATAGAGGAGGTGCTAAAAAGATTTAGCATGGAAAACTCCAAAAGAGGTTTATTACCTTTTAGACATGGCATTCATCTCTCCAAGAAGATGTGCCCTCGCACACCTGAAGAGATTGAATGCATGAGCAAGATCCCTTATGCTTCGGTAATAGGGAGCCTCATGTATACCATGCTATGTACACGACCTGATATAGCCCATGCTGTGAGTGTCACAAGTAGATATCAGTCAAATCCAGACGAAGAGCACTGGACTTCTGTGAAATGTATCCTTAAGTACTTGAGAAGGACTAAGGATATGTTTCTAGTCTTTGAGAATGAAGAACTCCAGATTTAGGGATATACAGACTCAGACTTTATGTCTGATATAGATGATCAAAAATCGACATCTGCGAGTCTATTCATTTATAATGGTGGTACAGTTAGCTGGAAGAGTTTCAAACAGACGGTGATTGCTGATTCCACCATAGAGGCAGAGTACATTGCTGCATCGAAAGCTACAAAAGAGGCATTTTGGTACAAGAAGTTTGCCGCAGAGCTTGGAGTGATGTCATCGGATGTCATACCTCTTTACTGCGACAATAATGGCACCACAGCCCTAGCTAAAGAGCCAAGGTCTCACCAAAAGTCCAAGCACATCGAGCGGTAATTCTATTTGATCCGTGATTACCTCGAAAAGGGTTATGTCGAGATCAAGAGAGTCGACTCCACAGACAATATGACAGACCCACTGACTAAGCCATTAAGCCAGCAAAAGATTGAAGCCCACCTTGAGAAGATGAGACTTAGATATGTAGCCAATTGGCATTAGGTCAAGTGGGAGTTTGTTAGATGTGTGTCCTAGATGCCAAATTGGCTAACACATTCATGTACAAATCTAAGGGCAAATTTATAATTTTGACTATAAATCAATAAATGGGTTATTCTTCTATCATATTGTGTACATTGTGTCTGTGATACATCCTTTGAGTTAGAAGGAATGTCAATTCATATTTTCAAGAGTTGAAAATTTAAGGCATGAATTTATATAACTAACTCATAAACAGCTCCTGACCATAAGATCATCAGGAGGATGGTGATTGACCCAGAAGGTTGGTGTACGATCGCTTCCTTAGGATAGATATGTCTTGAGTTTATGGTGTGGAGACATCAGAGTGAGAGTACAGATATTAGTTGAGAATGAGAGTACTGAGCGTGACCACCTCGAGCAGTCATAAAGAAGTCTACCTTCTCATCGATGACTAGCTCGATGCTGCAGTTGTGTATCTAGTTCTTTGATCTGAGGTGCATCGATAGTTCACCTTGAGTGTGTTATAATTTGACTATACCATAACTCGATCTCCTAGCCATTCGAAACCCTGAGGTGTATGTTGGCTATAGCATATTCATTGTAGAAACTTGATCGCACCAAGATGGGATCTATCAACCTCAGTAGATGAGAGGAGTAGTTCTATGATGATCGAAAGATCGAGTCCTTAAGCCCATGGCCATGACAGAGTGAAATAATGGAAAAAAAATTTTTCATTGGGATTTCACATCAGACTCAGATCGATCGATTGATTCATATGACTGATGTTGGGTTTGATGAGTTCATCTTAACCCTAATTCAGTCGGGACTCATGATAGAGAAACTCAATCACACAGATAGCTGCACCGAGAGGTTTGTCTTCAGTTCTGATGGGTTGCCACCATATACTGCTAGGTGTCACTGGTGGATTTTGGAAGCAATTAGAATGATATTGATAATCGATCATTCTAATTGTCTGAATCAGAAGAGTTCTGATCCATCGAAAGGAGTTTCAATGATGTCGATGATGAGATCATGACATATCTCATTACCATACAGAATTAAACCTAACTGGGTCATACTAACAAGGGTTAGGGTCTGGATGTCATCAATTGGGCTAACCCAATTGATTTGGATAAGATCTAATTAGGTTCAAAGAAATCGTGCTAGCACATGATTGAGCCTAACTTTCTCCTCATGTAATCTTTTCTATCTCTACTGAGCCAAATATGATTTGACTCATCCAGAGAATCTTGAAAAGATTTCTCTGAGTCTAAATGAAACTTGTCCAGTTCAGAAAAGGCTTATCTTAATTCATGAGATGAATTTTAGACAAGCACCTGCTAATTCCTGTCACCTGTCAATTTTATTTTAGGACATCTGTCAAATGTTGACATATGGGTCTTAAACTGAAGAGAGCTCATTGAAGGATTTTTGTGGAGTGTCCACATGCCTAAACCACATCAAATTTGGTGCCATAATTAGATTATGGTGTGAGCCCAATTGGATTAAAGTGGGCACCCCAAATGGATAAGAATGAAAGAGTCCTGATAAACATGAACTCTTTGGCGCCACCTTGCTTGTGCTTATCCAAAGTTGGCACCAACATAGGAGAGAGAGTGGGGGTTCTTATTTGATGTGATTAGATAACATCACTCCATCAATTAAAATTTTTCCAAAATTTATTAGAATTTTTTGATTGGTCAAATGATGTGGCACTGCGCAGCATACAGGGTCTGTAAAATCTCTGTCTGCACCTAGGGTTTGTAAGTTTCTGCTCAATACCCAGCCAAAATAAGAATTCTCTCCTCTTCTCCATATCTTCCTTGCTCTCCTATCTCCCCTCTTCATATCCAAGGAGTTGGACATTCATCTGGTGCAAGAAAAAGGCATGGTGATGCCTGGAATAGAAGGCTGCAGGACATCTTCGATAGGCTGCTACTCTAATTTTAGAAGGAGTTCTGAAGCACTTCCAAATCAGATAGAGATCTAATTTTTGAAGCATAAATTCATGAGGAGAAGATATTCTAGGTCCTATCTGAGTGGATATCGATAGAGGCCAGATGCTTACGTGGCTACATCAGAACCTCGGGCTGTGCAGAGATCATCTACAGGGTAATCAGATTACCCTTGAGGTATTACTTATTTTCTCATCTCTTTTAGATTTATTTTAGACTTAATATCAGATATGAAGATTAGATCTAGAGACTTAGATCTAAAATAAATATAGGATAAAATTTTTAAAAATTATTCCGTCCCAGATTTGATGAAATCTGAAAGATCCTACAACGAAAAAGATGATTTTTTCTTCATTATATGGCCAAGTCGGCAGCGCTAGAGGTATGTGACATTCACATCCTCTCTCTTTCTTTTCTTCATATTATCAATATGAAGCACAATATCATTAAGTGAAAGAAACAAAAGATCATTATCAATAAAGGCACTTCCATAATATTCTTTAGAAAAATAAATAGAACAACCATTGTTCTTTACATTAATTTCAAAATCTCGTTCCAATAATAATGGTACAAAAATAATATTTCTAACAATATTAAGAATGTAATAACAAGTCTTCAGTTCTAAAATCTTATCTGAAGGCAACTTCAAAACTCTAGTTCCAATGGCTTCGACCTCAATGGACTCTCCACTAGCACCGAACAGCTCGAAGTCACTTTTATTCAGATTCCTTACTTCCTATAGATCCTACAATGATTTGCAAAGGTGTGAACCATAGGTGGTATTGAATACCCAAGAATCTAAAAATGAAGTACTTAATGATAAATTAGTTTATATCATATACAAATCTTTAGCAATATTTATCAATTTTACGATTGCAAGGTACTCCTTGTAATTTTTCTTCTAGTGGTCCTCCTTGCTACATTGATAACAAGTACCTTTAGCGGAGACATTCTTCGCCTTTTTTTTTGGAGATGCTAGCTTTAGGATTCATCTTTTTCTTAGAACCCTTCTTTTCCTTCTTCTTGCTGATCTTATCAACATGAAGGACTTAAGCTTTTTCACCTTTGAAATGGCTCTCTGCTGCTTTTAGCATCTTTAGCAGTTTAGGCAAGCTAATATTCAGTTTGTTCATATGATAATTAATAATAAACTGAGAAAAAAAATAGAGAGAGACTGCAGGATCAAATTCTGGCTCAGTTCATCATCCATGACAAAACTTAGCTGTCCTAGATGAGTGATCAAATTAATCATCTTTAGGACATGAGTTTGCACGGAGGTGTCTTCAGTCATGCAAGCATAGAACAACTGCTTTAATATCTCATATCGAGCAGTTTGATTTTGTTCCCCATATAACTCTTTAAGATTAAGGAGAATAGAGAGAATGTCTACATCCTCATGCTGTCTCTAGAGCTTGTTGCTCATGAAGGCAAGCATGATAATTTGACAGTCACACTGTCATCTTTCCACATCTTGTATGTGGCCCTATCCTCCTCGAAAGCATCTTCCCCAAGAGAATCCGAAGCTGGTGTATCCAAAATATAGAAAACTTTCTCCTGAGTGAGAATAATTCTCAAATTTTTTAATCAGTCGACATAGTTAGGTCCAGTCAACTTGTTTGCATCTAGGATATCTCTAAGTAAAAATGAGGATGCCATGAGTGTAGTTAATCTATAACAATAAGAACATAATATAAGCGGATAATTCATGATGACATGCACAACTAGACTAGGACTTTTATCTAATTGTATCTCTCACTATTTTATCAAACTTCATAGCCCTCAAGTATGAAAATCGAGAAATATTCTAATATTTTTTAGTGGGGTTGAGATTCCTACTCCTCATAAATACCTTGTAGATAGCACAACAAGCATTCATGAGTTCAAGAGTAGGTAACTCTTTACCAATTATACCTTTACAATTCTCAACATCTTTCACTCTGGCTTCTAGATCACATATAGTCTTATGGATAGTACAACAAACTATAGTGTTCTAGTTAAGTTGACCCTTCAATCCTATATGGTCATATTTAAACAATGCTGCCCTTGTGGATAGCACAACAAAGTAACACCATTCAAATATGCCATAAGCATCAATATATACTTGATCAACATCATATCAATTTCTATAATAAGCCTTGTGGATAGTACAATAAGCTCACTAAGATCTGGACATACTCTATCAATCAAGTTTGAAGGAAGGTCCTTGTAATGTCTACATCACTAATCAATCTAAGTTTGAAAATCAACAAGATCAAATTGGCCAGGTAAGTAGGTGGAGGCTCCCTGAAGCTTTTCTAGACACCAACAGAGTTGATCAGACCAACATACAGACTTAATTAGAAAACCACCTATCACACTTTTCTCGACACCAATTGATCTTAAAAATTTGACTTTTGATTAAAAAGTGAATCCCGATATTACAACTTAATATAATTTGATGAGGAATTTTAAACTGGTCTCGGTACATCCTAACTACAACCACATAAAATGTATACTAAAAATTATGCAACTTGACATACTTCTACTATTCTAAATAGCAATCATATGACATGCTAAAATCATATAAGGGTGTAATGGATATCAAAATATATGTCAAGCATATCAAAGAAAAAATAGCAAACTCTAATCATATTAGGCATGCTTTACACCCTTAACAATGCATCAATTTGAGCATCATACAACCATGATAATACAAATTTCAAAATTATCATAAATTAATAATTTAGTAATTGAAATTAAATATCATGGTATATAAAAAGTTAAAAATAATTTTTGAGTTTAAAGGATTGATGCTATAAATCAATGCAAAAATTTTTTAGTAGGATATGAACAAGAATGATTCTATGCTACCAAATTATACTTGTTTGATCGAATCAGACAAGGGTGGTTCTGATACCATTGTTAGGTTCTAGCTATGTAGTGGAAAGTAATTTTTAAAATTTTAAAATCATACAAATTAGTAGCTTTATCAAATAAAACTACCGAGCCAGAATCCAAACCCTAGAATCACCTTGCCGATATCGATCAAAGTAAAAACAAGTATGCATAGGGATAGAATTTTATACTTTCACCAAAATAAAAAATGGTACATTGGTGTTCTCCATAAAACCCTAAGGTAGAAGTCCTCCAACGGTGATCCACATGGAAGATGGCCAATGTCTTTCCTAACTGGTGCGCTGCCGCAGCCTTATCTTCTCAAGAACACTATTGGATTTGAACTTGCGTCACGATCGCACCAAAGCCCAGTTGATTTTGATCTCACTATCAGAACGACACAAAGAAGATACTCTTTAGATATCATATAATTTAGGATTTGATTTTTGACTCCAACATATGAAAAAACCAAATCTTAGGGCACTCAAGCAACACTTGCTGAAAATCTCACCACCCTTGTAGCAACTTTTGCCACTCAAAATTTTTTCTTTTTTTTCTCAAATTTTTTTTAGAATTTTTTTTATGTTTAATATATCCCTTCTCTCTTATTTCACTCAAAAATAACTATAAGAAATCATGTGGGGTGTCCCCTATAAATAGAGGACCAGGGGACGTCTCATGGGATGAAGGGGCGCCAACCTTTGGTGCTCCAACTTCCCATGCACCAAATAAATTCACCAAGTGATTTTTTTGGCAATCCAGTTACTTAGAGTAGAATGACTCTTAGTCTTCTATATTTTATAAAAAATTTAATAAATTTTGGCAACAAAACATTGGATTTCTAATCAGAAATTTAAGGCAACGCATGTTAGTTAAGAGCCTTCTTTAGGAAGGACTCTTAACTTCACATGCCAAAAAAAGGGGGGCGGCATTTATTTTTATGCATGAGTTTTGGTGGTCACAGAGGAGTCCTTCTCTACTTGAAACTAATCTAAGTTGGATAAGGATCTAATTTAAATTGACCCAATCCCATTAGGTCAAAGCCAACTGGTTTAGGTTAGCTCAAACAATTTGATCTAAATCAATTTGGGAACTTGGGTTAATACAATATACTAATATATCAAATTAATCTATAAAATTTATATTAAACTCTAATTAGATCAGACCAAGATCAAATCTTAAAGTGTGTGACCTATTGGATTACAAATCTTACCAGCAGTGGATCCAGACTTTCGACATAATCCTAATTCGATGAGATTAGGTCACCTGAAGAGTCTCAATCAATTTGGACTCTTTCAAATTGATTTTAAAATCAATTTTTTTTAATTTTGATGAGTCCATAAGTCAAGATTAACATCTAACAATGTATCGTGACTATCTGAAAGATTTAAAATTTTGATAAAATTATCAAAATACCCTTCAGTGGCAAGTTCCTATGTAATTCAATCCTTCAGTCAAACAACATCTCAGATAAGCTGTGGGTATGAAAATATGTCAAACCTAATTACTTATCATTATGTATCTTGATTTGAAGATGATGATTCAATTGATGATATATTAGAAATCTTTTTTTAATTATCATCCTACTTTGGCCAAAGAATTTCGAATCAACGATCTATGAGATCACATAGGATGTTCGCTCCCCTTATTAAAAGTGACTAATACTTTATTGATCACTCACAATCTTCATGCACTCTTCACCATATCTAGAACACCCCACATAAGGATTAGAGAATCAAGTTAGGTAGTGAACCAAAATATAGATCCAAGTACATAAGGTACCATGGTGACCTCAGATCTAAGGATCACATACACAACTCCCACTAGAGAATTATCAGTTGATATATACATAAGACTCCATCTGATATTCTCTTGTTGGTCAATTCAGTGAACTCATTCTCTAATGAGTACCCATATCCTTGTATTAGTGTCTTCACACAAGTGGTTGTGAGATCAGCCATCCTCATTTCTGAGCATACATAGGACATGCCAGTCTTATCGGTATCATTGATCTCTGACTCAATATACCAATGACTAAGAATATTTTAGATTAGGACTATCAAGAAATTAGGTCTCACTAATGTGATCTCATCACAACCCTAAAATCATTATCCAAACCTATGGGATTCATTATAATCTTAAAATAAATAAGATGCAGCATATAATGAATCAAAAATATCTTATTTTATTAATAATAAATATCAATTACATAAGTTTGAAAGATAAATTATAATAAACACCCTATCGTATCCCATATGCGATTGACTTGTAGGACATTATTTTTTCATGCTTAGCAACCACCGATGCTCCAAAGGGTTCCTCAATCAATCCTCAGCCCGAGATTGTTGATGCCTCAATTATGGCTTAAATTTTTTTTGTAATCTTTTGCTACTTTTTTGTCTTATCAAATTATATAAAGATGAACTTTTTGCTTAATGAAAAAGTTTTTACCTTGTGATGCAGCCAAAGCTATATTTTGATAGAAAAGAGAGAAGAAAGATACATGAAACAAAAAAAAATAGCAAAAGTAAGAAGAAACTCTCTTCTAAAGTTTTGATTCAATATCAAAGAAAATAGACTACCTACAATATTGGCCAAAAGAGCCGTATTTATAAAAAAAAAAAATTTAACTTGACGCCTAAGCGATAGGAATATTTTAGATTTATTTTAAATGCAAAATAGAAAAAAAAATTAACACTTTCAATTCATCTAGGATCTTTTAGGCTCTTGTTGACCTATCAAACAAATAAATCTAGCCCCTAGATATGGATTGTGACAGTGAAGCAATTAGACACATAAAGCATGAAAAGAGCTTTTTAAATTGAAATCTTATAAGTGATTCTGACTTTAGATGGGAGAGTTATGTCCATTTTAGCATGATAGAGTCAAAATCGATTGGGTCGAGTGAATTAGCCTGATTTTCTATCCTTTCAGATTCGATCCACTAATTCAAGATATTTATTAGCTATGGCATTTATGTCACATTGAAAGCTCTTTTCCATCTCTTTTCTAATTTCCTTGTGCCTTTCCTTCCCTCCATGCAGTTGATCCATTAGATATTTGGTGAGTGCTCAATTGTCCATGATTGCATTGAGTCATTATCGAAGAGCATGGTTCAGTCTATTGGCATTCAAGTTAAGGTTTCCAAGAGGGAGGCTCCTGAAGCAAAGAAGAGGGCCCTTAAAGTATAGCAAAGGGCCTTTGAAAGGGAAAATGCTGGTATCAAGGCATTTGCAGAGATGAAGTGCCTAAGGGAGGAATTAAAAAGAGTTGATCGAAGATCTGCTTTAGAGAGAGATCAATCTGTCATAGCTTGTGCGAGATTGGCCAAAGCAGCTGATAAAAGAATAGTGCCTTACAAAGCAATCACATAGATGATGTGATGAGACTTTTCTATTTTATTTTACAACTCATGTACATGACATTGATTATCTCTTAATAATAAAAGATATCATATTTCATCATATATTATATCTTATTATTATATTTATAACTTAATTAAAAATTATAATGAATGCCATAGATTAGGATAATAATTTTTTGCGGCTACGATGGGATCATGTTGGTGAGACCTAAAATCTTGATAGTGCCAATCTAAAATATTTTTAGTCATAGGATCATTGAGTTGGAGATCAATGATACCAATAGGACTGGCACATCTTACGTATGCCCAAAAGAAGGGTGATTGATCTTACAATCACTTGTGTGGTGATACTTATATAAGAGTATGGGTGCTTATTAGAGAATGAGTTCATCGAAACTGATTTACGGGAAAAATATCTAATGGAGCCTTACAAGCATATCAATAGATGATTCTCTGATGGGAGTGGTGTAAATAACTTTAGACCTGATATCACCATAGTATATTATGTATATGGATCTATGTCTTAATCCATACCCTAGCATGACTCTTTGAGATATGTATGGGATGTTCTGGGCATGATGAAGTGTGCATGAAAGTTTTAAGCAGTCAATAAAAAATTGATCACTCCTTATAAGAGAAGAGTATATCCTATGTGATCTCATAGAATGATGACTCAAGAAGTTTTTAATCAAAATAAGATAAAAATTTTAAAAAAAATTAATATTTTATCCATCGAGTTATCATTGTTAGATGGAGGTATATATAGATAAGTATTTAAACTTCATATGATTTTATGCCCATGGCTTATTTGGGATGTTGTGTGATCAAAGAATTAAATTGTATAGTAACTTTTCATAGAAGGGTGTTTTCATCATTTCACTAAAATTTTATTTCTTCTAAGTAGTCATGATATATTTCTAGATATTAATCTTGACTTGTAGAGTCTTATAAATTAAAGAGTTTAATTTAATAATTAAATAGATAAGTTTTAATTAATTGATGCACTTGGCTTAACATATTTTGAGCCTAATTAATTAGAAGAGTTTTAATTAAGTTATGTCGATATGAGCCTGAGCCTATCGCTAGCAAGATGTGGAACTCAATAAGTCACGCACTTATGAAATTATTATAAAGGACTTAAGATTAGTAAGTTATTCAATTTAGACCTTAGAGGACCTAATTGAATAGATTACTATGATTATGGATTTATGAAAAACTTAGAGGGTTATAAATAAGCATGCTAGCACATGTTTTAACCCTGAACTCCATAAAACTCTAAAGAGCTCACACCACCCTAGAGACTCATGCCAAAAACAAAAATAAAAACAAAAAAAGGAGGCCAAACTTTTCAAGAAGTTGTTTGGCAATAGGGTGTTGAGGGAGAGATCCTTGATCAATTCTTGCATGGACTAACATTGGAGGGTATTTGATTGGATGCTTAGTGAAAATCAAACAAGCAACAAACAATCTAAGATCTTCTTAGAGGTATTTATATTTTTCTCTCTTGTTTGATTGTTGTTTGTTTGGTTTGTGTTTAATTGTAATCATCAAGGCAATCTTGGTTTTGGGTTCGGATTATGTGTTTTCAATTATTGAATACATGTAAAAATTTTAAAAATCATGTCTTCTACTGCACATCTAAAAATCCAATAATAGTATCAGAGCCATCTTTGATTGATTCAATTAAATTTTATATCATTGTTATGATATATATTAGACCTAGATCATAATATATCATGATTTGATTGTGCATGATGTTTCGTTGCTAATTTGTTACATCAATCATAAAAATAAAATCATTTTATGCATGATCAAACCTTGGCATAAGATGTCATCATTTGATAACTTATATGATAAGTTTGGGCAGCCTGCTACCATGAGAAATTCACCATGGAGAGGCTATCTCGCACATGTGATGCGCCAGGCAGGGGTTGTTGCGGTAGAACCACACACCTTGGTTAGGTGATCATGGCTAGAAATAGTGGTTGAAGGTGGTGGCTAAAGGGAAACGTAGGCAGTTTCATGCATGCGAGCAATTTTAAATTTTTTTTGAAATTTAAAGTAGTGAAAGATACTTAGATTAAATATTTTAATCAATCATGCATTAGATCCGATCTAAAGCCACTTATACACGGATCTTATGACAAAACATGCGCACATAATCTGAAATCTAATCATGGATCATATCTAAGTATAAGATCATATCTACTGAATTCAAATCTCGATACCTGAGCTTGGATCGATATTCACTCAAATTGATTTTCATGAATTTGCTAGTTCTTCCTGTTGCGTAGTAGTCGCATAGATATCCGACCTCCACAAGTATCTACATGAGACTTCTGATCCGATCAGAGATTCGACGAACTCACCGAGGTGCAAGCTCCTTTACAGAGTTCTCTCTTGATGGCTTATCGAACTCCTTCCTTTGATCTCTCGAACTCTTCCAAGAGGGGAAGAAAGATGTATGGAGGAGATTAGGTGGAGGAAGAAGGTTTATGAAGAAGAAACTATTTCTCTCTTTCTCAAAATCCATACGAAGAAACCCTAGACCGAACCTTAGGAAACCTTCGGCTAGGAACTCACGCCCAAAATACCTTATGCCTAGAATACCACACACCCACTTTTTCTTTGATAAGAAACTCCTCCTCAGATCTCTCATGCATGCCCAAATGCAGCCCCTTTAAATTTTTGGCATCCAACAAAATGGATAAGGATAAGGTGTGGTTAGAATCAAAATCAAACACATTCAAACTTGAATTCAAAATTCAAGTTAAATTGTAAATCCAAATTTAAACTATGCTTATTTCAACTACTTGGGCATTGAGAAAGGGGTGAGAAACCATTTCGGGTGTGGAGAAACTTCACACAAAAAATCTAAATTTGCATAAGAACAACTCAAGGGAAAAGGTGGTTGGCGCAAGGGGAGAAGTTCAATCTAATTGGACTTTAGGTTTTAGTTATTTGGTTCCAACCAAATTTTATTTAGTTAGATCCAAATAGATAAAAGTGAACCTAATCAAATTAGGCACCTAACCTCTTTAAATAAATCCTAATCCAATTAGAAATAAATCAAACTCAAGTTCTAATTAAATCAAAAATTAATCTCAATAAGTGATTAGGTTATCTTATAACTTAATGGGGTCAAATCTAATCAAATCCAATTCAATTAGACTTGATTCAAACTTCATTGCTCAATTAAATTGAATCAATTAGTAATCTAATTGCTAATTAATTCTCTTATAATTTAATAATTATTTTATCATAATTTTTGCATAAGATTAATTATCAATCATATTGATGATTATATCCTTAAATAATTCATAATTATTGATCAGCTATTTAATCAGATAAGAATCTCTTTTATATGTGATCCCATATGTTTGAATACTAAATCGATAGTATAGGAACAAATTTCTATACTAATCGAAGTGATCATCTAGTAATGATTCCTGATGTCTGGATTGGTCAAAATATTATAAAGCAACATTCAAGAATCATGAAATATAGTTACCATATAATTCATCTCTTTGACCCTCAATGCTCAGAATGACTTCAGAGTTAAGCTGTCAATTCTTAATCAGTACATTCATATTATGTCTCAATCTTATAAATCTTGTAACTTCTCATACAGATTACCTTGGTCAAGATTTTGCTTAATTGAAACACAACAAAGCATTATCTCTCAAATTTAGAGCGGTCAATCTCATCTTGACTCACACACAGACTTCACAAGTATTTGACTATACCCAAAAATTTTCTATCACTGTATTAGAAATACAGATAGTCTGATACCAAAGCATAGCAAGTTACTTGTAAGTCACTATAGTGATTTCATATCGGAGGGATATTTATACCCATATCCTTCGTGAGCTACTCTAGACAGCAAAGTACTCCATAGTTGGATCAAGTTCTGTACAAATGTACTCTTATATTTCACCAGCATGCTATACCAATATCTCCACACTCCTTAGTTATGAGGACAATCAGTGCATATGGCACACAACAATCTATATTTGATAAATGTTATCATCCTTGTTAATAATATATCATTTGGTCATGAACAAGTTTAAGAATTATTTGATAAATTCTCTTTTATTGATTGAAAATAGTTCTAAGGACTCCATCATAATATAAGACTTCTAAAAAGAAAGATGCATAGATTATGATGAACTACCAAATAAATTTTATTAATTTATAATTCATATATAATTTACATACAAAGAGAACAATCATCTACAGATAGACAATTAGCTTTAGGATACAATTCTTAACAACTCTTTTTTGAATTCAAGCCAATCAGAATAGCATCTGATATCCATCTTCCACTTGTAATCATCAAACTTCTTGATTTCAAAGATTTTAATAAATGGATTGATCAAGTTTTCTTTTTTATTGATCTTCTGAAGCTCGACTCCACTTCGATCCACGATCTCACGGATAAGATGATAGCGATGCAGAATGTATTTGATCCTCTGATGAGACTTCAGTTCTTTAGCTTGAGCTATGACTCTAGTGCTGTCACAATATAGTAGAATAGGACCATCAATGGAAGGTGCCACTCCAAGCTTGCTGATGAACTTTCTCAACCAAGCTGCTTTTTTGGCAGCATCGGATGTCGTAATATATTTCACCTCGTATACAGAATTAGCTATAGTGTGCTGCTTGAAATTTTTTCAGTACATCGTCCAACTATTTAGGATAAATATATAACCCAACATACTTTTACTGTCATTGTGATCTAATTGAAAATTGAAATTTGTATATCCCATGAGTTTTAACTCAGCATCCTCATAAATGAGCCATTGATCCTTAGTATTTCTTAAATACTTAAGAATTATCTTTACAACTTTTCAATGGTTCTCATCCAGATCAGACTGGTATCTATTCATTATTCTTAGTGAGTAGGCCACATCCGATCTTGTATATATCATAGTGTACATGATAGATCCTACTATCGAGGCATATGAGATTCTATTCATGTGCTCTCTCTCTTATAGAGTTGTTGGAGAATCCTTCTTAGAGAGAAAAATTTTTTGATCTATCGATAGATGGCCCTTCTTGAAGTTCACCATGCTGAACCATTTCAGTATGGTATCAATGTACGTAGATTGAGATAATCCAAGCGGTCTTTTAAATCTATCTCTATAGATCTTCATTTCTAAAATGTAGGATGCTTCTCCTAAATCCTTCATAGAGAACTAAGATGACAGCCATAGCTTTATACTTTGTAAACCAGGGATGTCATTCTCAATTAAAAAAATATCATCCACATAAAGTACAAAGCAAATAACTGCAGAATGATTTGCCCATTTATAGATATAGAGTTCTTCTCCATTCTTAATGAAGCCATATGTTCTGATCATCTTATCAAAATGTATGTTCCAACTCCGAGAAGCTTGCTTCAATTCATAAATGAATCTCTGAAGCTTGCACACCTTTGATTCATCTATGGATGTAAATCCTTCAGGCTATATCATATACACCTCTTCATCCAACTCCCAATCTAGGAAAGAAATCTTGAGATCTATTTATTAGATTTTGTAATTAACGTATATCGCTATCGCAAGCATTATCCAAATAAATTTGAGCATTGCCACTGGAGAAAATATCTTATCATAGTCAATACCATAACATTGACGATATCCCTTAGCAACCAAATAGACTTTGTAGGTCTCCACCTTCCCATCTACATCTCTTTTTCTTTTGAATATCCATTTGTACCTTATAGATTTTATCCCTTCGAACGGATCAATGAGTGTCTATACATCATTGATCTTTATGAATTTTATTTCGGACTTCATGGTTTTGAACCACTTATTAGAATCAGATCTTTGCATGGCATCCATATAGATGATCGGATCCTCGTTGTTTTTATCTAGTTCAACAGAATCATCATCTTGGATCAAAAATCATAGTATCTATCCAGTTGATATGGTACTCTATTGGATCTCCTTAAAGGTGCCTCTACAATGGGCTCTGGGTTTGATCTAATCAAATTTGATTCTATATATTTTTTTGTTTGTGTCAGTTCTTTTATCTGTCGAACTTTATCAAGTTCAACTTTAGTGGCATTAGTTCCTTCCGAAAGAAATTTTCTTTCTAAAAAGACTGTCTTATTACTCACGAACACTTTTTGTTCGTTAGTATGATAGAAATAATATTTCCTTGTTTCCTTGGGATACCTTATAAATAAGTACTTATCGAACTGAGATCTAAGCTTATTAGTCTATAAATGTTTGATATAATTTGGATAATTCCAAATTTTAAGGTGAGAGAGTATCGGCCTACGCTCGGTCCATATCTTATATAGAGTATTTGCGATAGATTTGCTCGAAATATTGTTCAGAACAAAACAAGCAGTCTCAAATGCATAATCCAAAAAAAAAATGACAGACTTGCAAACTCTATCTTGGATCAAACCATGTTTAACAGGATGATGTGTACAAATCTATCGCTATGGCAAGTGCATCAGTTGATCAAATAGTAAAAGTATATGAGTAAAGTATCATCCCATGAGGATTGAAAAATAAGTACTTCCTAAACTTTATTTAGAAAATCAATTTATAAAAAAATAAAATAAAAAAATAATTAATTAAAAAATTATAATAAAATAAAAAGGATGTGATTATGAAGGTTGAAATCAAGAGCAAATAAACACTAAAGAAATCGATTCAATAACTTAATCAATACAATATTCAAGTAATCATGCAAACTAAATCAATTTTTGTTTCATGTGGCGGCGAAGTTTTCTAGAATATTCATAACCCTTTGATTCAGGTGTAGCAAAACTATCACTACTTATTAACTACCCTTTGATTCAGATGTAATTTAAATAAGCAATGATGCATTAGTTTCTATGAAACCCTCTAATTAAAATATACTGCATCCAAAGCGTACTAAAATTATCACATGCATAGGAACTTTAATCCGATTCAAATACAAGATATACAAATCAAGTGTTGGATGTATATCCTAGAAGCCAATCTTGACTGATGCATATTATATTTTTAAGACATAATTTTATACTTATTGGATATTTATATTATCATTTATGTTTATGTGTCTATGAATTATCCAAGGGATTCACAAGATAATGACACATATTCTCAAAAAGTTGAGAATTGAGATATGTGTCATTAATATTTAGTTTCTAAATTGCTCCTGATCATAGGATCATCATGGAGATGGTGATTGATCTGGATAAACCAGTACACGAATTGCTTCCTTCGGACAGATGGATCTCAAGTCTGCAGTATAGAGATACTAGAGCGAGAGTGCAGGTGGTTGTTAGAGAATAACTAGCACTGAGCGTGACCAACCTGAGAAGTCACATGGATGTCTGCTCACTCATTAGTGACTTTCTCGATGCTGCAGTTGTATGACTGGTCCTTTGACCTGAGATGGCACTGCTGCTCGCAATGAGACTACTGGAGTTTGACTAACACATTAACATGGGTCTCAATGAGCTCTTGTAGTAGATGTTGATAATAGTTAGTCCACTATAGGAGTAGGATATGCATTAAGATGGGATCTATCGATCCTAGCAGAAGAAAGTAGTCCTTTGAGATTTAAGTGGGTGAGTCCTTAAGTCTATGACCATAGCAGTGTGATTGATGAAAAAAAATTTCATAAAATCACAAATAGACTCAAGTTGATTGAATCTATCATATGATCGATATTGAGGTTTGACAATTCATCCATGACCTACCATCTAGTCGGAACTCACGATAGAGGGACTGTATCATGCGTTAACTGTACCTAAAGGTTCATCATTTTTTATTCTGCTGGGTTGCCACTACATACTGCTAGATGTCATTGGTAGATTGTAAGACTCATGAGGATCATCTTGATGATCAATGATCTTTGATGGACATAGTTGAAATTATTTCAACCCATTGAAAAGAGTTTCAATGATATTGTGATAGAGATCACAATATATCTCACTACCAGATAGAATAGAATCTATGGAGTCACACATAAAAGAGGCTTTTGACTGATCAGATGGTTGAATTATGATTATAAATTATAACAGGATTTGATTATCAATTTGATTGATAATTGATCTAATGTAAATGTTACATTATGTAACTTACTAAAGAGTTAGTAAGTTATAGGAGGATTAATTATCAATAGAATTGCTAATTGGCTCAATTTGATTGAGCAATAGAGCTTGTATCAAGTCTAATTTAATTAGATTTAATTTGACTCATTATGGATTTAATTTGATCAAATCCAATTGGATTATAGGATAATCCCAAAAGGATCGGATGATTAGTCTCAGTTGAATTAGGATTTGGGTTTGACCCAATTTCTAATTAGACTAGGATGTATGAGTTCCTATTTAGACTAAAAATTCTCATGGGTGCATCAAATCTTAATTAAATTAGGATTAAAATTGAGTTTGACTCAAGCACTAAAAAAAGTTTAATAGGATCAGGACTCCTCCTCCAATTAGGAGACATCTAATCTAAATAAATTAGACTCCAAATCAGATTTGAATTTTTATCTATTTGAGTCTAATCTGGTCTTAATATGATTAGGATTCATTGATATTTTATTAGGTTTAAAATAGCCACCTAATCTAAGAGTCCCATGATCATGAAACACTTTCCTTCCATGCACCAAAACATCCCATGTTGAACCAGATTTTGTGCGCACGCCAACCAGAAATTAACACCCACTTTTCCTCCCTTTTTAGCATGTAAGAAAGAAGTGATATCACCCTTTGTTAACATGTAAAACCTGGGAGAAAATCAGTTTTGGGTGGGCGGCACAAAAAGGATAGAGTCCAAGGCTCATTGGACTCTCATCTCCTATTCAAATTAGGACTCTCCTCTTAGCCTCTATTTAAGCAGCACCTTATGGGATGGTTTGGGGGAAAAGAGATGAGGTTTACACATCCAAAAGGAAAGGAATTGGCATGGAGAAAAATAAGGAGAGAGGGCACGGCATCTTGGTCCTTGGCGTGAGGTATTTTCTATCTCCCTATCTCTTCTTTCTTACACAACCAATTGTTGGTTGTTTGGACATCTCCTTCTCTCCCTCTTGTCCATATTTAGATATAGATGTCTTTTCTTTTCTTTGTCCAAAAGTTGGACAAAATTTTTACTTCTCTATTGTAGAGATTTGGTGTATGGATTTTAGGAAGAAAAGAGAAAAAAGGATTCTCCTCATGATCTCTAGCATAAAGATCAAGATCCTCCTATATCTTCTTGTTCTCCAAGAGTGTCTTAAGAGAAAAAAAGATTTTCAACCATCAAGATAAGATCTCTGCAAGGGAGCTAGCACCCCAGTGAGATCAAAAGGCTTTTGATTAGATTAGAGTCTCGTATGGATATCCGTAAAGGTCGGATGCTTGTGTGGCTACAAGGGACCTTCGAAAAGCATCCATGATCATCAGTTCATAGTAAAAATTTATCCATACCAAGGCATATTTTTAATTTATTTTTTTATTTGATTTTTGTATATAAATTTTATCTCACATATGATGATCCTATTTATGGTTTGAAGATTTGATCTTATGCATGCTTAAATTAAATTAGATTTAATATGAAAATTTTAAAAATTCTGCTGCATACTTATTTTGTAAAATCATGTGTGCATGAAACCATAAAACTCCAATAGTGGTATTAGAGCCACATCATATGCATGAAATTAAGATTTAGATTTGAAATCTATAGAGAAAAAATTTAAATCTAAAAGTTTTTGATGTCGTTCTGGCATAAGATTATCCTGGCATAACTTGTTATGTTGAATGGTTGTATTAGAATGATGTTAAAATTTTTAATTAGATTAAATTTTTAGATCTGATTTTTTCAGCATATATATGATATATGTTTTATTATTTAGATCTGAAAAGAGTTTCGAGATCTATTTTGATTCATATATATGATATATGAAAGTATGTTGAGGGCTGAAATTTATCTCAATGACCTGAACTTGTTTATGTATGTGATACATATTTGTATGTATGATTTGAAATTATTTTGAGATCAAAATTTACTCTTTATGTAAAGAATTTAGATGTAAAAATTTTGATTTAAGATCTGAAATTAGTGTTTGTGCATGAGGGATTGGTCATGGGTAGATCAAGTTAGGTCCTGTAATTTGATTATGTTAAAGGGTTTTTGATTTGATCATGTTGGGTCTAAATCGATTTAGCAGTTGATCAAACCTAGTTAAGTGTTGATTAGGATGAGGTCAATAGAGCTTAAGATCATACAATTATTGCTGATCTAATCGGTTGACACCCATATATAGAATTAATTAAACCTAAAGACTTAATTTGGCTCTATGGCTCAAGTCTGATTCACCTAAGCTAACTGATAAGTAGTATATTTTTATATTTATTATAGATATTTTTGATAATTTATGGTGTTAACATCTTCTTAAAAACTTAATTTTATGAATTTATTAAATTTTCTTGAAAAATAAGTAATTTTAGAAAAAAATATGAAATTAGATATATTTATGAAAAATAAGATATTACTTTAATAGAGTAATTTAAACATCAAAATAAAGAAAAATTTTTGAGAAATTTAATGCATTTTTTTCTAATTTTTTAGATAAAAATCGAAGCAAAAATGGAGCCAAAATATCTTAAAAAAACTTAAAAATAGCCTCTGATGCACGGTGGACCGGTCGGTCGGTCCACAGAGCTAGGGCGTGGTCCACCAAAAACTTCACACGATCTACAAGTGCGGTCTACGGGCAGTGGAAGCCTCTTTTGCACGATCCAATGGCTGACATCCATCCTGACCCAGATCCGACGGTCCACGTTTGCTGTCGATTTATAAGAGAAGATATATAGTGCGATCTAACGGCCCAAAATCAATCCGAACCCAGGTCGGATGGTCAGAATCAAATCCAACCCTGATAAGGAGTAAAAAGCTAATTTTTGGACTGATCTGAGCGGTCCAATCTAGATCCGACAGTCAGAAATATTCTTAGGAGATCAATACATTTTCTAAAGATTTTAGGACTCCTTTTGTGATAAGAAAAATATGAAAAAATCATCTATAAATAGGAAGTCTGGGAATAAACTTTGAAAAGAGAAAAAAATTTAAAAAAAAGTAAGAAAAAAAGAAAAAAAAATTTAAAGAGCTTTAAGAATCAATTATTGGGAGATTATGGAGCTAGGGAGCTTGATGTGTGGCTAAATCCCTTCAATCCAGAAATATGATGAAGCCTGTAAATAGATTTTTATTTTTTTCTTTTTGTATTTAATTTTTATACAATAAAATTTTGCTTTTATTTTATATCTTTTTATTTTTTTTAAGATATTGATCCAGCCTACATGACCTATACCCTCTCTTGACGTGCCGTGATCTCTGGATACGGTACGTGCTTTGGAGAGATAAATCGTAGTTTGTTAGATTGAATCTTAGATCTTGTAATTGAATTTAGATAGTTTATACTTCAATACGATGAGCTGTAATCTACTGATACAGTCTGTATCCTTTAGAGATAAACTATACTAATACCATAATTACAAGAATTAAATATTACAATATAAAAAAGAAGAAGAAAATAAATCTCTTTATATGGTGGATTCAAAATTTTTAGGTTATTTCTTTGAATTATTTTTTTTCATAAATTAGTTTACACTTTTGATTTCTTACTATTCTATTTCTTGTTAATCCTTCCATAATCAATTCTCTTTTATTTTTTTTCTTCATAAAAAAAAGAGATAATCGCCCTAGATCTCCGTGGAAACGATCTCTACTCACCCTATCTATATAGTTTGAGTTGATTTTTATTCTTGATCGCCTACGACAGCAATCAAATTTTGGCACCATTGTCGGAGATCTAGGCATGATTATTTTTAAAAAAAATTAATTTCTTTGTAATTGCTTTCTAACTTGCTTAGTTCCTTAGTCAAACTTACTTTCTTTCAAAAAAAAAAATCTTTCTACATTGACACCTCATAATCTACTTAGAAAATTAGATACTTAATCATAAAACTTAAAAAGTAAAACAAATTAATTTACTCTTGACTAACTACCAAATCTTGTCACTTTTTCTTCTTGCATTGCATAATTCCATAAAACATCTTAAGGGCACAAACCCTAAACAAGATAAGGTGAAAATTTTATCACCCTTTCTTGGCCCACAAACCACCATCCTGCATATTGCATTGACCTAAACGTTAACTTAAAATCAATTAGACGTTGGCCCCTAAGGACTTTCGAGCTCAATAGAACAAGGTTTCCTAAGAGTAAGATCGAGTTAGGGTTAGTCAGTTTGACTGGTGTCTAGGAAAGTGGTTCAAAGACTACATCCTGAAGGAAGGTGGTTATTTAATTAGTTCCATTCGCTTATCTGGCCAACTCAGTTGGTGTCTAAGAAAAGCAATGAAGGGATCCCCACTGACCTTACACTTATCTGGCCAGTTGAGTGGTTAGTCTTTTATCTGGAGTACTCAAGGGCAACCTTAACAAGTTAGGAGCTGTCTAGATCTAGGGTTACCTTTAGCTAGGATTGATTGTATAACGTGATTACTAACCTACAAATATTAACCCTAATTAAAATGCTCTTCTCTGTCGTCTCTAGATTTAGGACTCTTTAGGCCCCCATCTTTAGAATTCTTTTCTCATCTATTTCTTCTTCTTTAAAAAAAAATTGCAAAAATAACTGAAAATTTTCAAATTTCTTTGTGGATAAGGTTATCTGATCGATTAGTGAGAATAGATCCAAACTTTGTATCGAGTCCAGTAGACCTTAAGCCCATCATTGGTGAATCCGAATATGAACCTAGGGTCTTGAAAGACCTTTGCTATTCAGTTGGGACAGCCCAACCCTCATGTATCCGACTACCACAAACTGATGTCAATTTTGAAATTAAACCTCAGATCATAAACATGCTTCCCATATTCACCGGAATCAAGGATGTAAACATTTTTATGAGAGAATTTGAGGAAGTATGCACCACGATGCGGCTTCAACAGCTCACTGAGGATGCTGTAAAACTTAGGTTGATCAACTTTTCCCTCAAGGATAGTGCCAAAAAGTGGTTATACAGTCTTCCTAATCAATCCGTCGCATCATGGGAGGGTTTTGTTAGAGTATTCCTGAAAAAAAATTTTCTACACCATAAGACTGCCAAATTTAGGAATAAAATTAATCAATTTTACCAATTATCAGGTGAGTCTTTTTGGAAGTACTTTAATCATTTTAAGAATCTTTTGAGTCAATGCCCACACCATGGAATAGAAACTTGGACACTGTGCCAAATCATTTATGAAGGACTAGATCTAAACTCAAGAACTATGTTAGAATCAATGTGTCAGGGTCAATTCATGAATAAAGAACCCATAGAAGCCTGGCAATTTCTAAAGGACCTAAGAGAAAAGAGCCTACAATGGGAGATTACTACAGAACCTGACAGACACACACCTTCAAGAGGGGTGTATATCAAGTTCAACCTTTCCTAGCTAAAGAGGCTACATTCGCATCTTTGATCCGTAGGATAGAGGCTCTATAACTTAAGGAACACACCTAAGTGAATCAAGTTGCAACAACAACTTACAATGGGTTTAATGTGTTATGATCCAGGTGGTGTGTCCAAGGCCCAGGAGACCAAGGCTAAGGCCAAGGTCCATCATTCATGAGGGCTTCATGGAGGCTCTAGGACTAGTTGGGCCTTAGGTTGAAAGGCTATGGGCCTTTCGGGTTCTTGAGGTCTAGGTTATGTGGGCCTCAAGGGACCAACTCTTTATGGGCCAGGTTTAGGCCCAGGATAGGTGAGATTAGGTCGAGTCATGGGTGTACATGGGCTTGGGTTAACCTAATCTCCCATAGAGTTGGTCAAGGGAGTTTTGGGTTTGGGTCACTTGACCCTGTGTTTATATATACATGTACTGTATAGGTTTGATTAAGCCAAAAAAATACAGAACTCTTTCTCCTAAGTCTCTCTCTCTCTTCTCCCTCTCTCTAGTCATTCTCCATGCCCCAGGAGCAAGAAACCCTAGGGTTTCTTGCCGCCAGGTCCCAAAAAGGAAAGAAAAGCAAGGGAGGCGCTAGCCCCTCCCCCCTTTGTGCCGCCAACTCTCTCTCCTCTCCCTCTCTTGAAGCCACCCAAACATTAGGTCCAGAACTTAGAATCTCTTGCAAAGAGGTTGGTACAAGTTCCTCTCAGATCTAAAGTTGATCTGAGGTTGTTTGAGGCACGGGTGAGATCTCCATCAACAGATCTACAGGAAAGGCTGCAGCAGGACAGATCTGCAAGGTCTGTCTCCATCTACCTTATTTCCTATCTAGAATACCCTGATTTGAGATCTATAAATTGGAAGACCTCAGTCCAGGCCTGATATGGTTGGGTACCAGATCTTGGATTTTTTAGAGATGATTTCAGAGGTATTCTTCATCTGGAATGAAAAGCTGACGAAGAAGACAGCAACCAGGCTGATTTCGTCAAGGGCCTTTGATCGAGTCCAGAAGTCTCCAGATTTATTCGTTGCTGGTTTTGCTGTACCAAAGGTCCGTGGGAGGAGTAGGGATCATGCTCCAATAGTTGGTATCAGAGCCACGGTGGTGAGGAAGCGGTTCCTAGCTCGAGAAGTTGAAGATCCCAAGTTTTGAAAATTTTCAGTAAGGTACCATCAAGGTATATTCTATACTTCTTGATTTTATATTGCTTATTTAGCTTGGATCCAGTCATGGGCAATAATATGAAGGTCGATGTTGAGAAGTTTGATGGCAAGAAAAATTTTTTCATATGAAAAATTCGGGTGGAGGATCTTCTGGTGCAAGCAGATCTGGATCAGGCTTTGGATGAGAAGCCTGAGGGAATGACAGATAGACAGTGGACATCGTTGGAGAAGAAAGCATGCTCGGTGATCAGAGGATGTTTGGCGGATACGGTGTTATATTCGGTGCTGGAAGAAAAGACCCCGAAGGGCCTTTGGTCGAAGTTGCACACCATGTATATGGGGAAGAATATGTGCAACAAGCTAATGCTGAAGAAGAGGTTGTACAGTCTTCGAATGTAGGAGGGATCTGATGTGATTGGCCACATTTAGAGGTTCGACAAGTTGTGCATGGAGTTGATGAATATCAGGGTGAAGCTGGATGAGGAGGACAAGTCCCTGTTGCTTTTGTGTTCGCTGCCAGGATCATATAACTCTTTGGTGACTACACTGCTCTACGGTAAGGAGACTCTGGAATATGAGGATATGGTCTCGGTGCTGAGGTCTAATGAGCAAAGGGAAAAGTTGACCAGAGATCAAGCTCCCCAGGAGGGTTTGGCAGTAGGGGAGAGGACAGGTAGAGGCAGAGGCAGAAGCAAGTCCAGGGGGCGGTCCAAGTCCAGAAAGGGAAAGAAAGAGATGAAATGCTTCAAGTGCAACGAGTTCGGGCACTTCAAGCGAGAATGTCCACTATGGAAGAGCAAGAAGGGAGAAAGAAGTGGCTCAGAATTAGTGAGTGCAGTTGCTGGGTAGCAGGTGGAGGATGATCTACTTGTGGTATCAGATGGTTACAGGCATTACACAGAGGAGTGGACACTAGACTCTGCGTGCTCACATCACTACACACCACACAGGTCTTGGTTTGCGACATACACCAAGACAGATGAGGGATCAGTGACTCTAGGTGACAATCATCCTTGCAAGGTGGCTGGGATAGGGACAGTCAGGGTGAGGATGTTTGATGGGATTGTGAGGACATTGACAAATGTAAAGCACATCCCAGAGCTGGAAAAGAATCTGGTGTCACTTGGCTACTTGGAGCGCAGTGGATACAGCTTCAGCAGTAGGGCTAGAAGCGGAGTACTGAACATCTCCAATGGAGCTATGGTAGTGATGAGAGGTAGGAGGTTGGACAATAACCTCTATCGCATGGAGGGATCTGTGGTGACCGGAGAGTCTGATGCAGCAGCTGCAGCACAGGACCAGCAGGGGGCTTACAGGATGTGGCACTACCGCCTAGGCCACATGGGTGACAAGGGGCTGAGGGTGTTGAGCAGGAGAGGACTCATCTCTGATCTGGAGGATGGTGCTACAGGGAAGATCTGTGAGCCTTGCCAGATGGAAAAGTAGAGGAGAGTTCAGTTCAACATCAGTACAGCCCGCAGCGCAGCCCCTCTGGAGTTAGTACACATGGATGTGTGGGGACCAGCCCCAGTTTTAGCTAGGAATGGGGCCAGATACTTCATGACCCTGATTGATGATTTCTCAAGAAAACTCTAGATTTACTTCATGAGAGAGAAGTCAGAGGTCTTCACCAAGTTCAAGATCTGGAGAGCTGAGGTGGAGAAGGAGCAGGAGAGGAGCGTGAAGTGTCTGAGGTCAAACAATGGCGGGGAGTACACCAGCAGAGAGTTTCAGGACTACTGTGAGGAGTGTGGGATTAGGAGACACTTCTAAGTTAAGGGGACTCCACAGCAGAATGGGATGGCCGAGAGGATGAACAGAACACTTCTAGAAAAGGCACGATGCATGAGGCTGCAGGCAGGGCTTCCAAAGACGTTATGGGTTGACACAGTTGACGCAGCCGGTTACTTGGTCAATCGGTCACCTCACACCAGGTTGGATGGCAGGCTTCCAGAGGAGGTGTGGTCTGGGAGGACAGTTGGGCTGGGTCATCTACGGGTATTTGGGTGCACGGCCTATGTGCACATTGGAGCTGGTGAGCGGAGCAAGCTAGATGCCAGATCACGCAAGACGGTGTTTCTAGGCTATCTGCGAGGAGTCAAGGGATACAGGCTGTGGGATCCCTTGGAAAAGAAGGTTATCATTAGTCAGGATGTGACTTTTAATGAGGAGTCAGTCCTACGAAGACGAGCAGGAATGGAGGAGCAGCAGGAGCAGGAGGAGGTCCAGCAGGGCGCTACTGGACAGCTAACCTCTTTGATTTTGCCTCTTGCAGGTACTATGGGAGGACATGACATTCAGGTGGAGAACCTACCTAAGGTGTCTCGACAGGTGGAGAAGACTCGGACGGATGATCGAGATGGAGAGGTCCAGCAAGAGCGAGCTGGACTGAGGACTGATATCGATGTTGCCCTACACAAGCCCAAGAGGACCATCAGGTAACCGAACCGATATGGCTTCGAGGAGATACTGTCATATGCCTTGGTGACAGTGAATGGAGACCCATATACGTATCAGGAGGCTATTGAGAGCTAGGACAGAGAGCGGTGGGTCCAGGCGATGTCCGAGGAGATGCAGTCTCTCCACCAGAACCAGATGTGGCGATTGGTGCAGTTGCTATAGGGGAAGAGGCCCATTGGCTGCAAATGGGTCTACGGTCACAAGGAAGGGCCTTCGGAGCAGGGAGGTATCAGATTCAAGATGAGGTTAGTGGCCAAGGGATACTCCCAGAAGGAAGGCATCGACTTCAGTGAGGTCTTCTCTCCCGTCGTCAGACATACTTCCATCAGAGTGTTGCTGAGCATTGTAGCAACTCAGGATTTAGAGCTGGAGCAGATGGATGTCAAGACGGTGTTCCTCCATGGGCATTTGGAGGAGAGGATTTACATGGAGCAGCCACCCAGTTTCAGGGATCCAAGATCAGAGGGAAAGGTTTGTTTGTTGCAGAAGTCACTGTACGGACTGAAGCAGTCGTCGAGATAATGGTACAAGCGGTTCGACTCCTATATGCACAGCATTGGACTTTTCAGGTGTAAGTTTGATCCCTGTGTTTATGTTTAGTCTCTTGAGGATGGTTCTAGGATGTTCCTACTCTTGTATGTGGATGACATGCTTATAGCATGCAAGAGTAGGAAAGTTGTGCAGGATCTGAAGGCATCCTTATCTCGGGAGTTTGAGATGAAGGATTTGGGTCCTGCAAGGAAGATCCTAGGCATAGAGATTTTCAGAGACTGAGCCCGGAGGGTGCTGTATCTATCTCAGGGGAGCTACATACAGAAGGTCTTAGAGAGGTTCGAGATGAAGGGAGCAAAGCCGACGGAGCTGCCACTTGCCGGTCACTTCAGACTCTCGAAGACCATGGTGCCACAAACTGAGGTGGAGGCTCAGGAGATGGAGAAGGTCCCTTATGCTTCAGGACTTGGAAGCTTGATGTATGCGATGGTCTGTTATAGGCCAGACATCGCTCATGCAGTGAGTCAGGTTAGCAGGTTCATGGCGCAGCCTGGCAGGGAGCACTGGAGAGCTCTGAGGTGGATATTCAGATACCTGGCAGGTTCAGTTGGAGTTGGCATCTGCTACGGACAGCGAGGAGGTGCAGTGGGATACTCTGACATGTTCAGGGAGGCTCAGGGGCTGATTGGCGGTTATGTAGATGCAAACTTCGATGGAGATGTGGATACCCGGAGGTCTACGACAGGCTTCATCTTTAGCCTGTATGGAGGTCCTATTTCTTGGAGATCGAGTCTGCAGCCTATCACGGCCCTATCCACTACAGAGGCGGAATACATCGGGCTGACAGAAGCAGCTAAGGAGGTAATTTGGCTGAAGGATTTGTTGATAGAGATGGGCCTTACTCAGGAGGCCATTAGAGTGCACTGTGACAGCCAAAGTGCACTTCTACTAGCACAGAACTCAGTCTATCATGCAAAGACAAAGCACATCGACATTCGGTATTATTGGATCAGGGAGCTTGTGGAGGATGGCGAGGTGGAGCTGGTAAAGGTACACACCAAGGAGAACCCAGCTGATGCACTTATGAAGGTACTTCCATGGGACAGCTTTCAGAGATGTGTTGAGCTGATTCGGCTGATGGACAGAGTGGAGCTGGTTGAGGCCTTGGGACACCAAGGTGGAGATTGTTATGATCCAGGTGGTGTGCTCAAGGCCCTGGGGACCAAGGCTAAGGCCAAGGTCCATCATTCATGAGGGCTTCATGGAGGCTCTAGGGCTAGTTGGGCCCTAGGTTGAAAGGCTGTGGGCCTTTCGGGTTCTTTAGATCTAGGTTATGTGGGTCTCAAGGGACCAACTCTTTATAGGCCAGGTTTGGGCCCAGGATAGGTGAGATTAGGTCGAGTCATGGGTGTACATGGGCTTGGGTTAACCTAATCTCCCATAGAGTTGGTCAAGGGAGTTTTGGGTTTGGGTCACTTGACCCTATGTTTGTATATACATGTACTGTATAGGTTTGATTAAACCAAGAAAATATAGAACTCTTTCTCCTAAGTCTTTCTCTCTCTTCTCCCTCTCTCTCTAGCCATTCTCCATGCCCCAGGAGCAAGAAACCCTAGGGAGGCGCTAGCCCCTCCCCTCTTTGTGCCGCCAACTCTCTCTCCTCTCCCTCTCTTGCAGCCATCCAAACATCAGGTCCAGGACCTGAAATCTCTTACGAAGAGATTGATACAAGTTTCTCTTAGATCTGGAGTTAATTTGAGATCGTTTTAGGTGCGGGTGAGATCTCCATCAACAGATCTACAGGAAAGGCTGCAGCAGGATAGATCTGTAAGGTCTGTCTCCATCTACCTTCTTCCCTATCTAGAATGCCCCGATTCAAGATTTACAAATTGGAAGACCTCGGTCCAGGCCTGATCTAGTTGGGTACCAAATCTTAGATTTTTTTAGAGGTGATTTTAGTGGCGTTCTTCATCTGTAACGAAAGGCTGACGAAGAAGACAGCAACCAGGCTGATTTAGTCAAGGGCCTTTGATCGAGTCCAAAAGTCTCCAGATTTGTTCGTTGCTGGTTCCGCTGCCCCCAAGGTCCATGGGAGGAGCAGGGATCATGCTCCAACATAATGCCACAGACCACATGATGGAAGGATGTCCTTTCTTGATGGGTCCAGTCGAGAACGAAGTAGCACAGGTGAATGCAGCCGATCAAAGATCCATAAATGATCCCTACGCACCAACATACAATCCAGGATGGAGGAACCACCCTAATTTTTTTTAGTCACAAGGGTCAAACTCAATTCCTACTTTCACTCAACCCAACTCCAGACCCACTCAATCATCAAATACCCCATCAGGTTTCAGCAATGATCAAAGGCTTAACTCACTAGAAAAGAGTCTGAAAATCCTAGCAAAATCATCTACTAGCACCAACACTACACTGAACAACTTCATGCAGACCACAGGCCAGCTTCTAACTTCCAACACCCAGGCTATTACTCATTTAGAGATGCAATTAGGTCAATTAGCCATGGCTGTAAGTGAAAGAGAAAAAGGTAAACTACCGAATTAATCCAAGGCTAATCCTAGGATCCAGAACAATTAAGGACCACAACAAAGAGCCCAAATCAACCAATTAAATGCAATTCATACTTTAAGGTCTAAAAAATAAGTAGACAACCATGTTGGTACACCTGAAGATCAAGATGAACCATTGTCTAAACTACCTCATGAGCAAGTGATCGATCAGATCGAGTTTAAGGATCCAGATAAGTCTAAGGAGTTAATAGAGATTAACAAACCACCCAAGCCACTTGAAGAATCCACATCAGGGATTAAGCAATTCGAGACATCATCCACCAATTCTGTAGCTCTTTTTTCAAATAGACTTAGGTCTAACAAATACTCAGCCCATATGGATCAAATCTTAGAGATGTTTAAACAAATGAAAGTGAATATCCCTCTATTAGATATGATCCAACAAGTTTTCACATATACCAAATTTTTCAAAGACCTATGCACAAAGAAGAAGACCACCAATGTTCCCAAGAAAGTCTTCTTCGCGGCTAGTGTAAGCTCATATCTATCAAGCCACATGCCTGTCAAGTACAAAGATCCAGGATCTCCTATAATCTCTTGTGTTATTGGGGAAACCATCATTGATAGGGCCTTATTAGACTTAGGGGCTAGTGTGAATATCCTACCTTATTCGGTCTATGAAAAATTGAGAATAGGAGAATTAAACCCTACAGAAATTATATTGCAATTGGCAAATCGATCAGTGAGGGTCTCCAAAAGAGTTATGAAAGATGTGTTAATCAAGATAAGTAATTTTATTTATCCTATGGATTTTGTGATCCTCGAGACTGAACCAGTGATTAATCCAAAAGGTCACATTCCAGTAATCTTAGGAAGACCATTCTTAGCAACCACCAACACCCTAATCAATTATCGCAACAGACTCATGAAACTCTTATTTGAAAATATGACCATTGATCTTAATATTTTCAATCTTGAAAAAAAAAGAAAACAATTCGTTGATGCAAATCTGATTCAAGATGAGAACTATGAGACCATTGACCTAGGGGAAGAAGATTTTGACTGTAATGTTAGAAAATATGTCCCAAAAGCCAATCATCAGCCTGTTGACGGTTGAGCAACCTTGTATTGTGATTGATTTGTTAATAAATAAAATATATTTTTGGTATTTTCATCATAAGTTTTCATCTTCTAATGAACTCCGTTGTTGTGATGAAATTCTTAGAACTATTTAGGTTCGATAAAGAGAAAAATTATCGATTAGTCCTTAAAACTGTTCACGATCAAATGATAGGCTGTTAATAAGGACGACAGCTTCTATCGAGTATACGTCGCTGTAGGCCATATAGGTTGGTTGTCCTCTTAACCAAGGAGTGTGGAGATACTGATATGACATATAGGTGAGATAAAAAGGTACATCATCATTGAACGTGATCAACTCTAGAGCATTCTGCTATCGAGAATATCTCTGATGGGATATAGGTATAAGTGTCCCTTAGAACTGAGATCGTCTTAGTGACTTGCAAGCAACTCACTGTGCTTTGGTACTGGACTAACTGAATTTCTAATTCAGTGATGGAAGGCTTCTGGGTACAATCAAATACTTACGAAGTCAAAGTATGATCGAGATGGGATTGACCACTCCAAGAGTTGGAGAAGAATGAGTCACTGTATTTTAATTTAGCAAAATCTTGGCCAGGGTAATCCATCAAATGGATTTGATATTTTGAAATATAATGTAGACAACCTGATCAGAGTTGATAGTTAAACTCTGAGGTATTCTATGAGTATTTCGGTCAAGGAGATGAATTATATGGAAACTATATTCGCATGGGTTCTAAGGATGTTATTCTATACATTCGACCTATCCGACCATCGGGTATCATTGCTAGATGGTCACTTTGATTGGTATAAAAATTTATTCCTATACTACCGACTTAGGTTCAGACCTATAAGGTCACACATATTAAAGTTTATGATCTGTTCAGATGGTTGATCAACGATTAAGAATCGTTCTAGGGTTAAACGATCAATACGATTGATATTTAACCTAGTGCAAGTGTTGCAAGAGGATCGATTAGCAATTCGATTGCTAATTGACTTAATTTGATTAAGCCAATGGATTGAGATTAAGTCTAATTAAATATAATTTAATTAAATTTAGTTTGAACTTGATTGGATCAAGTTCAATTGGTTTATTGGATAAGCCAAGTGCAAGGAAAAACTAGTCCTAGTTCAATTAGAATTTGGATCAACCTAATTTTTAATTTAATTAAAAAATTAAATTAGATTTAAATCTAATTTAATTTGATTAAATTAGATTCTTAATTAAGTTAAGATCTATTTTAATTGGGTTGATTTAGTTTTGATTTGATTTGGTTTGAGAAATCAAATTTGAACAAGTCAAAGATTGAACCCTAGTAAGATTAGGATTCCACCTTAGCCCCCCACGCCCACTCTTTCTTATTTTGTGTAACAAAATCTTCTCTCCCAGGCCTTCACACATGCCCAAAGCTTTTTACTCTTTCTCTCTTACATGGAATGTGGTTGTGGACCAAGTTAAAGTAGAAATTAGTTTGGATTTCAAATTCTATGAGATAAAATTTTAGGAAACCAAAACTCTTTCCTTATGCCACTGATTTTATCTAGATTTTTTCTGAGATTTTTGTGGGTTTTATGGCACATATTGTGTGCTCTTTGCTAGTGGTTCATGGTAGAAAAAGAAGGAGGGGGCACCCATGAGTTGGGCACCACTTGTCTTGCCCTGTTTGGATTTTCCTTGACTAGGTATTTGACCTAGACAAGGATTCTTCATATCTCTTTATTAAGATGAATTTCTTCTTTAGATTTTTATAGATTATAGAGCATTGAGAGATCTTTTGGGTATTTGAAAATCAAGAAGAAAGAGTGTTGGGGCATAGAGATATAATAGACACAAAACTAAGTGTCTGGGTTAGAGCAAAGAGAAGAAGAAGAGGGCCTTCTTCTAGGGTTGCTGAGTTCACCTCTTTCCTTCCTCCATCTGTGAGTTTTATGAGAGTGTCTCATATCTAAAACTCCTTCTCTTACTTTTTATCTTTGAAAGAGTCTAAATCAAGAAGAAGAAGGCATCTGATCGACCATCAAAGAAGGATCAGCACAGTACTAGCATACTGTGCTGATTTTCTGGACCAAGACTTCTGATCGTGATTCGTGGGCTCGTATGGATGACTCCTAGAGGTTAGATGCATGTGTGGCTTGCAACATCATCCTCAAGCACAGATCAACAAAGTTAGAACATCTAACTTGCAAGGTAATAGATCTGATCTATTATATTTTACATACATTAGATGTAGTATAGAAACATGTTGATATGATCAACATGTTGTTCTTGCTCTTTATATTTTAATTTTTGACTTAATATCATATAATAATCATATAGTAGAATCTTAGATCTAGAGATTCTCTAATTTTATAAGATAAATTTTAATTTATTTTAGTCTTTCGCTGTCTGATCTTGAAAAAGTTTCAAGATCTAACCCTGAAATCCTAGATCTGGTTCCTTCAATTGGTATCAGAGCCTAGATTATTTATTATATGATTATTTATACATGCTTAGATTATTTTTTAGATTAGATCAAATTTATAATCTAATTATTAAATCTAAAATTAAAATTTTTAGATCAATCATGAACTGTAGGTTGTCCTGCAGTAAGGTTTACCCCTTACAGTGTAAAGGTTGTCCTAGTTCGTGTAGATCTATCTTTAATCATAAATTTGTTAGATGTGATCTACATTAAATTTATAATTTATTAAATTTAAAAGATATTTAAATTTAAAATAAAATTTATGTAGTTTAAAGTTAAAATTATTTCAATTACATGAACATGTTTAGATTAGATCTAAAGTAGTTTCATGCTTATTTCACTTGCATTTTGATTATGAATCAAACATGCAACTTGGTTGGTAGAACTATATTATAAAAATATTTTATAAATATAAAATTATTTATAAAAAATTAAACCCCAACCCTCAGCCCAAAATTTAATTGAGAATTAAGAAGTTGTTTGATTAGGTTCTAGGATTGTGAATTGAAGAACCTAAGATACAAACCATAACACATTGGGTTAATGGGTTAGTGGGAATTAGGTCCATTAATTGGGTTAGACCTAAGGTTAGATTAAAGATGGACTTAATTAAAGAATTGACTAAATCTAATCAATTGTTGTCTTAGATTAGGTCAAAGATTCTCTAGATCAATTACAATAGTTGTAGTTGATCAAGTCCATGTCTTTAATGAGAACCAAATAGACTTAATTCTTGGCTAAGCGATCTAGCATGAACTGTTAGGTTGATCTAATTGAAACTAATTAAACCAGTTGGTGTCTAAGGTAAACCAGACCAGTGGTTTTTAATTGGCAGCCTGCTTACCTGGCCATTTCTGATGGTGTCTAAGACAAGCTTTGGCAGACCCTCCCACCGATCGAACTTATCTAACCTCTTGGTGAAATTATATTTTGATCGGATCACTTGACTATTCGAGCTGACCCATGTCAGCTAGATAAATCAGTGTGACTGATTTAGGTGCTCCTAGACCAGTCCTTTTAATGGTCTCCCTTAAGCTGACTTGGTGAAGCTAGTGGGAGGATCATGATAAGTTGGTTCATCTGACCTCCTTCTCTAAATTAATTAAATCTTCTAAAATTATTAAGTTCTTAAAATGAAATAGTTATGGTGATAATTAGATCATAGCCTTCCATTAAGTGGATGATAATGGGTCCATCAATTGGATAATCATTGGAGGCCCAAAGGCCTGGTGCTTATTGACTAATGAAATTGTCATTCATAATATGATTTCTTGACTGCATCTTTCTAAATGGTGGTTAGGTTAGCCAACCAAAGTTGAGCCTAATCATTTATTGGCTAGATGGGCCAAGTATGGTCACATTAATGGTTGGACCTAACCAAACCTTTTCAGTGGAGGCCAAAGCCACTGATTAGGGACTGGGATAAAATTAAAATTACTAAAAATTATTTAGAAAAATAATTGGTTATGAACCTACTCTTAGATGTACATGGGTTGGCCAACCAAAGTTGGACTTGTGTGCAGTCTTAGTGGATTCTAGTATCCACTAAGGAATTTGGGTAATTCCTCGAATTGGAGATAGAGGCTACCAATTTGAATAAAATAGTGAGAGAAATTATTTTATTAAAGTTCAAATCTTTAGGTTTAATGAATCAATTACTAATTAGGTTATGATTTTTCTTTGTGTAGATATGGCCACTTCCCTATCGCTTCGATCATTGTTGGATAATGATAAGTTGGTGGGACCCAACTTCGATAGCTGGTATCGAAAGTTGAAGATAGTCCAGGAGTATGAACGGATCCTATATGTGATAACGGATCCTGCACCTGAGAAGCCAGCTATCAATGCACGTGGAATAGTCAGAGACACTTACCAGAAGTGACTCAGTGATCAGACCACGGTACGCTGCATCATGCTAGCTGCCATGAGCAACGAGTTCAGTCACAGATTTGAGATGGCTCAGCCAAAGGACATGCTTCAAGTATTGGAGGATGCCTTTGGCACACCCGATGATGTGGAGAGGCACAAGACTAGTTGTGCCATCTTAAATGCCAAAATATGGGATGGTGCCTCTGTCACTGATCATATATTGTACATGATCGAGCTGATGGAGTGTTTGAGCAAGCTCGACTTTTTCTTGCATGAGCAGCTTGGAAAAGATGCAATACTAAACTCGTTGCCCAAGTCTTATCTCCTATTCCTCACTCATTATAGAATGACAAAGCCTGAAGTAAATTACCACGGGTTACTGGAGTTGCTTCAAAACTTTGAGAAGGATCACCAACTCCACAAGGAGTCGGTGAACTTAGTGGGAGGTTTGTCTTCTGGTTCTCGACCCTTTGAGAAAGGAAAGAAGAACAAGAAGAAGAAAGTGAAGAAGGTGCAAGTTCAGGCTGGGACATCAGTGCAGGGCCAGACCAAAAAGATCAAGCCCGATAAGAGTCAAACTGAATGCTTCTTTCGCAAGAAGCGGGGGCATTGGAAGAGAAACTATCCTCAGTACATTACCTTCCTAGACCCGAACAGGCAGAGAAAGAAGCAAGCTGTTGCTGGGCAAGGTATTTATATGATAACTCCTTGCAATTTCTCTATTTGGGATATAACTGACTGGGTATTGGATACTGATATCCCTTACCATATTTGCAATTCATTGCTGGTGTTGCAGGTCAGTAGGAGATTCGAGCAAGGTGAGAGGTTCCTGAACATTGGAGATGGAAGACCAGTTCCAATTCTAACATTAGAAATCTTGAAACTTGTATTTGAGTCCCATACTGTTGTTCTTAATGATTATTATTTCTATTCCAGTTTCTTTTTAAATGTTATTTCTGTAGACCTTCTAGCCAAAAATGATTATGAAATTTCAATAAAGAAACAAGTTTGTAATATCATTATGAATGGTGTTATTATTTTTTATGGACATTTGAACAATGGTATGTATATGTTATCACAATCTGTTAACATAGTCTATTCTACTGGCAAGCATCCTAGATTAGATAGTGTATCAGATATCTACTTATGGCACTGTAGGCTAGGTCATATAAATAAGAACAGGATAAACAGGTTGACTCAAGAGAAAATCCTCAAAGTCAGTGATTGTGAATCACTTCCAACCTATGGGTCCTGTCTTCTTGGTAAAATGATCAAGTCATCTTTTACTGAAAAAGGTGAGAGAGCTACTGAGCTCTTGGGCCTAGTACATACTGATGTATGCGGGCCCATGAGTACAAGTGCTAGAGATGGATATTTCTACTTCATCACTTTCACAGATGATCTATCCAGATATGGATATGTTTATCTGATGAAACATAAGTCGGATTCATTTGAAATATTCAAACGATTTCGAAGTGAAGTAGAAAAACAAACTGCGAAGAGTATTAAAACTCTTCAATCTGACCGAAGAGGAAAATACCTTTTTAATGAGTTTCTCACATATCTAGGAGAGAATGAGATTCTCTCCTAGTGGACTCCTCCAGGAACACCACAGTATAATGGTGTGTCTGAAAGGAGAAATCAGACTCTGTTAGACATGGTCCGATCCATGATGGATTTTGCCAGCTTGTCGATATCCTTCTGGGGATATGCACTCGAATCGACCTGTTATCTGTTAAATAGAGTTTCAAGTAAGTCTGTAATTAAGACTCCATATGAGATATGGACAGGGTGTAAGCCAGCACTTTCACACGTTAGGGTCTGGGGGTGCCCGACCTATGTCAAATGGTTAGTTACAGATAAACTTGGACCTAGGTCTGACAAATACACATTCATAGGGTACCCCAAAGAGATCAAAGGATATTTTTTCTACCATGATGATGAACAAAAGGTGTTCGTCAGCCTTAAGGTAATCTTTTTAGAAAAAGAGTTCCTTGGTGAAGGAACCATTGCCTCTAAGGTTGAGCTTGATGAAGTTCAACAGGTAGAAGGACCGACACCAATAGCTGAACCCGAGTCAGATTTGATTAGATCAGATCTAGAGCCCAATGTACCTGCACCATTAAGGCGATCCGATAGAGTCTCACATCAGTCAGACATATACTACGATTTCTTGATCCGAAATGGTGATCCCATCGAACTCGATGAGAATGATGAGGATTCGATCACCTATATGGATGTAATGCAGAGATCAGATTTCGAGAAATGGCTTGAAGCCATGAAATCCAAAATGGAGTCCATGAAGGTCAACGATGTATAAACATTGGTTGACCTACCTGAAGGGGTTAAACCCATTGGGTGTAAATGGGTCTTCAAAAGGAAGAGGGGCATAGACGAAAAGGTGGAGACCTATAAAACCCGTCTGGTTGTCAAGGGGTATCGTCAAAATTATGGTATTGACTATAACGAGATGTTCTCCCCTGTGGCAATGCTCAAATCTATTCGGATAATGCTTGCAATAGCTGTCCATTTGGATTATGAGATCTAACAGATGGATGTAAAGACAGCTTTCCTAAATAGAGAGCTGACCGAAGAGGTGTATGTGATACAACCTGAGGGGTTTACATCCACAGATGAGTCCAAGGTGTACAAGCTTCAGAGATCCATTTATGGATTGAAGCAAGCTTCTCAAAGTTGGAACATGTGTTTTGATAAGGTGATCAAAATGTATGGCTTCGTTAAGAACGAAGAAGAACCCTACATCTATAAATGGACAAATGGTCCAGTTGTGGTATTCCTTATTTTGTACGTGGATGATATTTTTTTAATCAAAAATAACATTCCCGCACTACAAAAAATTAAAGTTTGGTTGTCATCATAGTTCTCCATGAAGGACTTGGGTGAAGCATCCTACATCTTAGGGATGAAGATCTATAGAAATAGATCTAAAAAGATGTTTGGGTTATCCCAGTCCACGTACATAGACACTATGCTGAAGAGATTCAGCATAAAGAATTCCAAGAAGGGCTATCTATCGATAGGCCATGAAATTTCTCTCTCTAAGAAGGATTGTCCGACAACTCTTGAAGAGAGAGAGCATATAAGTAGAGTCCCATATGCTTTGGTTGTGGGATCTATCATATATGCCATGACATGTATAAAGCCAAATGTGGCATACTCACTAGGAGTAGTGAGTAGATATCAATCTGATTCTGGAGAAAACCACTGAAAAGTGGTTAAAGCCATCCTTAAATATTTGAGAAATACTAAGGACCAATGGTTGATTTATGACAAATCAGATCTGAAACTTGTGGGGTTCACAGACTCCAGCTTTCAATCTGACCATGATGACAGCAGAAGCATGTCGGATTATATCTTTACTTTGAATGATGGAGCCATCTGCTGGAGGAGTTTCAAGCAGCATACTATGGCAGACTCTGTTTATGAGACAGAGTATATCGCAGCATCGGATGCCGCGAAAGAAGCTGTGTGGCTGAGAAAATTCATCATCGAGCTCGGAGTAGCACCCTTCCTCGATGGTCTGGTCCTACTCTACTGTGACAGCACTGGTGCCATTGCTCAGGTGAACGAACACAAAGCACACTAGCGGATGAAGCACATTTTGCACCACTTCCATCTGGTCTGAAAGATCATGGATCGAGGTGACATTGACCTTCAGAAGATCGACAGAAAGAAGAACTTGACCGACCCTTTCACTAAAGCCCTGGTGATAAAGGAGTTCGACAACCACAAGTCAAAGATGGGTATTAGATACTATGCTGAGTGGCTTTAGGATAAGTGGAAGTTGTTGAAAAATATATTTCAAAAGCCAATCGTCAGCCTGTTGACAGTTGAGCAACCTTGTATTGTAATTAATTTGTTAATAAATAAAATATATTTTTGACATTTTCACCATAAGTTTTCATCTTTTAATGAACTCTGTTGTTGTGATGAAATTCTTAGGACTATTTAGGTTCGATAAAGAGAAGATTTATCGATTAGTCCTTAAAATTATTCATGATCAAATGATGGGTTGTTAATAAGAATGATAGCTTCTATCGAGCATAGGTCGCTGTAGGCCATATGGGTTGGTTGTCCTCTTAATCAAGGAGTGTGGAGACACTAGTATGGCATACAGGTGAGATGTAAGGGTACATCATCATTGAATGTGACCAACTTCAAAGTATTCTGTTATCGAGAATGTCTCTGATGGGATATAGGTATAAGTGTTTCTTAGACCTGAGATTGCCTCAGTGACTTGCAAGCAACTCACTGTGCTTTGGTACTGGACTAACTGAATTTCTAATTCAATGATGGAAGGCTTTTGGGCACAGTTAAGTACTTGCAAAGTCAGAGTATGATCGAGATGGGATAGACCACTCCAAGAGTTGGAGAAGAATGAGTCGCTGTATTTCAATTTAGCAAAACCTTGGCCAGGGTAATCCATCAGATGGATTTGATATTTTGAAATACAATGTGGACAACCTGATCAGAGTTGACAGTTGAACTCTGAGGTGTCCTATGAGTATTTTGGTCAAGGGGATGAATTATATAGAAACTATATCCGCATGGGTTCTAAGGATATTATACTACACATTCGATCTATCCGATTGTCGGATACCATTGCTAGATGGTCACTTCGATTGGTATAAAAATTTATTTCTATACTACAGGCTTAGGTTCAGACCTATGAGGTCACACACATTAGAGTTCATGATCCGATCGGATGGTTGATCAACGATTAAGAATCATTCTAGGGTTAAACGATCAATACGATTGACATTTAACTTAGTGCAAGTGTTGTAGGAGGATTGATTAGCAATTTGATTGCTAATTGACTTAATTTGATTAAGTCAATAGGTTAAGATTAAGTCTAATTGAATATGATTTAATTAGATTTAGTTTGGGCTTGATTGGATCAAGTCCAATTGGTTTATTGGATAAACCACGTGCAAGGAAAAACTAGTCCTAGTTCAATTAGGACTTGGGTCAACCTATTTTCTAATTCGATTAAAAAATTAAATTAGATTTAAATTTAATTTAATCTGATTAAATTAATTTTTTAATTGGGTTAAGATCTATTTTAATTCGGTTGATTTAGTTTTGGTTTGATTTGGTTTGGTTTGAGAAACCAAATTTGAACAAGTCATAGATTGAACTCTAGTAAGACTAGGATTCCATCTTGCACCACCTTAGCCCTCCATGCCCACTCTTTCTTATTTTGTGTGATAAAATCTTATCTCCTAGGCCTTCACGCACGTCCAAAGCTTTCCACTCTTTCTCTCTTACATGGAATGTGGTTGTGGATCAAGTCAAAGTAGGAATTAGTTTGGATTTCAAATTCTATGAGATAGAATTTTAGGAAACCAAAACTCTTTCCTTATGGCACTGATTTTATCCAAATTTTTTTTGAGATTTTTGTGGGTTTTATGGCACATATTGTGTGCCCTTTTTTGATGGTCCATGGTAGAAAAAGAAAAAGGGGGCGCCCATGAGTTGGGCACCACTTGTCTTGCCCTGTTTGAATTTTCCTTGATTAGGTATTTGACCTAGACAAGGATTTTTCATATCTCTTTATTTAAAATAAATTTCTTCTTGAGATTTTTGTGGATTATAGAGCATTGAGAGATCTTTTGGGCATGTGAAAATTAGAGAGAAAGAGTATTAGGGCGTGGAGATATAATAGACATAAAAATAAGTGTCTGGGTTAGAGCAAAGAGAAGAAGAAGAGGATCTTCTTCTAGGGTTGCTGAGTTCACCTCTTCCCTTCCTCCATCTGTGAGTTTTCCGAGAGTGTCCCACATCTAAACTCCTCCTATTTTTTATCTTTGGAAGAGTCCAAATCAAGAAGAAAGAGGCATTTGATTGACCATCGAAGAAGGATCAGCACAGTACTAGCATACTGTACTGATTTTCTGGATCAGGACTTCTGATCGTGATTCGTGAGCTCGTGTGGATGACTCCTAGAGATCGGATGCGTGTGCAGCTTGCAACATCATCCTCAAGCCCAGATCAGCAAAGTTAGAACGTCTAACTTGCAAGGTAATAGATCTGATCTATTATATTTTACATACATTAGATGTAGTATAGAAACATATTGATATGATCAACATGTAGTTCTTGCTCTTTATATTTTAATTTCTGATTTAATGCCATGTAATAATCATGTAGTAGGATCTTAGATCTAAAAATTTTTTGATTTTATAAGATAAATTTTAATTTATTTTAGTCTTTTGCTGCCTGATCTTGAAAAAGTTTCAAGATCTAATCCTAAAACCCTAGATTTGGTTCCTTCATGTAATATCTGGTCAGACCTAGAATTTGAAATAGCTTATGAAATATCTCCATCTAGTGATCAGAGAATTTATCCACAATGACAATTACCTATCAAACCACTTGTGAGGATGGATGAACCTATACACAAGCCATCAATTGAGGAAGCACCTAAACTAGAACTCAAAACACTCCCTCAGCATCTCAAATACGTATATCTAGGTCCATCAGAAACCCTACCCGTAATTACCATATCAGACCTAGATCAAACCCAAGAGAAAAAACTTTTAGCTATCCTCAAAGAGAATAAGGAAGCCATAGGCTGGACCATGGCTGACATCAAAGGGATCAGCCCTTCAATTGTCCAACATCAAATTTATTTAGAGGAGGAAGCCAAGCCAATCAGAGACCTCCAAAGAAGACTTAACCCAGCTATGAAGGAGGTAGTGAAGAAAGAGATTCTCAAGTTACTAGACAATGAAATTATCTACCCTATTTCAGATAGTTCATGGGTTAGCCCAATTCAAGTAGTGCTTGAAAAGTCTGGGATAACAGTGGTCCAAAATAAAGCAAATGAGTTAGTACTGACTAGAGTCCAAACTGGATGGAGAGTTTGTATTGATTACAAAAAATTAAATGCAGCCATAAGAAAGGATCATTTTTTCCTACCATTCATTGATCAAATGTTGGAAAGGCTAGCCAGACATGAGTTCTATTATTTTCTTGATGGATATTCTGATTATAATCAGATTCCTATAGCACCAGAGGACCAAGAGAAGATCACATTTACCTATCCATTTGGAACTTTTGCCTATAGACGTATGCCCTTTGGTTTATATAATGCTCTATCTACTTTTCAAAGGTGCATGGTCAGCATCTTTTCTGGTATGATTAAGAGATTTCTAAAAATATTCATGGATGATTTTTTTATCTTTGGCTCTACCTTCTCTGAGTGCCTACATCACTTAAGATGGGTCTTAGAAAGGTGTAAGGAGAAACACTTAGTGCTTAATTGGAAAAAATATCAATTTATGATCAAAGAAGGCATAGTACTTGGCCATATTATCTCAAAGAAAAAAATTGAAGTAGATAAAGCCAAAGTAGATGTGATTGCAAATCTGTCACCACCCAAATCAATCAAAGAAATTCGCTCATTCTTAGGACATGCAAGCCTCTATAGGAGGTTCATAAAAAATTTTAGCAAAATAGCTCGACCACTGATCAATCTTCTTGCTAAAGACATCAAATTTAATTTCACTTCTGAGTGCCTCGAGTCTTTTGAGCATCTTAAAAAGGCACTGACATCTGCACCCATCATTCATCCACCTAATTGGACTCAACCCTTTGAACTCATGTGTGATGCATCTGATCATGCCATCGGAGCTATTTTAGGACAAAGAATTGATAAACTGTCATGATTATTTATTATGCTAGTAGAACCTTTAATAATGTGCAACTTAACTATTCAACCACTGAGAAAGAGTTTTTGGCTATTGTCTTTGCCCTAGAAAAGTTTAGATCTTATTTGGTTGAGTCACATGTCATTGTATACACTGATCACTCAGCCATTAGACATCTCTTGACAAAGAAAGATGCAAAAGCAGGTTTGATCTGATGGATTTTACTTCTTCAAGAATTTGATCTAAAAATCAGGGATAAGAAAGGAACCAAAAATGTAGTGGTTGATCACCTGTTCTAATTGACTGATACACCCTCTAACGAACCATCAATAGAAGAGTCTTTTTCTGATGAATAACTCATGTCCGTGACCAAAGAATCATGGTACGCTGATATTATCAATTACTTGGCCACTGGTAGGATTCCTTCTTATTGGAACACTCAGGACAAACACAAATTCTTTGCCCAGTTAAAGTATTTTATTTGGGCTGATCCATATCTGTTTAAACAATGTCCTGATCAAATCATTAGAAGATGTATCCCGGACCATGAGATCAATAGTATCTTATTTTTTTGTCATGACCAAGCCTGTGGTGGCCACTTTGGAGCCAAGAAAACTACTGCAAAAGTTCTTCAATGTAGATTTTACTGGCCCAATTTGTTTAAAGATGCACATAAGTACTGTAAAAGTTGCACCAGATGTCAACAAGTAGGATGGATCACAAAAAGAGATATGATGCCCTTAAATTCGATCTTAGTTGTTGAGATTTTTGATGTATAGGGAATCGATTTCATGGGATCACTTTCAAATTCTTTCAGAAATGAATATATCTTAGTGGTTGTCGATTATGTATCCAAATGGATAGAAGCTATGCCGTGTAGATCGAATGATAGCAAAATTGTTATCAAATTTTTAAAAGAAAACATTCTCTCTCATTTTGGAATTCTTAGAGCCATTATAAGTGATCAGAGAACATACTTTTGTAATCGAACCTTTGCAACCCTAACAAAGAAATACAACATCATCCATAAATTGGCCACACCCTATCACCCCCAGACTAGTGGACAAGTTGAAGTTTTAAATCATCAAATCAAACAAATCCTAGAGAAGACTGTAAGCACCAATAGAAAAGATTGGTCATTGAAGCTAATAGATGCTCTTTAGGCATATCACACTGCCTTCAAAACCAACTTAGGAATATCTCCTTACAGGCTTGTTTTTGGTAAAGCATGTCACTTGCCAGTAGAGCTTGAACATAGGGCTATGTAGGCCATCAAAAAGTTAAACATGGATCTAGATGAGGCTAGACAACATAGGAAGTTACAAATTGATGAACTTGAGAAAATCAGGAATGAAGCATACGACAATGCTAAGATATACAAAGAACGAACTAAGGTATTTCATGATCAAGCATTCCTTAAAAAATTATTTTCATCTGGTCAAAAAGTTCTTTTGTATAACTTTAGACTACATTTATTTTCTAAAAAACTTAAATCTAGATGGACAGGGCCCTATATTGTAAAAGAGGATTTTTCTCATGGAGCTGTAGAAATCAAAAACCCAAGCAATGGTGCTACTTTTAAAGTAAATGGACAATAATTGAAACCATTCTTGGAATTACCTACTAAAATTGAGGAGGAGGCCATGGTTCTCCATGAGCCTATTTATTCTAATTGATTCTGTATCTCAGGTTCAGTCTGGTTGAAGACTTAAAACTTAGAACCTAGTTTTCAGTTTTTGCTTTTACTTTCTTTTACATTATATTCAGATTAATCAATGCTTGCTTTGTATAGATTTGAAGGCAATATTGGCTAAGATGGAGGAAGCATCAATTTTGAAAAAAGCTTCTGGATCTGGTGACATCTCTCTTTTTTTTTTTTCTTTTTATGCACCCTTCATTTTTCCTACTCCATTGAGGATAATGTCGATTAAGTTGGGGGAGAAGAATAAAAAAAAAATTCAAAAGTTTTCAAGTAAGTTAGTATTTAGCATTTAAATATCAGATTATATTTAAGAATTGAGTTAAACCAAGTATTTTTTTAAAAAAAATTGATATACAAATTAGAGAGTTTGTGAGATATCAAGGGATCAAGTATTAAAAAAACTCAAAAGGAGTTAAGTTTAGAACTTAAACGATTTTCTTTGAGCATTTCTAAATTTTTCTATCAGCATCAAAGAAGAGTTTACTTCTTATGGACTTGGATAAGGTAACTATATATTTCTTCATATATTTAAAAAAAAATTTTCAAATACTTCATGCCGAGTAACCGGGCCTCTTTGCCTAAGCAAGCATTGAATTTCGCATCAAAAGATATGAAGGGCAAAGAAGCTTTGTTGTAAAATTAGTTTTAACTCGTAACCTGTTTGATTCAAGCAAGTAGGTCCGAGGGGTATTCTATATCTAGTACCCTAAAGTCATCTGGTTTGAGAGTCATTGACTGAAAACTCACTACATGGGTCAAACAGAAAGCTTAAGGGGTTAAGATACTCAATAGTGGTACAATGTTAAAAAAAAAAGAAAAAAAAAAGAAAAAGAGTTTAATAAATGAAAGACGAAAGTAACAATATACTTGTCCATAAGAAGATTAATGATTTAGAGATAAAGGTAGAAATAATTTAGAAAAAGTTTAAAAAAAGTTTAGTGTTCTTAATTTAACTCTTATATTGATTAGTATTAATACCTCAATGACATACCTCACTCACACTCTACTGTATATCAGTGACCTTTTTTTAAAATTATTTGATAAAATTTGAGACTTTAAGTTAAATGATACTTAAATCTAAATTTTTTCTTTACTCGAGGACGAGCAAAGTTCAAGTTGGGAGGTATGATAAGTGATATATTTTTATATTTATTATAGATATTTTTTATAATTTATGATGTTAACATCATCTTAAAAACCTAATTTTATGAATTTATTAATTTTTTTTGAAAAATAAGTAATTTAAAAAAAATATAAAATTAGATATATTTATAAAAAATAAGATATTAATTTAATTGAGTAATTTAAGCACCAAAATGAGAAAAAAAATTTAAAAAATTTAATACATATTTTTTTCAATTTTTCAGATAAAAATCAGAGCAAAAATGGAGCCAAAATACCTTAAAAAACTTAAAAATAGCCTCCGGTGCACAGTGGACCGATCGGTCAGTCCACAGAGCTAGGGTGCGGTCCACCAGAAACTTCACGCGATCCACAGGCATGGTCTACGGGCAGTGGAAGCCTCTTTTGTGCGATCCAATGGCTGACATCTATCCTGATCCAGATCCGACGGTCCACGTTTGCTGTCGATTTATAAGAGAAGATATATGGCACGATCTGACGGCCCAGAACCAATCCGAACCCAGATCGGACGATCAGAATTGAATCTGACCCTGATAAGGAGTAAAAGGCTAATTTTTGGACTGATCTGAGAGGTCCAATCCAGATCCGATGGTCAGGAATATTCCTAGGAGATCAATACATTTTCTAAGGGTTTTAGGACTCCTTTTGTGATCAGAAAAAATGAAAAAATCATCTATAAATAGGGGGTCTGGGAATAAACTTTGAAAGGAGAAAAAATCAGAGAAAAAGTAAGGAGAAAAGAGAAAAAAAATTCAAAGAGCTTTAAGGATCAATTATTGAGATATTATGGAGCTAGAGAACTTGATGCGTGGCTAAATCCCTTCAATCCAGGAATATGATGAAGCCTATAAATAGATTTTTATTTTCTTCTTTTTGTATTTAATTTTTATACAATAAAATTTTACTTTTATTTTATATCTTTTTATTTTTTTTTTGAGATATTGATCCAGCCTACACGGTCTATACCCTCTCTTGATGTGTCGTGATCTCTGGATACGGTACGTACTTTGGAGAGATAGATCGTAGTATGTTAGATTGAATCTTAGATCTTGTAATTGAATTTAGATAATTTATACTCCAACAAGATAAGCTGAATCTACTGATACAGTCCATATCCCTTAGAGATAAACTATACTAATACCATAATTACAAGAATTAAATATTGTAATATAAAAAAAGGAAGAAAATAAATCTTTTTGCATGGTGGATTCAGAATTTTTGGGTTATTTCTCTGAATTATTTTCTTTCATAAATTAATTCACACTTTTGATTTTTTGCTATTCTATTTCTTGTTAATCCTTCCGCAATCAATTCTCTTTTATTTTTTTTCTTTTTCATAAAAAAAAAAAGAGATAATCATCCTAGAGATCCTTTCAGTCTCCGTGGAAAGGATCCCTACTCATCCTATCTATATAGTTTGAGTTAGTTTTTATTCTTGACTGCCTACGACAGCGATCACTAACCTATTCGGATCAATTATCTAATTGGTGTCTAAGGTAAGTAATTGAAAGGTGGTTATTTAATTAGTTCTGTTCACTTACCTGACCAATCTATTGATGTCTAAAGAAAGCAATAGGGGGACCCCAATCAATCTTCACTTACTTGGTCAATTTGAAAGATTGAGTCTCAAATATGGTTGCTTGGTGGTTTAATTTAGCCCATGTCAATTATATCAATTATGTGATGATCAATTAGATGAGACCTAAATTTAAATCTCTCCATCAAATATTAAGTCCAAGGTCTTCCACCATTGTAGATGTGCGGGCGTGCTATCGACGTTGATTGTTCTCGGCTGGTCACAGTGGTTCAGTTGTATCGGGAACATGCAACCACTCTATTAGCAAAGAGTTGCTAAAGGATAAAGATGATGTTAGACCCAATAACTGTTAGGTGAGGGACCTAATGATGGCTTTGCATCTGCTTGTGAACAGTGGGTCTGGCTTAACTAAGAAGTGCGGGCAATAACTATTAGATGAGCCCACATGACTTAGAGACCAAGTGGCTGCAACATGCTTAGAAAAGTATCTGGACAAAGAGTTATCCACGCATCGATGTTCATTCGTATTACCAATAACTGTTAGGTGAGGTGCATGGCATCGGTGAGACCGCAGTACCCACAAAAAACTTAATTATCATGTTAGGATTTTTGTTCCTTCACTCGGAGAGTGTGAAAGATTTGATAAAATAGTGGGAGTCACTTTTTGTATCTAAAAATTTCTAGAGCAAATTATAAAAATAAATACAAATATCCAATTAGAATTTTTATTGTCTGCTGTTCATTGTGTCAGCTTCCAATCCTCTAGCTTAAATCTTAGATATCAACCGATTAATCGAAATTGATTACATAGACTGGCTCATAAACCTAAGAATTATTCTTAATTTTAGAAAATTAAGCGATGTTCTCTATCAGGTTATTCTGATGTTAACAATCCATCCAACCCATAGTCAACGAGTTATACTTGATGAGTGGATGGACAATGATAATAAAGATAGGTGCTATGCATGAGCACATGTACACTGCCAACGATACGTTGATTCATTTACAAGTATTGTGAGATGATCAGAGTCATACAGTGTATGTGATGCATGATGGACAGTCAATCTATGATCATTATTTGATAATGATCAAGGACATTAAGCAGCCTGAAAAAGCTCGACATGATCATGCACAAGAAATTGCTTGTAGATTTAATCCTGTAATCTCTAATTAATTTATATGAGTAGTTTGTAGTAAACTACCATATGAAAGACTATTATGGCACCTTATCTGAATTGATCAAATTATTGCTAACAAAAGAACCTTGAAAGAGTTCAGAGATAAACACGTGGAGAGCCTAAAGAAATAAAGACACACCTAGAGTAGGCATGTCAAGATTGCTCAATACTGTCCTTATAATTTTTTTTTCTTCCAGTTGAGCTATGGACTCTAGTGTAGAGTCCAAGAGAAGATGGAGGGCTAAGGAAGTAACCCTTGAAATTGGCTATAGGACAACAGTTGCTGCTATGGCTATGGGTATCTATCCTTTATGATTATCATTTGGATTTAGTTCTTAGAGGCGATCTCTATCATTTGCATAGTGTTGCATATGTGAACATGATTGAGCAAGTAGTGAATGCTATTGGATCTGAGAGATCCAAAATTGAGATAAACCTTGAGCATATGCAGACCCTTAGGCTAAGTCATATTGGAGAAGAAATGATTAACAAACTGAAAAAATATAGGCTTAGGCTCATTGACTGTTGAGTCAAATCTAGTTTGTGTATCACCTCTTTGAGAAAATATGATTGAGTTATTCTTGTGGGACAAGAGGAAAAGGATCACTGAGATACTTATCCTTGTACACATTTGATATGTGTAGCCCATGTGATGTGCTAACAAGGAGTTATCTTTACTTTGTATATAAAATATAAATCTGAAATTTTTGAAAGGTTCAAAGAATTCAGATGTAAGTAGAGAAATAAATCGAAAAATTTTTGAAGGTACTTCGATCGGATTGAGGATGCAATACCATTGAAAGAAATTTCTCGATTATCTCATAAAATGATATTGTTTTATATTGGACCCTTTTTAGTAAATCTCAGCTTAATGAGATAAGAAGAGTCATGGGACTATATGAGATATAGTCTGATCCATAATGAAATTTACTGATTTATTTATATTTTTTTAAGGATATGCTTTATTTCTATGAAATTAAGTTCTCTCTAAATCTGTTCCTACCACACCATAAGAGATATGGCATGGTGAGAACTGAATCTTGATTATTTTGAGACTCAAAGATATCCAGCCTGTGTCTAGGATAGCAGGTGGATATGTTAGAGAATAGGTCTATAAAGCTCATTCTAAAAGAGTTTGGGATATTACTTTCTAAAAAGATTACAATGTGATTGTGACCCGCATGCTATCTTCTTGAAAAATTGTTTAACCAAGATAAAGTAATGGGAGAAAAGTTAAGCTCGAAAAGAATATCTTTGTAGAGCAGCGAGCCTTAGGACCTTAAGAATCTATTTATCATGATGAGCCAGTAGACGTATATTCCTCCACCACCTAGTACACATGGTAGGATCTCCAATCCTCTCGAAAGGTACTCACGTATGCTTAACAGAGGATGTAAAGAAAGTAATTGCTCATGGGAGATAGGAGCATAGAGATGATCCCAAAACCTACAACGAGGCGATGTGAGACATCAACTTCAAAAAAAAAGATGTGAAATAGTTTTCCTAAGAAAAAATCTTATGAAGATTTCTATATAGAATAGCCTATGAATTTTACTTCTTGTGATAGGAGATTACAAAGACTACAATACCCTTGAAATTAGAATATTTATTTCAATGATATGATCAAATTGTTTGATCAGATATGAAGAATTATATATTTCAAAAGGGTCAGTGGGAGTGTCCAATACTGACATCGGTTAAAATATAGTTGTATATAGATTTCTTCATAAAAGACATAAAATAAGCTTCTTAAAGATCTATAGAGATAGATGCAATTGGATGCTTATATTTTCATAAATAAAGTACAGAGAGTAGATACTGAAAGGGTTCAACATAGAAATCTCGAAGAGGGGTCTGCTTATTGGAATTTAGAGTTTGGTGCATGCATGTGTGTTTTAAAACTTTATTTTTTAAATATCATAATAGAAAATAAGATTAAAATAATTTTAATCTAAATTATACACGCATAAAAGCATTAAACTACATGGATCTATTTCATATGCTGAAATTGATATATGCTAAAATTCAGATTGTGATCAAATCACATACCTATTTCGCAATCTCTTTCTTCAAAACTGGATTTGAAAGAGATGAAGCTCTCTGTTAGCCACATAAGTATCTGATCTCTATGAGTATTTACTCAGGATCAGCCTGAAACAGCTCTCTATAATCTGAATTTTGATTCTCCAAAATTCAGCTTGCTGAATCTGAACGAAGCTTAGATCATGATAAACACTTGATCTTCTTCTTCTCCTCTTCTCTAGAGTTTCTTCTTACTATGTATTGCTATCAGATGCTAGAAATCAACAAGAAAGAAGCACCCAAACTCTTTTAGGCATGAAACTCCATAGGATGCGCATCCCAAGGAAGAGGTGTATAGAACACCCAAGAGAAGAGAAAGGGAGAGGAAGAGAGGGTGTGGGGAGAGCCTTTGGGTGTGAGGGGCTACTGATTTTGATGCTCTAAGGATCTTAGGGAAGGTCCCTTTAAATAGATATAAGGATTGAATCCTATTCAATTATATAATACAAGTTCTACTTGCATTAGGATTCTTATTAACTTAAATTATCCAACTTACATTAGGAAGTCCATTAGGCGCCAACTATTGGAGCCTTTGCACTCATAATTAGACATCCTCTTTTGCACCCAAGAGACACCCCATATGAAAATCAAAGGCTCTCTAATTAATGGACATGCCCAAATTAATCAAATCAAAGTGGCACCCCATAATAACTATCAAGGAGATTCATAAAGAACTTGCACTCTTAATTTATGTAATCCATAATCTTAGACACCCAACAATTAGAGTCTCATGAATCTTATTCATATAGATTATTAGCAGGTAATTAAGTTAGAATTATCTTATTAAATAAGTAATCCCAATGAAAAAAGAAATTGGGTCCAACCATGTGCTAGCAAGATTACCATGAACTCAATAGATTTCTCTAAATCCAATTGACACTTCATAAGCTCAATTTCTTATTTTAGGTCTAATCTCTTTGTTGTGTGACCCCATAGGTTTAATTCTATCTGGTAGTGAGATATATAATGATCTCTATCATTATATTATTGAAACTCTTTTCAATAGGTCGGAATAATTTCACTCTAACTCAGCAAGGATTGTCGATCCAGAACAATCCTAGTGAGCTCTCACAATCCATCAGCGATATCTAGCAGTATGTAGTGGCAACCTAGTAGAACTAAAATAAATTTCTAGGTATAGTTAACATGTGATTTAGTCTCTTTATCATGAGTCCCGACTAGATGGTAGGTCATAGATAAATCGTCAAACCTCAACATCAGTCATATGATAGATTAATTAGCTCAAGTCCAGTTATGACTTTTATAAAAACTTTTTTTCATCAATCACACTACTATGACCACAGACTTTTGGACTTAGTCTCTTAAATTTTATTGGACTACTCCTCTCTATCAAGGTCGATAGATCCTATCTTGATGCACACCCCACTCCTACAGTAGACCAACTATTACCAACATCCACTACAAGAGCTCATTGAGACCCATGTTTATGTGTCAATCAAACTTTAGCAGCCTCACTGCGAGTAGCAGTACCATCTTAAGTCAAAGGATCAGTCACATAACTACAGCATTGAGACAATCACTGATGATTGAATAAAAATCTAAGTGATCTCTCGTATGATCACATTCAGTGCCAGTTGTTCTCTAACAACCACCCGCACTTGTCGTCCTGTGTCTCTACACAGAAGATTAGAGACCCATCTATCTCGAAGAAAGTAATTTGTGCGCCAGTTTATCCAGATCTAACATCATCCTTATGATGATCCTATAAACGGGAGTCTTTAGAAAATAAATACATGTCTCTAATTCTCAATACTTTGAGAAAATATATCAAAACTGATTCCATGGATGATTCAAGGACACATTACACTTGAATGAAAAAAAAATTATCCTTTTTATTGATCATATCAATATATTAAGTATAAAATTATGTCCTAGATTTATTACAATGTGTCAGTCATATTGGCTTCTAGGATATACATCTAATACTGCTACCCTCTCGGGCATAGTCGTATGCCATATAGTACTTGAACTGATTATACTATGAATATCACAAGTAGATATCAGTTGTATATATCCAGGCTGAAAGCACTAGATTGCTGCAAAAATATCTTTAAGCTCTTAAAAAGAACTGAGGATATGTTCTTAATTTGAAGAAGACAAAGCTAGGAGTGGGAGGATACACCAATTCAAGTTTCTTGTCTGATATTGATGGTAAAATATCTACATCATGGCGTATGTTTTTGTGTCGATATCTTGAAAGAATTTTAAATAATCGATCGATAGAAGCTGAGTACACTGTAGATGTGTAGGATATATTCTGGTTCTAATGTTAGTTGCAGAATTGATTATCATGTCATCAGATATCGTGATACTTTACTGCAAAGACGACAGCATCAGAGCCCTTACTAAGGAGCCTAGATCTCACCAGATATCCAAGTATATAGAGCAATAGAACACGCAACTATCACAAGTAGAAATACATAGAGGTGCAGAGAGCAAACTCCACATGTGATGTGGATGACTCACTGATAAGTCACTTAGCTAGCCTAAAACTTAAGCCTGTCTTCTGAAGATGAAACTTGGTACATGGCAGATTGGCTTTAGTACAAGTGGAAGATTATTTGATGTATGTCCTAGAAGCCAATCTTGGCTGACACATATTATATTTTTAGGATATAATTTTATACTTATTAGGTATTTATATTACCATTCATATTTATGTATCCATGAATCATCTAAAAAATTGACAAGATAATGACACATATTCTCAAAGAGTTGAGAATTTGAGACATGTGTCATTGATAGTTAGTTCCTAAATTACTCCTGATCATAGGATCATCATGGAGATGGTGATTGATCCGGATAGACCAGTGCATGGATTGCTTCTTTCGGACAGATGGGTCTCAAGTCTACAATGTAGAGACATTGGAGTAAGAGTGCAGGTGGTTGTTAGAGAATAACTAGCACTGAGCGTGACCAACACGAGAAGTCACATGAATGTCTGCTCATTCGTTAGTAATTTTCTTGATACTGCAGTTGTATGACTGGTCTTTTGACCTGAGATGGCACTACTGCTCACAGTGAGGCTGCTGGAGTTTGACTGATACATCAACATGGATCTCAATGAGCCCTTACAGTAGATATTGGTGATAGTTGGTCCACTGTAGGAGTAGGGTGTGCATCAAGATGGGATTTATCGATCCTAACAGAAAGAAATAATCCTATGGAATTTAAGAGGCTGAGTCCTTAAGTCTATGGCCATAGCAGTGTGATTGATGAAAAAAAAATTTCATAGAATTATAAATAGACTCGAGCTGATTGAATCTATTATATGACCGATGTTGAGGTTTGACGATTCATCATGACCTGCCATCTGGTCGGGACTCATGATAGAGGAACTTATCATGTGTTAACTGCACCTAAAAGTTCATCATCTTTTATTCTGCTGGATTGCCACTACATACTACTAGGTGTCAGTGGTGGATTATGAGACTCATGAGGATCATCTTGATGATCAATGATCCTTGGTGGGCAGAGTTGAAATTATTTCAATCCATTAAAAAGAGTTTCAATGATATTATGATAGAAATCATAATATATTTTACTATCAGATAGAATAAAACCTATGAGATCACATACAAAAGTAACTTTTGACTGATTAGATGGTTGAATTATGATTATGAATCGTAACAGGATTTGATTATCAATTTGATTGATAATTGATCTAATTCAAATATTGCATTATATAACTTACTAAAGAGTTAGTAAATTATAAGAAGATTAATTAGTAATAGGATTGCTAATTGGCTCAATTTGATTAAGCAATGGGGCTTGCATCAAGTTTAATTTGATTGGATTTAATTTGACTCATTATGGGTTTGATTTGTCAACCCCAATTGAGTTATAGGATAGCCCCAAAATGATCGGATGATTAGTCCCAGTTGAATTAAGATTTAGGTTTGATCCGATTCTTAATTAGACAAGGATGTATGAGTTTTTATTTGGACTAGAAATCCTCATGGGTGCATCAAATCCTAATTGGATTAGGATTAAAATTGAGTTTGACTCAAGCACCAAAAAAGAGTCCAATAGAACTAGGACTCCTCCTCCAATTAGGAGACGTCTAATCTTAATAGATTGGGCTCCAAATTAGATTTGAATTCTCATCTATTTGAGTCTAATCTGATCCTAATATGATTAGGATTCATTGATGTTTTATTGGGTTTAAAACAGCCACCTAATCTAAGAGTCCCATGATCCTGAAACACTTTCCTTCCATGCACCAAAACATCCCACATTGAATCAAATTTTGTGCGCACGCCAACTAGGAATTAATGCCCACTTTTTCTCCCTTTTTAGCATGTAAGAAAGAAGTGATATCACCCTTTGTTAATGTGTAAAACCTGGGAGCAAATCAGTTTTGGGCGGGTGGCACAAAAAGGATAGAGTCCAAGGCTCATTGGACTCTCATCTCCTATTCAAATTAGGACTCTCCTCTTAGCCTCTATTTAAGCAGCACCTTATGGGACGGTTTGGGGGAAAAGAGATGAGGTTTACACATCCAAAAGAAAAGGAATTGGCATGGAGAAAAACAAGGAGAGAGGGCATGGCATCTTGATCCTTGGCGTGAGGTATTTTCTATCTCCCTATCTCTTCCTTCTTACACAACCAATTGTTGGTTGTTTGGACATCTCCTTCTCTCCCTCTTATCCATGTTTAGACATGGATGTCTCCTCTTCCCTTTGTCCAAAGTTGGACAAAATTTTTACATCTCTATTGTAGAGATTTGGTGCATGGATTTTAGAAAGAAAAGAGAAGAAAGGGTTCTTCTCATGATCTCTAGTGTAGAGATCAAGATCCTCCTGCATTTCTTGTTCTCCAAGAGTATCTTGAGAGAAAAAAAAAATTTAACCATCAAGATGCCATCTCTGCAAGGGAGCTAGCACTTCGATGAGATAAAAGACTTCTGATCAAATTAGAATCTCGTATGGATACCTGTAGAGGTTCACGCTTGTGCAGCTACAAAGGACCTTCAGAAGGCATCCATGATCATCAGTTCGCGATAAAAATTCATTCATGCCAAGGTATGTTCTTATTTTATTTTTCTCTATTTGATTTTTGTATCTGAATCTTATCTCACATATGATGATCTTATTTATGGTTTGAAGATTTGATCTTATGCATGCTTAGATAAAATTGAATTTAATCTGAAATTTTTTAAAATTTTGCTGTGTACTTATTTTGTAAAATTATGTATGCATGAAATCATAAAACTCCAATATCAAGAAGCATTGACATAAAAGTACTTGATCTGTATCATCTATGCCCATCAGATCAACTAAAAGATGGCCAATAATCTAAAAGTATTAAAAATAGATTTGCATACTTTTTGTGAACAAAAATTAAATCTAGAATCCAATCATATTAAATATTGTATCAAAAGAGTAGCTACACCTCAGCCTTAGCAAAAAAAATTTAATTCATGATAAAATAAATAAATAAAATAAATAAAATAAAATATATCATCTCAGAATATATTGCACATTGCTGAATCTGCCTCAATTCCTGCTCTTTGCATGAAGATGATTGGTAGATGGTGGCTGGTTGTGAAAAGAAGGAGAGAAGAGAAGAGAAGAGAAAGAGGTTCTTTTTTCCTTATTTTTGGTCTTGTTACTTCTATTTTCTTCATCTCAAATCATCCCCTCTTATAAGCTATGAATTTCCTACATCCTAGTAGGCCACGAAGTCTAAAAACATCTCAAATTAGTGTCCCAAGCGAGTATACCAAGTGAAATCAAGTTCTGACCATCAGATTGAATTTAAACGCCTCAGATTATGCTTGATCAATTTCTATTCTCAGTTGGAAAGGATATAGACCGTCGAATCAACCTCCAGATGGGATTTGGGCCATCGATCGATGCATTTGATGAAGTTCTCTACTTAGTTCTCAGTCGCAGCTAACCAGCACCATTAGATCAACCCCGAAACTTGATCTGGATAGTCTGTCAGTGCAAAAGAGCTTCCATCTCCCGTATGCCATGTGAAGACTAGCAAAACTATTCGAAGGACCACGACAAAGGATCTGTGGACCAGCCAATAGGTCCATCATGCATCGAAGGCTTTAAAATGGATTTTTTAGGTGATTTTTGCTTGATTTTGGTTTTGATTTTTATGTGGGTTTCTCTTTTTTTTATTTCTTTTCTGGAATACAAAATATACCCACATCAGAGTATAATTTTCAGCAACATAAATAAAAAATAAATCAAAATTTAATAAATAAAGATAAAAATATAATATAAAAATAAGCTTATTAAATACCTCCAAACTAAGCTTTGATCATCCTCAAGCAAAAAGAATGATAAACCAACAGATAAGCTCAAATTTATGTATTCTAATCTCAATCTTATATTCACTTCCATGCTTCAAAGATAGTACGTAGATATGATTCAAAAAAATATGTAGAACTCAACCAAAAAATTTTATAATTCAAGTGTTAATAACATCTAATCATATAATCTGAAGTGTGTGTGTGAATAACCAATCTTAAATTTCTTTCATTTTTTCGGTTATAATCATGCAAACTCATGAATAATGAATATGAACACTTCATATGCTTGCTCTTCTCACAACTCTCCACTAATATAGATATTCTTATTAACTTAGATCAAAAGGTCTTTATCAAGTTGTAATGGGGCTATGGTATTGGCTGCCAAAGAAGGGATAAGAAAAAATCAAAAGCAAGAGAGCTAAAAAATTGATAAGCATTGAAAATATGTAGCATTGTTCTTCTTCTTCTTCTTCTTCTTCTTCTTCTTCTTCTTTGCTGTAATAACACCCTTTTGACCCCTTTTTGCTCTTTTCATCTATTCTACCAAATTAATGCATCATAATCATACCTCTTTTCATATACCATTCTCCAAGAAACTTATAATTATGTATTGTAGCTCTCTTGAAGGATAATTTATTAATTTTTCAGACTAAAGGGTAAGTTTATGAGGCTAACGAAATAAAAGCAAATGGTGGTCTTTTCTATACTTGGCGTAGGCCCATTTTTTTCATTTAAGGCTCAAAGGGGGTAACTAGTGACAATGTAATAAGATAGACTTTTTGGCTTAAGCGTGTCAAAGAATACCTAAATCATTTTTAAGTTAATAGATTATCTAGGATTTCACCTCGAGTATAATAAAACAAGTTCTAAAGTGTCCTATCATAATCATAGAGTTCACATAATCAGTCACCAAATAACAGTCAATTCAGAAGATCATCATTATATATGCTCAAAGAATCCCAACATTCATGAACTAGATAAAATTACAAAAGAATCATGCAATTTCTTAAGTATGGATTCTCAACATTCTTTTTAATCAAAATTCATGAAAATCATATTCACATATCAGTGAGATCAAATTGAGAAAAGAAGCACAAATATGAAAACATCGATTCATCTCCTATTGCTAAAGAATTTTCATGTTTTTTTTTTTTAGAATCATTATGCCAAATCAAAGATTAAAATAATTCTCCACCCCCAAAACTAAAAGTAACATTATCCTCAATGTTAAAAAAATAAATAAAGAGCAAGAGGACAACAAAAACTTTTTTGTTTATGGGTATGTGTCTCACTGATGTGATATGGTCCTTGTACCCCCAAATTGGCATGAGCTTTTTTTTCACTGTAAAAATAAAAACATACCAAAGAAGTAAAAGAGCAACAAGGCACTACAAAAAACTAAAAAAAATCAAATTAAAAGAGTAAAAGGAAAAGAAACAACCTAATCAAGTAGTTTTGATTATTGTCGTCAGCTTGACTCTTGTAGGTCTGTAAGCTGGATCTTGCAACCGGAGGTCTTTCTTTTTTCTCTCAAAAATTTTTACCTATGTAATGCTTCAACTTGTGGCCATTAACCTTGAAGGTACCTTTTGATTCATGAAAGATCTCCACTGCTCCATATGGATAAACTTTAGTAACAGTATAGGGATCTATCTATCTTGATTTCATCTTTTCTGAGAACAAATGTAGCCATGAACTATATAGGAGAACTTGCTGTCCCATATGAAATTTTTTCATTATAATATTTTTATCATGTCACTTCTTAATATGTTCTTTGTAGATCCGAACATTCTCATAGGCATCATGGTGAAACTCATCCATCTCATTAAGCTACATCAATCCATTCTTTTCTGCATCTTGCATATCAAAATTAAAAATTTTTATTGCCCAATGTGCTTTATATTCTAGCTCAACAGGGAGGTGACATACCTTACCAAAGACTAGCCTATATGGAGACATACTAATGGGTATTTTATATACAGTCCTATATACCCACAATGCATCATCTAATTTCAATGACCAATCTTTTCTAGATGCACTTACAGTCCTTTCTAAGATTCTCTTTAATTCTCTATTGGACACCTCTATTTGACTGCTTGTTTGTGGGTGATATGGGGTAGCTACCTTGTGAGTGACACCATATTTATTTAAAAGATTTTCAAATTGCTTATTGCAAAAGTGTGTGCCCGCATCACTAATGATTGCCTTAGGAGTGCCAAAATGTGTAAAGATATGCTTTTTAAAAAATATGATAACTATCCTAACATCATTAGTTGGAAAAGCTATTACTTCTATCTATTTTGAAATATAATTCACGGCCACAAGTATATATTGATTTGAAAAAAAAATTGGAAAAAGGTCCCACGAAGTCAATATCCCAAATATCAAAAATTTCAAACACAAAAATATTGTTTAAAGGCATTTCATATCTTCTAGAGAGATTTTCAGTTCCGTGATAGTGATCACATGAAGAGACATAAAAATGAGCATCTTTGAATAAAGAGGGCCAATAAAAATCTGATTGAAGAACCTTATAGGCTATCCTAGTTGGATCAAAATGTCCTCCTACCTCACGGTCATGACAATGGTGCAGAATTTTCTCCATCTCCTCCTCTGGGACACATCTTCTAATGACCTAATCTGTGCAATACTTATACAAGAAAGTTTCATCTCAAAAATAATATTTGACAACAGATAAGAACCTCTTCTTCTGTTGAAAAGAAAGATTAAGTGAAAGAATCTTTCCAACCAGGTAGTTAACTATATTAGCATACTATGAAATTTTTCTACCTATAACAATGTAGAGATGCTCATCTGAGAATTTCTCCTTAATAGGACAAGTATCCAACTCTTCTATCATGATATTCTCCAATCTTGAAAGGTGGTCAACCACTGTATTTTTGATATCTTTCTTATCTTTGATCTCCAAATCATACTCTTGCAGCAAGAGAATTCACTTGATCAATCTGAATTTTGCATCTTTCTTAGTAAGGAGGTACTTCAGAGCTGTATGGTCAGTGTATACAATAATTTTAGATAAAATAAAATAAGAGTAAAATTTATCTAAAGCAAATACTACTACTATGAGCTCCTTCTTTATAGTTGCATATTTCTTTTGAGCCTCTATCAAGGTACGGTTGGCATAGTTAATAGTCTAAAAAATCTTATCCTTCCTCTGACCAAGTATCGCTCCTATAGCTGCATCACTAGCGTCACACATCAACTCAAAAGGTAGGGACCAATCTGGTACTGCTACAATAGGTGCCATGACCAGCTTTTCTTTGAGGGTGTTATATGCCTGCGAACACTCATCAGAAAAATGAAAAAAAATATTTTTACACAACAAATTAAATAGAGGTCTAGAAATTAGAGAGAAGTTCTTTATAAATTGACGGTAGAATCCAGCATGCCCCAAGAAGCCCCTAACAGTTCTCACTGAAGTCGGTGGAGGCAGCTTTTCAATCACCTCAATCTTAGCTTTATCTACTTCAGTCCCCTTATGGGAGACCTTGTGGCCAAGCACTATGGCTTCCTGCACTATTAAATGATACTTCTCCTAATTTAAGATAAGATTAGTATCCTCACATCTCTGTAAAATAAGATATAAGTTATGCAGGTATTTATCAAATATAGATTCAAAAATAGAAAAATCATCCATAAAGATCTCAAGAAAATTTTTAATCATATCATGAAAAATAGCCATCATGCATCTCTGAAAAGTAGTTGGTGCATTACATAAATCAAACAGCATTCTCCTAAAGGCAAATGTACCATAAGGATACGTAAAAATAGTTTTCTCTTGATCCTTAGGTGCTATGGCAATTTGATTATAATTAGAATAACCATCTAAAAAATAATAAAAATCATGCCTAGCTAATCTCTCTAACATCTGATCTATGAATGGGAGAGGGTAGTGATCTTTCCTAGTTACATCATTTAATTTTCTAAAATCTATACATACTCTCCATCCAGTCACAGTTCTAGTGAAAATTAATTCATTATGATCATTCTGAACTATTGTGATCCTACCCTTCTTACGAACTACTTGAACAGACCTCACCCAAGAACTATCAGAGATAGGATAGATAATACCTGCATCTAGTAGCTTGATTACCTCCTTTTTGACCACTTCTTGCATCTTTGGATTGAGTCTCCTTTGGGACTAGACCGTAGGCTCATAGTTGTCCTCCATGAGAATTTGGTGCATGCAAACTGAGGGGCTAATTCCTTTAATGTCTGCTATGGTTCATGCAAACATCCTCTTATATTCCTTCAATACTCTCAACAGCTTCTCTTCCATCAAACCTGTCAAAGAAGAAGAAATAATAATAGGTAAATATGAAAAACCTTCTAAGAAAATATATTTTAAATGAGAAGGAAGAGGTTTAAGTTCAAGAGTTAGGGGCTCTTCAATTGATAGCTTTCGGAGAGAAGTAGATGATCTTTCTAACTATTCAAAACGTAGTCTGTATGCTCATGGAATGTACAACGTAACCTCCAACAATGTTGCTCCTTGAATTCATTTTGATGATTACAAAGCATTTGAGGGGGTTACTAATGATTTTGGTTTGGAAAAAGATTTATTGTATTTCAGAGGCAAAATCGTAATTTTACCAAGTTTTGATTCGGAAGCCTCAAGAGCAAGAGAAGAAGATTTGTAATCTATTGGAGAAAATTTTAATATTTTTGGATGTATATTTTAAAAGAAAATCATGTTTATAAATTTGAGTCGACCCCATGAGTCGACTCATGGCAAAAGGGGCTGAACGGCACGTTGAATTTTTTGGCTAGCACACTCTGTGAGTCGACCTCTGTGCATGAGTCGACCCTATGAGTCGACCTCTATTGCTGTGTAGGCCAAAATTATAGAACAGTCATTTTCTGTTCTGTGCCACAGAAGTCGATCCCATGAGTCGACTCATGAGCAACCTGCAACGAAAAAACTCTGCAATGGATAGTTTTCAGCTCATTTTGGCTGCATTTAATGCCCATTTAATGTACTCTAACGGCTCTATTTCAGCTTAGATTACTCTCCACCATCATTTAAAGTTATAAAAGGTACTTAAAGGAGGGAATCAATAAGGTTTTGAAAAGGTTCTTCAAGCATTTATTTCAACCCTAAGCAAGAGCCCTCTTAAAAGTTCAAGAAGCTTTTATTTCAAGTTCACCAACCCCTCAAGAGCTCATTCAAGTCTTCAACCACCTTGAGAAAAATCAGAAGAGCTTCGTTCTTATTGTGTAAAGTGTATTTAAAGCTTTATTTGCTCATTAAAGGAGCCACATCTGTATTTTCATGTGATTAACTGCTATACTCTATTTTGAGTTGATATTTTATTTTGGAAGGATTTCAAAATATGGAAAGATTAATTCAAACCTTGAATCAGATTGTATTGGGTTGGCTTGTACCCAAAAAATAAATATTCTAGCTTGAAATAGCTAGAGTCGGAGGTTCCGATATTGTATTGGGTTGGCTTGTACTTGAAAAATAAATATTCTAGCTTGGAATAGCTAGAGTCAGAGGTTCCGACGTTGTATTTGATTTGAATACGATTTAGTAGATTTGAATTTTCAAGTAGAAGCTTGAGGAGTGAATGTAGGTGCAAGGTTGGCACCGAACCACTATATATCTTTTTGTTTGTGTTGTGCTTACTTGCTCTCCTTTTAAATCTTCTTATCTTCTTGCATTCTTGCATCCAACTTCTACACCTTGCATAAATTTCACTCTCCACATTTATCCTGCTCATTATTATATAATTCTCATAGTTGTAAGTTAATTTTAAATTTTTAAAAATCTAATTCATCCCCCTTCTTGGGTTGCATAGCTGGGCAATAAGTGGTATCAGAGCTCGGTGCTCTAGCCCTACTTTGATTTAACCATCAAAGAGCTAAAGATCTATGGCAACTCAAATTGGTGCTTCACTAGCCGAAGGGCAGTCTACCAACCGACCTCCACTTTTCAATGGGTCAAACTATACCTATTGAAAAGCTCAGATGAAAATCTTTATTCAAGCACTTGACTATGATATGTGGAGTATCATAGTAAATGGACCACACATACCCACTAGAATAATTGATGGTGTGGAATCAATCAAATCCAAAAAAGAATGGGATGAGGTTGATAAGAAAATGGCTCAACTAAATGCTAAAGCCATGAATATTTTGCATTGTGCTCTAGATGCTAATAAATTCAATCATATTTCAACATGCATGTCAGCTAAGAAAATATGGGATAGATTAGAAGTAACTCATGAAGGAACTAATCAAGTGAAGGAATCAAAAATTAACATGCTTGTGCATAAATATGAACTTTTTAAAATGGAGCATGATGAATCAATAACTAAAATATTTACTCATTTTACTAATATTATTAATGATCTAAAAAGTCTTGATAAGTCTTATACTAACAGTGATCTCGTGAGAAAGATTCTTAAGCCTTTATCAAGGACTTGAGAGGCCAAAGTGACCACAATCCAAGAAGCTAAAGATCTGAATATCCTACCCTTGGAGGAGTTTCTAGGATCACTGATGACACATGAGCTAAGCATGAAACAACACCAAGAAGAAGATGTCAAAAAGAAGAGGATAATCGCCCTCAAATCCACTGCTCAACTTGATGAAGAATTCGATGATACGAAAAATGAAGAGCAGGATGAAGAAATGGCCCTCATTACTAGAAGGTTTAAACAATTTTTGAAGAAAAGAAGACAAGAAATAAGGAAGAGGCCACCTACAAAAGAAAAACATAGCAAAGAGAAAGATAAGGAGCAACCCCTTATTTGTTATGAATGCAAGAAACTGGGACACTTTAAGTCTGAATACCCACAACTGAAGAAGGGTCTCAAGAAGTACAAGAAAAAGACCATGATGGCTACATGGAGCAGAAGTGATGAGTCAAGCTCCGAAGAAGAAAACTCAAATGAACAAGCCAACTTGTGCCTTATGGCACATGAAAATGAGATAAATACTAAAACTCCTATTGACTTTACTTTTAAAAAACTCCATGAAGTATTTTATGATCTAATTGATGAACTAAAAAAGCTAAAGATAAAGAACAAAGAATTAAAATCAAAGAATCAATTTTTATAAAAAAAAATAAAAATATTTCAAACAAAAAATTAATTCTATCTCAAGAAAATCTGAACTTAAAAAATGAGATTGTCAAGTTAAAACCAATGGTTAAAAAATTCACTTTAAGTTCAAATAAACTTCACATGATACATGACAATCAAAAGGCCATTTATGATAAAGCCGGTCTTGGATATAATCTTTTAAAGAAATAAAATTTTTTGAAAAATATCTTTGTAAACTCATCATACAATAAGTTTTTAAATATAACTTGCTTTAAATGTGGTAGAGTAGGACACAAATTCTATTCATATTTTTCTAACAAATCTGAAAATTTTAATGTAAAGAAAATATAGGTTCCAAAAGAAACCATTATGACTAACCAAAAAGGACCCAAAAAAACTTGGGTACCTAAAGTCAAAACTTAACTCTTGTGTGTAGGTGTGTCTTGCATCCCAAGGAGCAAACCGAAAATAGTATCTTGATAGCAGGTGCTCAAGACACATGACTAGTGATGAATCTCAATTCATCACACTTGATGCTAAAAATGGAGGGATGGTCACCTTTGGAGACAATGGCAAAGGAAAGATCATCGGTATAGGTAACATTGGTATCACTCCCTCCAAATATATTGAAAATATTTTATTAGTAGATGGTTTAAAATATAATTTATTAAGCATCAGTCAATTTTGTGATAAAGGATACAAAGTCATTTTTGAATCTTCAGTTTGCATTGTAACTAGTCCTATTAATGAAGGCATTAAATTTGTTGGACATAGACATGGTAATGTTTATATGGTAGATTTGAATGATCTTTTCAAAATAAACATGCAATGCCTAATAGCCTTGAATGCCAAGATTAATGAGACTAGTTGGCTTTGGCATCATAGACTTGCACATATTGACATGCATTCACTTTCAAAACTAATTAAAAAGGAATTGGTTATCGGCTTACCCAAATTAAATTTTGAAAAGAATAAAATTTGTGATGCATGCTAAATGGATAAACAAACACGAGTCTCATTCAAATCTAAAAATATTATTTCAACTTCTAGGCCATTGAACTATTGCACATGGACTTATTTGGACCCACTAGAACTACTAGTCTAGGTGAAAAATGATATGATTTTGTAATTATTGATAATTTTTTTCATTTTACATAGGTCTTCTTTTTGGCACATAAGGATAAAATTTTTCATGTTTTCTTAAAATTTTATCAAAAAATCATAAATAAAAAAGATTTTTCAATTCAAAATATTTGAAGTGATCATGAAATCAAATTTGAAAATTAAGATTTTAAAAAATTTTATGATGAAAAAGGTATTGACCATAATTTTTCAGCACCTAGGATACCCCAACAAAATGGGGTAGTAGAAAGAAAAAATAAAACTCTTGAAGAAATAGCCCATATCATGCTATATAAAAACAACATTTCAAGATATTTTTGGATGGAAGAAATTAACACGGCATGTTACATATTAAATCATGCTTTAATTAGATCAATTTTAAAGAAAACTTCTTATGAGCTTTAAAAAGAAAGAAAATCAAATATTGCATATTTTCATATTTTTGGTTGTCGATGTTTTGTTTTAAACAATAGTAAAGAAAGACTAGGAAAGTTTGATGCAAAATTCGATGAAGCAATTTTTCTTGGATACTCCTCTTCTAGCAAAGCTTTTAGAGTTTTCAACAAAAGAACTTTAATAGTAGAGAAGTCAATACATGTTGTTTTTGATGAAACTAACGATCTTCCTTCAAGGAAGAATGAAGGTATTGATAATGCAGATTCTCTTATAGAAGGGATGAAGGAGATCATCCTAAAAGACTCAACCATTCAAGATGATGAAGAACATGAAGACAAACAGGATGAGAAAGGTGAAGAATAATAAGAACAACCTTTAGGTATAAATGATCTACCCAAAAAATAGAAGTATGATCATAATCATCTCAAGGAACTAATCATTGGTGATCCTACACATGGTGAAGAACTCGCTCTTCACTTAAAGATGCATTCAATCATTTTACTTTTATTTCTCATCTTGAACCTAAAACTATAGATGAAGCTGAAAAAGATTATAATTGGATAAATGCAATGCAAGAAGAACTTAATCAATTTGAAAGAAATAATGTATGAACTTTAGTTTCAAGACCTAAAAATTATTCAATAATTGGCACAAAATGGGTATATAGGAATAAATTGGATGAACATGAAAATGTGATAAGAAATAAAGCGAGATTAGTTACAAAAAGTTATAATCAAAAAGAAAGAATTGATTTTGATGAGACCTTTTCACCTGTTGCTAGATTAGAAGCAATTAGACTTCTACTTGCATATGCTTGCTTTATGAATTTTAAGTTATTCTAAATGAATGTCAAAAGTGCTTTTCTAAATAGATATATTGCTGAAGAAGTTTATATAGAACAACCTTCAGATTTTGAAAATCATACTTTTTTTAATCATATTTTTAAATTAAACAAAGCATTATATGGTTTGAAACAAGTACCTAGGGCTTGGTATGAAAGGCTAAGCAAATTTCTGCTTAATAATGGTTTTTCAAGATGAAATGTAGACAACCCTTTTCATTAAAAAAAATCAAAATGATATATTAGTTATACAAATATATATTGATGACATTATTTATGGGTCTACTAATGAAACTCTTTGTCAAGATTTTGCTAAGCTCATGCAGGGGGAGTTCGAGATGAGCATGATGGAAGAACTTATATTCTTTCTCAAACTCCAAATCAAATAAACAAAAAAAGAAATCTCCATCACCCAAAGTAAGTACATAAGAGAACTACTCAAAAGATTGGTAATGGAGAACTCCAAAGCAATTGGTACACCCATAAGCCCATCATGTAAGCTTGACAAGGATGAAGGAGGTAAAAATATAGACTTAAAATTTTATAGAGGCATGATTCATTCTCTATTGTATTTAACTACTAGTAGACCAGATATTATGTTTAGTGTTTGTCTTTGTGCTCGCTTTCAATCAAATCTGAAAGAGTCTCACTTAAATACAGTTAAAAGAATCCTTAGATATTTAAATGGTACACAAACTCTAGGACTATGATATTTTAAGGACTCATTAATTGACTTGATAAGATATTCAGATATCGATTTTGCTGGATGTAGATTAGATAGAAAAAGTACTAGTGAAACTTGCCAATTTTTTGGAATTAACTTAATCTCTTGATTTAGTAAGAAGCAAAACTCGATAGCACTGTCTATGACCGAGACCGAATAGTCGGAAGTTGTTGTGCTCAAATCTTGTAGATTAAGCAACAACTTGAAGACTTTGGCATCAAACTCAATGAAACTCCCATAAGATGTGATAACACCAGTGCTATAAATCTAACTAAAAATTTAATTCAGCATTCTAGATCAAAATATATTAAAATTAGACATCATTTCATAAAAAAATATGTCCAAAATAAAGATATAATTCTTGATTATATTTATACTGAAAAATAATTGGCTGACATCTTTACCAAGGCCTTAAGTGAAGATAGATTTTATGAAATTAGGAGAGAACTAGGAATCTTTGATCTATCAGCTTAAGTATCTTTCTGATTCTAAATTCTTAATACCAAAAATTCATTGAATAAAATCTATTAAGCTTAATTCTCATTTTTCTTAAGAGCTCAAAAGCTCAAAACTATCATTCACATGATCAATACTTGGGTAAATATCCTTCTCTCAGAGTTTCAAATTTTTTCAAAATTGTTCCATCATACTTTTGAATTTTTCTGTGCCATGAGTCGACCCCCAAGGTTGACCCTAGGGTAAACTTATAATTTTGCCAAAATCTTTCAGGTGCTCTATTTTTATTGAGAATTTTTTCTTGAGCCGACTTAGCCCTTCATCTTCTTCCTTCCACCGAACCAAAAGGTCTCCATCTCATCTCCCTCAAATCAAAGATTTCTCTCAAATCTCTCCTCCTACTATTTTTCACACTTCAAATCGCTCGTTTAGGAACCAAGTTCCTCTCCTATTCCTTCTTCATTTGGGGCAGTTCGAGCTTGCCCTAGACTCTACCCGTCTTCTCCAAATTGGCACATCACCTCTCCAAAATCTTTGCCTTTTCACTAGAATATTTTCCTCTCTCTCTCATATTTAGTCTCCAAAGCTCCATGCAAGTCCTTCTTGTGCAAATGGCTCCCAAAATGAAGCTTCCACAGAGGAGAAAATCTGTTCGCGGGTTGGAAGAGAGTGTGAGTAGAAAGAGATTAGCAGCCGAGCACTCTCCTGTTCCAATCCCTGCTCCAGGTCCTGCTTCAGCTTCCACTCAGTCTCCAATCAGTCCAAGCAAGGTACCTCTCTCTGACCGAAAAATGGAATCCGAAAAAAATATTGATTTTAAATTTTTTGAAAAAGAAGGATTCACTATTGGATCGAAGATTAAGAATCAATGATGAAAATTTTACTGCTCTTTAAAGGAAAATACTTATGTCGATCTAGTCAGAGAATTTTACTTAAATTTGAGCTATTGTAATGGAACAGTAAAATCTACAGTAAAAGGTGTTGATGTTATTCTTGATCCAGTACATTTGAGACAGATACTGCATTTGCCTTGTGAAGGCTATACCAATATGGAGCTCCCTATTAAAGAAGAAGGAATTAATGTGATCTTAGGGAGAACCTATACTGGAAGTCTAAATAAATTGAAAGCAAAAATTCTTTCTGTTGAGATGAGGCTGTTACATCATTTGATAATCAAACTATTTTTTCCTATGAGTGGTAGACACGACCTTCTATTTGGTAGGGATATTTGTATTATGTACTATGTGATCACCCAAACCCCTCTGAACCTTCCAGCATTGATGTTTGAGGCCATGAGAAAAATCCTGAACAGGTCCAAGGCTCACTTGCCTTTTGGTATGGCACTCTCCTTAATTTTTAGAAGGTTTGGAATCAGTTTTGAGGGGGAGGCAGTTGCTAGACTATCTCATTCCGACACCATCAACCGCCACACACTGCATCGCATAGGTTTCTCTAAGACTGATGGCGTTTGGACAAATGGTGTTGAGGAGAGAGCGGAGGATAGAGTAGAGGAGGAGGGACCATCTTCACCTCTTCATGATCACAGTGCATTTCCAGATATTCAGTTCATATCTGATCACGAGGCTGGTCCTTCAGAGTCTATGAGGAGGCATGCTTCAGTTCTACAGTCAGAGAGCAGGGCACATCCTTCAGAGTTCAGACTAGCAGATGATCAAATTGAGATGATGTCCCAGCGTGTTGCCTCCATTCTATCTCAGCAGTTTGCAACTTCAGTTCTTACTCAGAGATCGACTTTCCAGGGTGACTCAGACCAGAATCTGATCCCTCACATTTTTACTATTTTTCAGATGCTTACTGATCAGTCGGTACGCATTGAGCAGCTTGAGGGATGTATTTTGAGATTGACATGCAGAGTATTAGACTTGCAGGGGCAAGTATTAGCTTTAGCCCATCTCCAGCCACATGAGGATATCACAGAGGTCTCAGACCTATCAGCAGAGGTAGCTAGACTTCGAAAAGTTTTAGAGAGTGGTTTTGACTTCTTGAGGAGAAAAATTAGGGGCTCCAGTAAGAATGCTTCTACTCAGTTCAGTACCCTAATGCGGTCTATATCGAGAGCCTTGGATCTTTTGGACACCATCAAACTTTCTCTTATTGCATAGTCCATAGCTTCTCAAGCTCTAGGATCCTCTCACCCCTCTACTCGTGCTGGTACCTCTATCTGTGGCCGAGGCAGACGTGGTCGAGGTCGTGCTCATGGACTTGATCCTACATCTCCTCACCCTATCTCTGATTCTTCAGATTCTGATCCCTCTAGCCATGACATCTATTAGATCTAAATTAGTTTGTCCCCTATGTCTAGGATCTATCTTATGGGCCTTGTATTTGTTGGCTAATTAACTCTTGGATAGTTTCCATCCATAACTTTTGTATTTTGAGTTGACTCATGTGTATTAGGATACTTTTTGTATTCAGTCACTTTTGAATATATATATATATATATGTGTGTGTGCTTTGACTTTCAATGAATGTCTATGAATGTGATCAAATTGAATTGTTTTAATTATGAGATATGAAAAATAACTCATATTAGTGCTGAGAAATACTATGAATTACAATATCTTCTAGATGAGCAAATTGATATATCTTTTATATTTGCTATGTTGAGGGGGAGTAGAGAAATAAGCAATCAAAGAAAAGGGCTAAAGAAGTCAAATATAGTATCAAAAAGGGAAAGTAAAGAAAATATGTCCTTTTTGTCATCTTTCTTTTCTTTTCTTTTCTCTATCCTTAAAATTTCTTAAGATCTTAATTGATGCTATCAAAAAGGGAGAGTAAAGAAAATTTATCCTTTCAAGATCTCTTAAAAGGAGGAGTAGAGAATCTTAATTGATGCTGTCAAAAAGGGAGAGTAGAGAATCAAAATCAAATTTGATCAATAAGCAATACAGAAATGAGCAATAAGCAATACAGAAATGAGCAATAAGCAATAAAGAAATTAGTAATAAGCAAAATTGTTAAGCAAATATATCAAAGAACCAAAATCGTCAGCTCCTTTTTTTATCTAATTTTCAAAGCAAATGAACTTATAAATAAATTTCAAATTGATCTTCAAACTGCTTATAATATATTTCGTTCAAATACTTGGCTATGATATTGAAGTGATGCATCTTCATAAATTTAAAATTCATGTTCAATGCTTTATATATGCTTTTGCTCAAGTATTTTTTCATCATCAAAAAGGGAGAGATTGTTGCTCCTTGAATTAATTTTGATGATTACAAAGTATTTAAGGGGGTTACTAATGATTTTGATTTGAAAAAAGATTTATTGTATTTCAGAGATAAAATCATAATTTTATCAAGTTCTGATTCGGAAGCCTCAAGAGCAAGAGCAGAAGATTTGTAATCTATTGAAAAAAATTTTAATATTTTTGGATGTATATTTTAAATAAAAATCATGTTTATAAATTTGAGTCGACCCCTGAGTCGACTCATGGCAAAAGGAGCTGAACGGCACGTTGAATTTTTTGGCTGGCACACTCTGTGAGTTGACCTCATGAGTCGACCCCTGTGCATGAGTCGACCCTATGAGTCGACCTCTGCTGCTGTGTAGGCTAAAATTATAGAACAGTCATTTTCTGTTCTGTGCTACAGAAGTTGACCCCATGAGTCGACTCATGAGTATGAGTCGATCCTATGAGTCAACCCCTGCGATGGAAAAACTCCACAACGGCTAGTTTTCAGCTCATTTTGGCTGCATTTAATACCCATTTAATATGCTCTAATGGCTCTATTTCAGCTCAGATTACTCTCCACCATCACTTAAAGTTATAAAAGGCACTTAAAGGAGGGAATCAATAAAGTTTTGAAAAAATTCTTCAAGCATTCATTTCAACCCTAAGCAAGAGCCCTCTTAAAAGTTCAAGAAGCTTTTATTTCAAGTTCACCAACCCCTCAAGAGCTTATTCAAGTCTTCAACCACCTTGAAAAAAATCAGAAGAGCTTCGTTCTTATTGTGTAAAGTATATTTAAAGCTTTATTTGCTCATTAAAGAAGCTACATCTGTATTTTTGTGTGATTAACTGCTATACTCTATTTTGAGTTGATATTTTATTTTGAAAGGATTTCAAAATATGAAAAGATTGATAAGAACCTTGAATCAGATTGTATTGGATTGGTTTGTACCCAAGAAATAAGTATTCTAGCTTGGAATAGCTAGAGTCAGAGGTTCCAACGTTATATTGGGTTGGCTTGTACCCGAAAAATAAGTGTTCTAGCTTGGAATAGCTAGAGTCGGAGGTTCCGATGTTGTATTCGGTTTGAATACGATTTAGTAGTTTTGAATTCTTAAGTAGGAGCTTGAAGAGTGGATGTAGGTGCAAGGTTGGCACCAAACCACTATAAATTTTTTTGTTTGTGTTGTGCTTACTTGCTCTCCTTTTAAATTTTCTTATCTTCTTGTATTCTTACATCCAACTTTTACACCTTGCATAAATTTCACTCTCCACATTTATCCTACTCATTGTTATATAATCCTCATAGTTGTAAGTTAATTTTAAATTTTTAAAAACCCAATTCACCCCTCCTCTTGGGTTGCATAGCTGGGCAACAAACAATCATATGCACTCCACTTGCCTTCCATTTTTAGCTGAACTCTCTTTCGATTAGATAATGCAGGCCTCAATAGGGTCCTTAAACCTATTTCTACAAAATACTTATGAACTAATTGATCAATATCATCAATTCAAAAATAAGTTTGATTATCATTGGGATGTTTAATAGCCTGAAAAATGTTAAAGATAACTTATTCATCTTAGACTCTAAGAATCAATTTCTCTTGTTGAACATCAATTAAATCTCTTCCAGTAGCTAAAAAGGGTCTCCCTAAGATAAGGGGTACCTCAATATCTTCTTCCATGTCAAGAACAATGAAATCAATAGGAAAAATAAACTTGTTTACCTTTATCAGTACATCCTCCACTATATCTCTTGGATACTTAATAGATCTATTAACTAGTTGAAGAGTGATAGTGGTTGCTATGGTTCTCCTAATCCCAGCTTCCTAAAAATAGAAAAAAGTATGAGATTAATACTTGCTTCTAAATCACATAAAACTTTATCAAAACTACAACACCAATAATGCAAGGAATAATGAAACTCCCTAGATCATTTAATTTCTATGGTAATTTCTTTTGAAGTATTGCTGAGCATTCTTCATTCAAATTCACTATCTCATATTCCTTCAGTTTCTTTTTGTTGGCAAGAATTTCTTTAAGAAACTTGACATATCTAGGGATTTGAGTAATAGCATCCACAAAAGGAATATTAATATGTAAGTTCTTTAAAATATTGAAAAAATTAGAAAACTACTTATCTGAATGCTGTATCTATCTCTCAGGGAATGATAGTGGCAGCACATAAGGCTTCACATTCGATCAATAAATTTTATACTTGAGGGCCATCAATCTGCTGGCTGTTTAGGAGACTGATGGACTTGGGTTGGCTGATTTGTGCTATTAACCAGCTCCTTATTTGTTATTTTCTCCTCCATCTCTTCTCTTTGATATGGCTCCTCCAGCTCTTTACCACTTCTCAACATAATTGCATTGAGTTGCTCACTCGGATTGATCTTCGTATTGCTAGGCAAGGAACCTTATGGTCTCCTGAAGATCATCTTCGTCATTTGACCTACTTGCATCTCCAAGTTTTGGAATTGATGCTGCTTAGTCCTATTTAAACTTTGTCTCCAAATTTTGAATGGTGGGTTTTTGGTCCTGTCTAAGTCTAATTTTCAGATTTAGCATAGCTGCTTCTTGGTTCTGTATGAATTTAACCATCAAGTCCTCCATGTCAAGCTTCTTCTCAAGTATTTGGAATCTTGAGGGTGGTTGCTGTGCTATATTTTTATTGCTCCACGAGAAGTTTGGATGCTACCTCCATGCTTGATTGTAGGTGTTGGAGTAAGGATTGTTTAGCTGTGGCCTAAAAAAATTATCAAGATAGCTAATTCTGAGGCTTTAGCAAATGGATTACCTATCTAGCAGTCACTTGTATCGTGTCCTCTCCATACAGCTCACAAATAATGCTCTATATATGCATAGCTACTCCCTTTATGTTGTTGAGTTCAGCTTGAAGAGCTGCAATCTCAGCTGATAAGGTTGAGAAGCTGTCTACTCCATGCACAGCTATTGGTTTTCTCGGCATCATGCCTTCTGTTTGTCACTGATAACTATTTGATGCCATCTTATCAATCAGATCAAAGGCTTTGTCTTTGATTTTTTGATTAATGGTACCTCCTGTAGCAGTATCAATCATAAAATGATTAGTAGGAGATAAACCATTGTAAAAACTTTATACCTGAAGCCAAACGGATAATTGATGATGTGGACATCTCCTTAGCAGCTCTTTAAAATTCTCTCAAGCCTCATACAGTGATTCCATCTCCATCTGTACAAAAGAAGTGATATTGGGATATATATTTACAATCTTGGAAGGTGGAAAGTACTTAGCCAAGAATTTCTGAGCTAAAGCATACCATGTGATGATAGAATCTACAGAAAGAGAATGAAGCCAACTCTTAGCCTTGTCACATAAAGAAAAAAGAAATAATCTCAATTTAATAGCATCATCCGACATTCTATTAATTTTAAAAGTATCATAGAGTTCAAAAAAATTTGAAATATAGATATTCGGATCATCTTGAACATATCTGCTAATTTTAAAAGTATCACAGAGTTCAAAAAAATTTGAAATATGGACATTCGGATCATTCTGAATATGTCTGCTAACTCAAACAATCGTCTAAATCATCTGGATCATCGTCGGCTTTATCTCGAAATTGTTTGCTCACATGGGCGATCTTCTAATGCTTGAAGCTGCATCAGCTATCGATAGTGTGATATAATTATTCAATGAATGATGTACTATTTGGATAGCCTCTTGCCATTCCTCAGCCACCGTATCTAATCTTGGATCTTCAGTTGTCATGTTCCTTTCTTGAGTGTGATTTAATCTATGGATTATCCTCTCTAGTTTTGGATCAAATAGCGTCAAGTCACTATGTCCAGCATGGGTCATGCACTGAACACACCTACAAATAAAACAAAAATCAAAATCAAAAATAAAATTCATAAGTAAAATAAGGATCATAATTTTAATATTGTTTTAGACACAATTCTTGACAATGGTGCCAAAAACTTAATGTGTACAAATCTATCGCTATGACAAATGTACCAATCGATCAAATAGTAAAAGTGTGTGAGTAGAGTATCATCCCATGAGGATTGAAAAATAAGTACTGAAAAATACTTTTTTAAACTTTATTTAAAAAATTAATTTATAAAAAAATAAAGTAAATGAAAAAATAATTAATTAATTAACAAATTGCAAGAGAACAAAAAGGATGTGATTGTTAAGGTTGAAATCAAGAGTAGATAAATACTAAGGCAATCAGTTTACCAACTCAATCAATACAATATTCAAGTAATCATGCAAACTAGATCAATTTTTGTTTCACGTGATGGTGGAGTTTCTTAGGATATTCACTATCCTTTGATCCAAGCATAGTAAAACTATCACTAATTAACTACCTTTTGATCCAGATATAATTTAAATAAGCAATGATGCATTAGTTTCTGTGAAACCCTCTAATTAAAACACACTGCATCTAAAGCGTATTAAAATTATCGCATGCATAGAAACCTTAATCCGATTCAAATACAAGGTATACAAATTAAGAAGCATTGACATAGAAGTTCTTGGTCCGCATCATCTATGCCCGTCAGATCAATTAGAAGATGGCCAATAATCTAAAAGTATGAAAAATAAATTTGCATACTCTTCATGAACAAAAATTAAATCTAAAATCCAATCATACTAAATATTGTATCAAAAGAGTGGCTACACCTTAGCCTTAGCAAAAAAAAAATTAGTTCATGATAAAAAGAATAAAAATAGCAAATAAAATAAAAACTATAATCTCAGAATATGCTGCACATTGTTGAATCTGCCTCAATTCCTACTTTTGGCATGAAGATGATTGGTAGAAGATGGCTGATTATGAAAAGAAGGAGAAAAGAGAAGAGAACGAGAGGCTTTTTTCTTTATTTTTGGTCTCTGTTACTTCTGTTTGCTAAGTCTCAGGTCATCCCCTCTTATAGGCTGTAAATTTTTCGCATCTTGATAGGCCATGGAGTCCAAAAACACCTTAAATTAGTGTTCCAAGTGACTGTATCAAGTGAAATCAAGTTCTGACCATCGAATTGAATTTAAATGCCTCAGATTATGCTTGATCAATTCCTATTCTCAATCGAAAAGGATGTAGACCGTCAGATCAATCTCCAGATGGGATTTAGGCCATCGATCGGTGCATCCGATGAAGTTCTCCGCTTAGTTCTCAGTCGCAGCCAACCAGCACCATTGGATCAACCCCAAAACTTGATCTGGACCATCCGTTAGCGCAAAAGAGCTTCCGCCTCCTGTGTGCTACATGAAGACCGACGAAACTGTTTGGTGGATCGCGACAAAAGATTTGTGGACTGGCCAATCGGTCCATCATGCACCAAAGGCTTTAAAATAGATTTTTTAAGTAATTTTTGCTTGATTTTGGTTTCGACTTTTGCATTGATTTCTCTTCTTTTTATTTCTTTTCTGGAATGCAAAATACGCCCACATCAGAGTACAATTTTCAGCAACATAAATCAAAAATGAATCAAAACTTAATAAATAAGGATAAAAATATAATATAAAAATAAGCATATCATAGGGCTTGATTCCTCCTTTCTGATATCCCATTATGTTATGGTATCTTGGAGGAGTCCATTGAGAGAGAATATCATTCTCTTCTAGATATATCAAAAATTTATTGAAAAAGTATTCACCTCCTTAGTCTGATCAAAGAATTTTAATACTTTTCTCAGATTATTTTTTTGCTTCATTATGAAATTATTTGAATATTTCAAATGATTCAAACTTATGCTTCATAAGATAGATGAACCCATACCTAGATAGGTTGTCAGTGAAAGTAATAAAGTAATTACACCCTTCTCTAGCACTTGTGTTTGTGGGTCCACACACATTAATATGTACTAGACTCAGAATATCACTGGCTCATTCATCCTTTCCAGTAAAGGATGACTTGGTCATCTTACTAAGAAGATAAGACTTATAGGTTGGCAATGTTTCACAATCATTGATGTTGAGGATTTTCTCTTTGATTAATCTATTTATCCTGTTCTTGTTAATATGATCGAACTGATAATGCCAAAGATAGGTATCAGTGATATTATCTAATTTAGGATATTTGTTTAATGTGTATATTATACTAACAAACTGTGATAAAATATAAAGATTATTTTTTAATTATCCATACATAACTGTAACATCATTCACAATGGTATCACAAAAAAATTTTTATTGAAAAAATATAATCATTTTTGACCAAAAGGTCTATAGAGATTACATTTAATAAGAATGATGGACAATAGTAATAATTACTTAGAATGATAATATTTGAATTAAAAATAAGCTCGATAATTTTTAAAGCTAGGACTAAAACATGACTTCCATCTCTAACATTCAGGAATCTTTTATCATCTTCAAACTTTCTACTGACCTGAAGTTCCTGCAATAAATTGTGAATGTTAATTAAACTTTCAGTATCCAATACCCAAATAGTAGTATCATAAATAGAAAAATTACAAGGTGTTATCATATAAGTACTTTGACCAGCAACCATTTGCTCATTCCTCTTGCTAGGCCTGTTGGGGTCAAGAGAAGTAAGATATTGAGGATAATTCCTCTTTCATTGCCTAGCTTCTTACAAAAGAAGCATTCTGCCTGATCTTGATTTGATTGGGCTTAGAAGCCCCAGCACGATTCTTCTTCTACACCTTCTTCTTTCCTTTCTTAATGGACTAACGTCCTGCTGAGGACCCACCTACCATATTAACCAACTCCTTATGGAGCCGATTGTCCTTCTCGAAAGTCTGCAGTAATCCTAGCAAATCATGGTAGTTTATTGTAGGCTTAGTCATTCTATAATGACTTAAGAAGGAGAGGTAAGACTTGGGGAGCAAATTCAAAATAGCATCCTTGGCTAACTGTTCATACAATGAAAAGTCAAATTTGCTAAGGTGCTCGATCTACTCGATCATGTATAATACATAATTCATGATAGAAGCACCCTCTCGCATCTAGGCATTAAAGATAGCACAGAAGATTTTGTGTCTCTCAACATCATCAGGGGTGCTGAAAGACTCGTTCAACACTTAAAGTATTTTTTCTGACTATGTATCCTCAAACTTACAACTAAACTCTTCATTCATAGTAGTCCTGATGATACGACACACCATCATTTGATCATTGAGCCACTTCTGATAAGTATCTCTGACTGAACCACGTGCATTGACAGTGAGTTCCTTAGGTGCAGGATCTATAAGCACATACAGAATCCTTTCATGCTCTAGAATAATCTTAAGCTTTCGATACCAACTATCAAAATTTAGTCCCATAAGCTTGTCACTGTCCAACGGTGAGTGAAGCGACAAAATACTAGCCATTACTGAAAAGAAAAAAAAAATAAGGCCTATTAGTATCTGAATTATTTAATCTTAAAAATTTAAACTTTAGTCTAAAAGTTTCTTTCACTATTTTATACGAATTGGTAGCCTCTACCTCCAATTCGAAGAATTACCTTAATCTTTTAGCAGGTACTAGAATCTACATAGACTGCATACAGACCCGAGGAAAACTCTGGCCAACCCATATGCATCTATGGGTAGGTTCTTAACCAAATATTTTTTCAAATAATTTTTAGTAATAAGTTTGCCCTAGGCACCTCTTCAATAGGTGCAAGACGCCTCCACTGAAAGTCCTGATTAGGTCTAACCATTAATATGAACTTACTCAATGGATCTAACTAATGAATGATCAAGTCCGAGAAAAGCTCTGGCCAAACCAACCATTCATCAGATAGTCACAATAGAGTCATCATATAATGGAAGATAATTTCAATATCTAGATGAATACTGGGCGTAAGATGTATCCAATGTTTATCTAGACTATTGGATCCATTACCATCCACCTTAATGAGAGGCTATGAAGTTATTATCCCAATAATAATTTTATTTTAAGGATCTAATAATTTAAAAGATTTAATTAAATATTTTAAAAATAAGAGAAGAATTAAAATAGTAATAAAAAATCCTCCTATTGACTTCACCAAATCTTTAAAGAGGATTAGAGATAAGCTGGTCTAGAGATACCTAAATCAGTCAAATTGATTAACCTTAATGGCATGGGTGAACTCAAATTACTAAGTGATCTAATCAAAATCAGATCGATCATATTGGCTAGGTAAGTGAAGATCAGTAGGAGGATCCTTATTTCTTTCCTTAGACACCAACATAATTGATCAGGAAAGAAAATAGTTTCAATTAAAAACCTCTTTCAACCACATATCTTAGACATCAATTGGTTCATCAATTTTGATTTGATCAGCCAAATGACTCAGACTTGATCATTGAGCCATAATCAGATCCATTTGGTAAATCAAAATCATGGACTTGATCAACTATAACTTTTGAGTTTGATCTAAAAAAATTCTGATCTAATCTAATTCAACTATTGATTAATTTAATAATTTTTTTAATTTAGTCTATTACCTATTTGATTTTTATCCTAGGTCAAACCTAGTCAAATGATCGGATTCGAGCTAACCCATAACCCATGATTTATGCATTGAATTTAGATTTTCAATTCTCAATTTTAGATCTATTAATTTTAAATCTTAATTCTTAATTAAGTGTATTATGAACATGGGTTTGGATTAATTACTAAAATAATTTCAAATGTAAACTACTTTACATAAATTTTATGCAAAAATATTCTATCCTTTAAATTGAGAGTGAGTCGACTCAACTCTGAGATATAGTCGACTCAACTATGATGAACAGAAATTATTTTCTCAGCCTGCACAACTGAGTCGGCTTATCTGAGAATTGAGTCAACTCATCAGAATCTTGAGTTGAGTCAAATCAAAATTGAGTAGACTCAGCAGGCGTGCCCACAATAATTGAAAAGTTTCAGTTATGATATTTTTGCATAAATGATAATAAAATCAATTATAAATCTATTTTAGATCTAATCTAATTTATTTATGATTTTATATTTTATTTACAATAATTAGAATAATTTATAAAAAAAAATTCATTATTCTTCTTTTTCTTTATGAGATGTGATCACAACGGTATCCCTATACGCCACAAGAGAACCCATCGATTAGATAAGAGAGGGACTTTAATTTCTACTTGCTTTTATGACTGGACGGCCATGGTGATTAACTCATTTTGAGTACTGGGCAACTAAGACATCTAATCTAACATATCACATATGGAAAAGATAAAATTTCAGATCTAAGTAGGCATGTTTATGTTAAAAGCAACCTAGCTTTGGTACCACTGAAGGAAAACGTAGGTAGTTTCATGTATATAATTTCAAATTTTTTTTGAAATTTAAAGTAGTGAAAGATATTTAGATTAAATATTTTAATTAATCATGTATTAGATTTGATCTAAAACCACCTATGCAAGGATCTTATGACATAAACATGTATGCATAATTTGAAATCTAATCATAGATCATATCTACTGAGATCAAATCTCAATACCTGAGCGCAGGTCGATATTCACCATAGCTTATTTTTATGAATTTATTGATTCTTTATATTGCATAGTAGCTACACAGATGTCCGGCCTCTACAAGTATCTACATGAGGCTTTTGATCCAATCAAAGGTTCGACGAACTCACTAGGATGCGAGCTTTCTCGCAGAGTTTCCTCTTGATGGCTGATCGAACTCCTTCCTTCGATCTCTCAGACTCTTTTAGGAGGTGAAGAAGAATGTATGGGAGGAGATTAGGTGGAGGAAGAAGGCTTATGGAGAAGAAATTATTTCTCTCTTTTCCAAAATCCCTACGAAGAAATCCTAGACCGAACCTTAGGGAACCCTCCGCTAAGAACTCACACGTCCACTTTTTCTTCAATGAGAAACTCCTTCTTAGATCTCTCACACATGCCCAAATGTAGCCCCTTTAAATTTTTGGCGTCCAACAAAATAGATAAGGATGAGGTGTGGTTAGATTCAAAATCAAACACATTCAAACTTGAATTCAAAATTCAAGTTGAATTTTAAATCCAAATTTAAACTATGCTTATCCCAACTACTTGGGCATTGAGAAAGGGGTGAGAAACCATTTTGGATGCGAAGAAACTTCATGCAAAAAATCTAAATTTGCATGAGAACAACTCGTGGGAAAAGGTGGTTGGCGCAAGGGAAGAAGTTCAATCTAATTACTTTAGGTTTTAGTTATTTGGTTCCAACCAAATTTTATTTAGTTAGAAACAAATAGATAAAAATAAACCTAATCAAATCAGGCATCTAATCTCTTTAAATAAATCTTAATTCAGTTAGGAATAAATTGAATTCAAGTCCTAATCAAATCAGAAATGAATCTCTCTAAATGATTAGATCATCTTATAACCTAATGGAGTCAAATCTAATCAAATTCAATTTAATTAAACTTGATTCAAACTTCATTACTCAGTCAAATTGAGCCAATCAGCAATCTAAATGCTAATTAATCCTCCTATAATTCAATAATTATTTTATCATAACTTTTGCATAAGGTTAATCATCAATTATATTGACGATTATATCCTTGAATGATTCATAATCGTTGATCAGCTATCTGATCAGATATAAATCTTTTTTATATGTGACCCCATAGGTTCGAACACTAAGCCGGTAGCATAGAAATAAATTTTTATACTAATCAAAGTAACCATCTAGTAATGATATCCGACATCCGGATAGATTAAATTGATGATTACCGTATAATTTATTCCTTTATCCCTCAATGCTCAGGATGACTTCAGAGTTAAACTATCAACTCTTAATCAGTACATCCGTATTATGTCTCAACCTTATAAATCCTGTAACTTCTCATACGGATTACCCGATCAAGATTTTACTTAATTGAAACAAGTCAAAGCATTATCTCTCAAATCTAGAACAGTCAATCCCATCTTGACTCACACACAGATTTCGTAAGTATTTGACTGTACTCAAAAATCTTCTATCACTATATTAGAAATACAGATAGTCTAGCACCAAAGCACAGTAAGTTGCTTGCAAGTCACCGTGGTGATCTTAGATCGGAGGAGCACTTATACCCATATCCTTCATGAGCTACTCTTGACAGCAAAGTATTCCATAGTTGGATCAAGTTTCATACAAATATACTTCTATATTTCATCTGCATGTCATACCAGTGTCTCCGTACTCTTTGGTTATGAGAACAACTAGCCCATATGACACACAATGATCTATATTTGATAAATATTATCATCTTTGTTAATAACGTATCATTTGATCGTGAACAAGTTTAAGAACTATTCGATAAATCCTTCTTTATCGATTAAAAATAGTTCTAAAGACTTCATCACAATATAAGAGTTCTGAAAAAAAAATACATAAATTATGATGAACTACCAAATAATTTTTATTAATTTATAATTTATATATAATTTATATACAAAGAGCACAATTGTCTACAGATAAACAATTGACTTTAAGACATAATTCTCAATAGTGGTGTCACCATAATTCATGATAGTAATCTGAATTCTATGGAACAAAGATGCTTCAATCAAAGTTCTAGGATATTTGTACTTCCTACTAACAGAATTTGAATTCATGTTCACCAGAATTTAATTATCCTAATGAGATTAGGATTCTTGTTAATTAAGAATTGGAAGTTAACTAAAATTCATAATCCTAATTAGATTAGGATTCTTAAGTAGAGTTGTAAGTAAACTAGAATTTCACAATCCTAATTGCATTAAGATTATTATTAGATAAGAACTCTAAGTTCACTAGATTTTCACAAACCTAATTAGATTAGGAGTTGAATTCTAGTTGACTTAAGATAAGAGTAGAATTCTAGTTGATTAAAAGTGAAATTCAAGTTGACTTAAGTCAAATGTTGACATATGGGTGGCTCATAATTGACTAATGTAAAAAAATACTAGATTTTTCATTCCTAATTATATTAAAAAGTAAGTAAAAACTAAAATTTCTTATCTAATTGAAATTGGGTCAAGAGTTGAGCCCATATGGTAATTAAAATGAAATTAGGCTAAGAGTTAAACCCAAATCATAATCCAATGCTATTTGGCTTAAAAGTTGGACCAAAAACACAAGTATACCCTAGATGGGTCTTACACCTATAAAATTAAAACATTATAATTCCTTTATGACATACATATGAATAATGTCATAATTATAATAACATAAGTCGTTTAATTTCATGCTTTATATAAATGTTATGAATTGCATGATGAATGGTTATGGACTAAAAGGACCCATGTGATGAATGAATGAATGGATGAATGTATATGGATGGATATTATTTTATTTGAGAAAAGAGGATTTGCATACTCTTGCCTCAGCTTTTGGTTGTATCTTTTTTCTTCCTCCTATGTACCTCTCCCAACTGTTGATTAGGATTTCATATGTAAAAGTAGTATAGAAATTTTATTTATAAGCAGAAAAAAAAATATTTCTTCATATTTGTAAATAAAAAAAAAAAGATAGAGCATTCATCAAGCCTTCATGAAGATAAAGATCAGACTACCATATGGCTTAAGAGCAAAGGAGCATAAAGATGGACCATGAGATGGCTCAATATATGATGCACATAGGATGAGACCCGTAATCCACCTAAGCGGCTCAAGTGGATTATATTAGGAAAATATCTATAACCATCCAATTTAGAATATATGCTCTAATGATGGTGTTAAATGTATATTATGCATGTGATAAAAATATATATGTTGAATGTGCATGAGACCAAATAGGCCAAAGTCTCTAATAAAATCATATTAAGTCATAATGGTGAAGTGTTAAAAATACTACCTATGTCTTCCTTCATGCTAAGCTAATAGAGTATATCAAAATCTATAGTGAGTTTATTGTACTATCTATAAGGCTTGCTATGGGGATTGATATGATATTGTCTTAGTGCATGGGGATGCTTATGATATTTGGATGATATTGCCTTATTGTGCTATCCATAAGGACGGTATTATTTAAGTATGACTATATGAAAATGAAGGATACATCTTAACTAAAATGTTATAGTTTATTATGCTATCCATAAGGCTATAAGTATTCGAGAAATAAAAGATATATTGAGAATTACATGAGATGCAATTGGTACGAGTTATTTATCCTTGAACTTATAAATGTTTGTTGTGCCATCCATAATACTCTTATTTTTAGTGGAGCTTGGGCCCCAATCTTCGACGAACATGATGGTGACAAAAGAAGAAAAAGTCCTTTCCCGGCAAACTTCCAACAAATCTTTGGTGAGAATGACTAAAGGGGATTGAGGCCTTTAAATAGAGCTTTATGGGAAGAATTAGAGATCGTTTTTAACTTGATTCCGAGTGATTTTGGATCTCCCAATCAGAAGAGAACTCCTTCAAGAGTTATGTTTTCTCACCTTCAAGAGTTATGTTTTCTCACCTTTCCTAACTTTCTCACGTAATCCATCTTTCCCAGTCTCAAACATAATCTTGAAATGTGTGTTGCACGTGCAAGCCTATTCCATTCATTTTTTTAAAAATTTTATTTTTGTGCTTTAAAATTTGTGTTTGGCGGGGTTGGGTATTACAATGCCACTCGACAATCCATGCGTACTATTTAATGCTGAGTCGCAATGTGAACCGACACGAGCTTCTTGTGTAGTGGCATTATCGAGAGACCTGAGATCGAACCTCCATGACCCACCCATCACAGCAGGATATCCAGTCTTGCATGAGAAACTAAGAACACTAAAGAACTACAGTTGGTGAAGTGGCCTTAAATCTGAAAACTCTCCCATTCCTCTCCTTCCATAAACACCAGCTAATTATTGAAAACAAGCAATCCAAGATCGCTTGTCGATTGCTATCATGTATGCCACTTCTCCATACTATCTACAGTTCATCTAGAGAGGATGGCAATGGAGGCATGGGAATTTTATCAGTTACTAGTTGCCAAACCATTCTAGAAAACTCACATAGGAGGACAATGTGATCTACTATTTCTTCTTCCACTCCATAAAGAGGACAAGCTTGAGGTGCTGGCTAATTCCTTTTCTTCAAGTTGTTGGCAGTTAGTAGCTTCTTATGGTATGCTAGCCAATTAAAGATCTTCATCTTTTCGGGAATAGGCATTCTCCAATTGATCTTCTTGAAGGCCGATGTCACTCCTCTATGGCTGAAGAATATGTACACTGTTTCACTGAGAAAACTCTAGATGCACTCTATTTTCATTCAATAGAATCATTATCCAAGGTAGATGACACCGTATGGAGCATTTGAGTAGTCGGCTACACTCGTCCCTGCATCTGTCAATGAACATCAAGTTTCCCATCCTTTCCATGTGTCTATTATGAAGGTAATTAGCCACGGAAACATCCTGATTTACCGACAGGCAGAAAATGATGAGAAAGGTTTAATTTCTCTAAGTGGCCTATCGTTAATCCAATGATGATGCCAAAATGCTATTTGATCACCCTTCCCTAGAGAGAATCGGCAACTTCCAAAGAATAACGATTGGACCCTCAAGATGCTCCTCCAATAAGGTGATGCATACTTGGTTCTGTTCTTTCCCCAATTGACTTGGTGGTTTGCTATCAAAATATATACTTTTAAGTAGTGTTCTCCATGGTCTTCTATGCTCCCGGAAGTATCTCCACCACCATTTCACTGGAAGGTATTTGTTCAAAAGTTGAATGTTTGTGACTTCTAGCCCACCCAAGCATTTTGGTCTACATATTTGGTCCATCCAATTAAACAGCCCTTCGGAGCATGACTCATCTCTTCCCCCCCCCCCCCCCCAACACACACAAGAGTAAACAACGTTTTTTTGTGAAAAGCATCCTTCGGAGCATGACTCATCTCTTCCCCCACCCCCAACACACACAAGAGTAAACAACGTTTTTTTGCGATCAATGCTTTTCACAATGTTGGCTAGGAGCTGAGCAATGGACATCCAAAAATTTGGGATTGTGCTGAGAACAGCATTCACTAACATTAAGCTACTAGATAAAGTCAAGATCCTACCTTTCCAAGATGCCAATTTCCTATCGATTTTTTTTTTCCACTAAAAATTTCCGGTTATAAGCTCTTGGTTTGTAGTGGAGCCGCAAATCAAGATATTTGATAGGAAGCTTAGATTTCATACAACCCAGTATTCTTGCAAAGTTGCTGCTCAGTCTATCCTCTATTGCAATCCCGATTATCAAGCTCTTCTCAAAGTTCATCCTTAAACCTGAAGCAAGTTCAAAAGCATAGATTATAAATTTGATATTCTTGATATATTTTTTCTTAACTCCACTGGATATCAACATATCATCGACAAACTGTAGGTATAAAATCTTCCTGATAGCCTACTGAGGGCCCATTCTTGCTATCAACTTACTTATCTAGGCAACAATTAAGACTTGATTGAGAACATCTACCACTAATATGAATAATAAAAGAGACTGCAGATCTCCCTATTTGAAGCCCCTTCTTGCTGATATCCAATATAGGAGCATACCTAATAGTAAGCCTCTAGAGCTAAAAGGCTTAATACTATTCATCAAAAATGTTATCGTCACTACATGGATCCCAACGTAGTTAACCGATAGCCATAATGCTAGCCTTGAAGATAACATCATGTTATCTTTTGCAAGCTTCTCCTATCTCTTCTCTTGGAGTCTCATTAACTCAGCCTTTTATTCATGCACTGTACATCTTTTTTTTCCTTTACTTTAACGGACTCTATCTCTCCCTTCCTCCTAGATGGCCCGAGCTATATTTTGTAAATATTACATTTTGCTTAAGTAAACATCTTTGGTGGCTTCGAGTCTCCCTTATCATCAAAAAGGAAAAAGAAAAATCTTCTAGGCTTAAATTATTGTATGGACACTATACGTATTTTAGTTGTTAATAAGCTATGACAATTTGATGAATAGCCTACTTATAATATATTTAGACATGAAAATGCATTTGTTTGATACTTTCTAAAGGAAACATTCAGTGATATATCATGAATTGCTAGTGATCTATGTTTGCCTCAAAAAATGCATTTGTTCAGCATTTTATCTAGATTATGTTAGAAAGATAAAATATTATATTATTTTCTCTTATATGGAGACTATATGCTAGACAACCCACTATATTTCTCTATCTCTATATATACGATGTGAACTCCAGGGATGCGCCTCAAACCCCAGTTTAACTCCATTGCCCTCCACAATCCTGTAATGGGTACCGTGTACAAAAGAGTTCCATCATTTTTACAAGGTTCAATATATAATTAGAAGGAGAATTTTCACTAATGTTCAATTTATCCACCCTATCATACAAATATCTCTTTCCAAAAAATACAACATGTTCGACAGAATTACTTTGCTGCAAATTAATAAGATTAAATGCTAATTTTACAAACAAGCCAGTAGATGCAAGATTCTTTCTTATTTTAGGTGGTGAAAAAAAATAATAATTTTTTGCCTAGAAATGAAGTTTAACTTTTTTTTTTTTTCCAAAAAACTCTAGCATGATCCTCTTGCATTTTTTTACCATGAGCCATTTCTTCATAATTTTTGAACAATATCAGAACCACAGGTTTGTTCAATGCACAATAATTAAAAAAATTCAACGAATTAAAGATGCAAGAGATAAAAACAAATAGAGTAGGAAAAGTATCAATGTTTTTTTTTTAATTTTTAAATTTTAAAAAGAGTCTAATGGGTTTTGTTTTCTCTCAGTTCATATATTCTTCATCCTTTTCTATGGCTGAATCAATTGAAACTAAAAGTGCTATTGTACAAAAAGAAAACAAATATACCAGTAGCTTAAATTCCAAATTCTTTTGCTGGACTAGCTTTTCTTTTCTTTTGTCCAATCCTTCTCATAAATACTAAAAAGATCTTGTTAACTTATTTGTAGATGTTACAATTAAGGAGCAATTTTAACCATCACAAGGAAAAAAAAAAAAAAAAGCATTTTAACAACTTATCCAATACTATCACAATTAGCAACTCCACCATACTTCTACTTATACATGAGCCTGCCACCAAGACATGTGTCCCTGAACACCACAATTATTAAGTTCTCTTATGTTTCTCTGTGGTTATTTATGAGGTTATACATTGATTTTTATCTTTAGAATGCCAAGCAATATTGCTTGTCAAGCTCTCATTATTGGATATTTATATTTAAAGAAAAAATTTAAAAATTAATGCATGTAATACTTTGAATGAATATTTAAGGTGAAAAAAATCATTAATTCAAGAACAAAGGTTAATCTCAATAAATAGCTACGGTTAGAAATAGCATATAATTTAGCTAGCACTTATCAATTCTTTTCTTTTCTTTTTTTTTTTTTTTGTAACTGTAGCATTTAGTAGCCAAACACTCTAGAATTGGTAAATGTTTCCATATTTATCCATGCCATTTAACACAGCAATATCAATTAAAATAGATCAGAAGTTGAGATTCTTTACAGAGCAAGAGAAGATCTAGGGAGTACTTGATTCGTGATTGAAATTGGAATCGAAATTGAAATGAGAATCAAAATTATTTAGAATTAGAATTAGAATGATTGAATCTTTCGAAATGTTTGGTTGTGATCGTAATTGAATCAGAATAAAAATTAAAATTTATAGAAGAAAATAAGAATTGAGTTTTATGTAGATTGAATTATTTTTATTTTATTTTAAAATTAAAATCAAAATGAAACTTTTTCTAATGATTGAAATAGAAGATCTCTTTATTGTACAATATGGCCATTCAAACATTGCGTGATGGTATTGGATGGAGCTAACAAGATAGTGTGTATGTATCATGCAAATTATGTGCACAACATCACAACCGTCAGGCAATACAACCGTCAGGCAATACAAGATAAATCATGGACATGACATGCTCTTTATTAACTCGAACAGGAGAATCCGAATCGATGCCAAAAGCAAAAATTTCTCGGAGCGCGTCGGTTCACGCTCTTTGTTTCCTTTCCTGAAAATCCAACGCGCAACGCGAGAAGCCACCATTCACCATTCCTCTCTTCATGGAGTCGCAGAAGAGGGAGACAGAGAACGAGCCTGGCAACGCTAAAACCCTAGCATCGGAGGCGGTGACTCCTCTTACCACCGCCGAGCGCGCCGGAACTCCTCCTGCCCCTGCGCTGCCGCCCGTGGTCCGCGAGGAGGGAGAAGCCGAGCCCTCGAGCGCGCAGACTGCCGCCACGTCGGAACCGCTGGCCGCGGCGCCCGCCACCGATCTCGAGAAGAAGCTCCGCCGGGCGGAGCGCTTCGGGATGCCCGTCCAGCTCTCGGAGGACGAGAAGCGCTCCGCCCGAGCCCAGCGGTTCGTCTTCTTGAAATCACTACTTGTCATTTCCTCTCTCTTTCTTCGCTTTGTGCCCTCGATGGTTGTGCTTTCTAGGGTTTCTGTTTAGGGATTCTCGTAATTACTGGATACTACAGGTACTTGATGATGTGGTCTGCTACATTTTTTCTTCATGAATCTTTATGTCTTCTCTTCCTTTCCTGCTCCCCTCTTTCTGTCGACATGGAATTGAATGGAGTTTGGTTTTCACCTGTGAAATGGAGATTTTTCGGGGATCAAGGGACACTGGGATATTAGAAGTAAAACTCCAGTTAGAAAGACGAATGTATGAGATAATCGCTGTCAAATCTCAAGCTTGGTTTGAACTGATTGTAGATTGATTTAGTAGGACGAGAGGTGGGGCCTGAGAGTAAGATGAAGATCGTAATTTTAGGAGGTTGGATGTGTAGAATATTCAAGGAATGAAGCAGGATGGTGCAAAAGGGGATAACTTCAAGTGTGTTTTCTCTCAAAAAGTGGGTTTGACAACAGTATTTGGTCTTCATATCGGAAAAAACAATTCCCAAAGCCGTGTCGAGACACATTCCTCTAGCTTTTACTCAAACATGGATGGTTAAAGACTCAGATATGTTTATTAGGGTTTTAGGAAATTCTTGTGCATTGTTCCCGTTGTTTGAGTTTCACAAATACTTTTCCTAATCAGAGAGGTCTCAGTCTTTTATTATTTATTCTTTCCCTGCCATCTTTTTTTTTTTTTTTCATTTTATTATTCTCCAAAACATGTGTGCGCATTTGAATGTTGACGTATGTATGCATCTATGTGTGCCTCGAAAATTTTCTAGAAAAGAGACTTTACTTTTAATATAGCTTTTATTGATTTTGAGGAACCTAAAAGTTAATCAAACGAAAAAAATGAAAAAAAATAAAGTAGAATATAGTTGTAGCGAAAATACAAGTTAATATAACTGTGATCAAATCCTATGACCAATGGATATTAGGGAACAAACTTTAGCGTTGATAATATAAAATGGTATCCTCCCCAGCCCAAAACATCTCTCCCCCCCCCCCCCCCAATCCCCTCCCTTTTGTGTATGCATACACCATAGGGTGGATGAAATGGACATTTTGATTTTTTTTTTTTTTTTTTTTTTTTAAGTGCTACATGTGCATTATGTTTTAGAAAAGCATAGTGGAACATTTATGGAACAAAAACATAAGTGATAAAGTATGATGTATCCATGATACACATGCTAAGCCATACTGTGTTGCCAATTTTCAAAGAATAAGCCTGGTTTATTTTTTTGGTATTGTCAATATTATGTCCGGAATTAACTTCAATAGTACAAGAAGACAGGTAACATAGTATTGTAATTTTTTGGGGATCAAAACCATGAGCCTTAAGATCTCCCATGACCTATTAAATGATGAAACAATAACAGCATGCATATCTGAAATTCAAGGATTTCATACCTGCTTCTTGGGTCCCATTGAGATATGAAACATGGAGGAGAGAAAGTTGATTGAAGGTTTCTTCCCCTGCTGTCCCCCCTACCAGTCTACCCTATGATGGCCTTCCATCCAGTGGGAGGGAGATGAGAGAAGAGTGCTGGCGAGAATGGGGAATGGTGGTGCAAAATGAGAGAGAGAATGCATAATCTCTAAATAGTTGTCCCTCACTAACTGAATAAGTTGATCAAATTATGTTCTATCATAGGACCTCATTAGTCCCAAAAAAATGATCCAATGGCCCTCTCTCCCTCTCTGTCTTCCTCCCTGTGTAATTTCATTGGATGTTCCCAAGAGTGAGACCTTTCAGCATGGTATAAGTTAGATTTGGGTACCACCCCCTAATGAAATGCCATAATAACCCTTAATAAAGTACATTATTAACTACAATTCTCCATCTTTGTCGTCACTCATAAAATTTGAGATTACTACTGAGTGGTCCAGATTTAAGCACTCTCACTAATACAGCCATCGGATATAATGAATTCCACAATTATGAATTAAAATCAGAAAGAATTTGATAAAGAACTATCTATAAGGCCACGAAATAGTCCTATCTAGTATTTATCTTTCGCTATAACTCATTTGGGTTATGAGGCAGTATTTATTAGACTCATGTTGAGTGTGGGTGACTTTGTTTTGATTGAAGATGACTTCACTAAGACCTTGCCTTGTGTTATTGTTTTACCCTCAATTTGTAGTTGACATCTCTGTCTTTTGTTAGGATATGGGGATTTTGTTTTGAATGTATGTCTTATTTGTGGATTTGTCACCTAAGGTGAGCATTGCTTTAAGGTGATATGGTGAGCATTTTCTCAGTTAAATTAATTAGTTGCATGGATGACTCTTTTTCTCTTTCGGTTATTCCTTCCTACTAATAGTGTCAAAATCCTCAATAATCTAGGAATTGGAAGTACAATAGCTTGAAAAGAATCTTGCCTCCTAGAGGAGTACTTATTTGGGTGGAAGGTATGCACGTGTAATATCCACTCTCTAATTTTCCTATCTATATATCTTTTCTCCACGACTAATAGTCTAACGCTTGGGAGAGAACTGATTTAGGAGCAAGCTTTGCAATTAAAATTCCACTATTTCTTGTTTTCTTTTTATCACATTTCCTTCCGGATGCATTTAGTGAATGTTTGTGGAGTTGAGAAATCACAAAGAAATTTTCTTTTGACAGATGTTGATGGGTGTTTGTAGATCTTGCTGTCTCCATACTCATACATGGGTTTATGTTTAAGGGTAGGGATGCAGGAAATTGAAAATTTGCTCATTAAGGAAGATGAAAGCAACAGTTTAGGACATGAAGTCAGGTTGACAGCTGGTCATAAAAATCTGTCGATAACTATGATATGCATCCAGATTTGTTATGCGTGAGCATTGGAGTATTCCCTATAAATAACATCAGAAGTGGCTGTAAATAGAAATATTGGGTAAATGAGGATCTTTGGTGCTGACTCCAAATAGTTGAGAAAAGGCTTGATACGTGAAGATCAATCCAGGAGCATGGGTACTCCAAAACACTAGTTGTTTGTATCAATACATGTTGACATTGATGCTGGGTACCAACTAGATGCATCTCCAGCACAGAAATCTGTCATGATTTTTTATAATTAAAATGTGGTCAAGATACTTGTGAAATGCATCCCAATTTTCCTGGGATGCTTCTAGTGTTCTTTAAATCTGCTAGCTCTTTACTGAGCTCAGGTAAAGCGGGTTTATAACCCAGATTTGTATCCAATAACTTAAGCTAAATTAAGCTGGTCTCCATCCTTTCCCGTGCAATAATCTCTTATCTATGTGAAGAAGAGGGAAGAGAGGAAGAGAAGAGTGAGAGGGAAAGGGTGTCTGTGGTAGGAAACTGGCAGCAAGAAACAGGCATTACAGCAGCATAGCTGGTGTACATTGGGCAATGTTCTTTTCCTTGGTTCTTGATTCTTCCTACAAAACCTTTTGTTTTCCCCTCATTCTTCTTTGTCATGAATGGAAATCATTTTTTCTTTTGGATTCTCGAATTTCTTCCCTTTCCTGCACTTCCTACTTTTCATGATGGTTGGGTTTCTTGGTAAGGTTGGAGGATTGAGGGACCTAATGTTCACTCTTAACTCTTTATCTCAACATCTGTTGCGATTTATTTTTAATTATGTGGCTGCTTTTTTTCCTGGGATAATAGAATGTTTGCTGCATTTATTTGTATTAATGTACATATGTTTCATTAATTTATTTTATGAGGCTGTGCTTATTATTTGTTATGTTGCTGATTATTTTTCTGGAATAAAACGAACCTTGATTCATATATTGTTACTGTTTTTTACAGATCTGCTGCATATATTGTTATCATAATAGACAAAATATACTTTTTGTGGAAGAAAATGTTGTTATCATGGGACATAATGTTGCATTTTCATGCTTTCAGTAAAATATCTTTGTGAGGTGGAAAATCTCTTGAATGACAGATTTTTTGCCAAAGTTAGACTAAAGAATTTTCTTGTGAGCATTCAGCTTGGGCAAACCCCTAAAATTCTCTGTCATGATTTAGGGTTGCTTGCTAACAATGAAGTGTGAACATCATGTCTGGTTCATAGGAAATTTAATGATAAGAACAAACATTATAGAATGTGGACAGCAGCTACACATCAATCATCCTAACAACCTTATAGAAGTTTAATCCTTTGTTATATGGAGGATGTGCAAGTTTGTGCACTGAGATCTTCAAGTGGTCTTGGATCATCTGCAAGATTTACCCAAAAATAAAGATGTTATCAAGAAATCTGATTTTGTAAAAATTGTGATCTTTGAAATATGTGGATTCCTTTACAAAATACTTGTGAAATTTCTACAAGTCTACTTTCCTAAATAGGTTAAGAAAAGACCATTGGATAGGGAGCACAATCCTTATGATTCTCCTTCCTATTTTTTAGTTTTCGCTATCAACAATGAAATGATTCTTTGGGGTCTTATGCTAAATTAGTGGATACATTGAGGAACTTAAAAATATGAAGAAACCTTAGCAAAGTTGGAGAGAATTATCACTAAGGTTTTAAGTGCCAGTCTTTCAAGTGTCAGGCTAGTATTGGCGGAGGGTCAGTATAGCACCTACCAATATTCTTTAATTGAAAAAGCTGTTTAACTTCCTAGACTTTTTGAATATTTCTTTTAGCAAGGCTCGGCACCAAATATCATGTGTTGTGTTGGCTGGTGACAGACACTTCCGCCAATATCGGTACTTGAAACTCTTTATGAGAGTAGAGGAACAATCCTTAAATTCTTTTGTCCAAGTTTTTAGTGTCGGTCGCAACCAATGATGTGGTTCTTGTTGATTCTTATGAGAAAATTTTGGGTACATTTCTTGGAGGTTAGAGATTGGGGAAAAAAATTTAGTGCATGCTTGGTATTGCTTAAAAAAAGTGCTTTTTCAATTTACAAGTAGAAAAGTACTTCAAAGAAATTAAGTGTTTGGTAATATCGTTTGGGAAGTGCTTCTCCAAGAAGTAGAAGCCAAAAGAGCACTTCTAAAAGAAGCTAGAAAAAATTAGCTTATAGTTTGTTAGATTTCTTCTTGCCCTCTAAATATAGTAAACCTGTTGATAAAGTAATTCTACGGTATGTAAGTACCAAACAACAAATATTTCAGTACTTTCTATTTGAGAACTTAAATGAATGTGATTCTGTAAAATGACTTCTTAAAAGTGTAAAGCAATGCCAACCATGCCTCTAGCAAGGTGGAAGAAAGCTATATCCTTATTTTCTTAACAAGGAACCTTGCAAGGTTGAAGAATACTATTATCCTCATTGATATACTCAAGGGTTAGTTCAGTAGAATCAATTTTAGGGAACCTTTTATGATTCAAAACTAATGGATTTTAACTTCAGCCAACAAATATCTCCAAATCTGATGATAGAGATAAGATGAAGTGTGAATCTTATGTAACCACTCAAGCGATTTGCAGGAACAGATCAAAGTTAGAGATATTAAATAAAAATAAAGCTTAAAGTTCTGTTAAAAAAAAAATTCCCAACATTACCTAGAAATTTCAAGCAAAGAGGATATCAAAGCACCAAAACCTAGTATTTTTAGGTTAATATTGGATTAGGCTCCCAAGTAGGATTTTAGGGCCTGTCTGGTGACAAAGAGGCTCTCACAAAATAGGAACAAAGATGAAAGATATGGTGATTTAGTGGATATGAGGATTTTGCTGTTAGCGAAGGTGCATATGTGCACCTCCATGGCTTATGGTGAAAGAACCAAGCTGAGGAAAGCTTGGTCTATGCAACATGGTGATGCAATAAGGAGAAGAGGAAGAAGCCAGCAATGGTAGTAGCCAACAAATCGCTGTCAAAACTCCAATTTCTTTGATGCAACCACCTCTTAAATGGCCTACTAAGGTTCCTAGTCAGGCATGGAAACTTCAAATCACATGCCATATTCATATCAAATACATGTTAGATGCTGATACCTTGTGGATACTTCTCGGATAT